>NC_079313.1:63778354-64084760 GCF_029931775.1 Euleptes europaea
TACAAAGATCAGTTCTGCTGGAGGAAATGGCCAGTTTGGAGGGCAGACTCTATGGCATCACCTCCCTGCTGAGCTCCCGTCTTCTCCAGGCACTGCCCTCAAATCTCCAGGAATTTCCCAAGCTGATGTTGGCAGTCCTAGCAGGGAGTCCTTGTTTATAAACAGCTGCCTTAATCATGGTGGGGGGATGCTTGGCTTGCAACCTCCCCATGTGTGGTGATTATCCTCAGTACCCCATGGCAGCTATTTGGTGGTTGGTGCTCAGTGCTGGACCAGATTGTCGATTGAAAGGTTTCTGTCTAGACACTGCACCATGTTGAAGGCCAACGATCACTCCCTTAACCTCCTCAGCAGCTGACAATACTATAGTCGTTAACATGTTTTATCATTAAATTGTGCAGTTTTGTGCTTCAATTTAGATTTTTACAGCACGAGTGTACCAGTTTGTTGATGTCATGAATTGTGAGTCAATTAAACTGTTAAGGGGAAAGGTCGATACTGAGGAAGGAACATCTTAAATGTAATGTGTGACAGTATGCTGGAATCTTATTAACAGAGCAGTGGGTTTAAACAGGATCAAAATATTTTTTCCCACTGTCAAACTTTGTCCAGCAATGGTAAAGTGCATAAGGATTTCCCTATAAGTTCTACCTGCATGGGTACAGAGGAAGAAGGTAGAAAAGGAAAACTATCCTGTAGCTAGAGAGGGGGTGGGTGTACTGTTGAGATTGGGGCAACAGCACCTATACCATTTCAACAATCGCTTTTGAAGATGGGGTTGAATCCAATACTTCCCATCCCCAGTGACTGATCTTTTTGGAGGGTGGAGAACAATTCCATGCACATATTTTCCCAGTAGGATCATAAAGTACACCTGACTGGAACATATTTTTTTAATATGGATTTAGTAGGCATTTACATGTAAAATGATGGGCGTTGTTGGTAATAATAGTTTAATTTAAATTACGTTTTCCCCTTCACCTCTACCTTAGAGTCTAATATTGTTTTGAAGAACTGGTCAGGGTTTGCAACAATTTAAAATTAAATTGGGTAAATTATAAATTCTTGAATCTTTGTCAGTTTAGAATCATCTTGCACTATTGACTCATTCTTCTATAATATGAATATCAACCATTCTACATGCACTTTGTTATTCTTTATAAAATAAAAAAAGATTTTGTCTATGGATGCTTAAGCGGCATTTATCTGTGTGCAAGTAACTGAATTATACTGATGTGCCATAGTTCAGATCAGTAGTACTACAGGATCTGGATGGTGCAGGTGGGGGTGGTGATACAGGCCCAGGGGGAATCCTTATAGAATGAGCACTGATTGTCCTTCCAAAGAAAGCATGTACCTTTGCTCACGCTGGCGCCTTGATGCCACATCTACCCTTATTCCAGACCCATGGGGCGATAGCTGACTTTCCATGTCATCTTCATGTTTATCATGTTTCAAGGCATGCATATACACAAAACTTCCCCCTCCCCTTGTTTAGACCCTACCAGCAGGAGCAACCCATGAGCTGCTCTTATTTTCTAACATTATTCAGCTATCTCCCAGCCTACACAGAAAAGAGATCCTTTACTTTTAAGTAGAAGGAGAAAAGCCCTTGAATTGCTCAAGCTGTAAGCTTCCTGCTGAAAAATATCATGTGGCATCAACACCCTTTTGCCTCCACTGCTGTCTCCAGGGAAATAGCTCTCCCCCTCCCCGAAGTGTTCTGCTGAGCATCCAGGATCAAGGTGGGCTGTCCCTGGGGGTTATTCTCTGCTCAACCTTATTTCTCTGACCTCTAGTTGCCTGTCCCATTCAGCCATAATCAACCTGCAGCAGCAAGCCCATTTCTTGCTCATGCTGTGGTACTCTTTTTATACACCTACAAATGTTTACTATCCGCATTAAATGCTCTGGGGAGACGGGCTGAAGGCCAGGTAATATTAAGCCCAGTCTCCAAATATACAGTGACTTTTCAGACTCACACCTCAAAGCCTAAGCACAGCAGTATTAAAGAAAGTCCACTTACTTGCTAAGCAAAAGTGTTGAAGTAGTTCAGCTGCTTCATGCTCCAACACTAACAATTATGCTATGGGTAAGCTCAGCCAAAGCTTAGTTTTCACTAATATGGCTTCAAAGTCTCTCAGTTATATGAAATCAGTTTATGGCCAGGAAAATACCCCCAATACTTTAGCATTAGAAGTGCCATTTCAAATATATTTTAGTTGATTCCGGACAACAGAAAAGTAACCTTTTGAGAATATCAGGTCTATTTAAGAGCTAATATATAACCTGCAGTAATTGCAATGAATCACTCCATTCCAGCTAAATAAAGATATGAACACTAGCCCTAAAGTGTAATAGAAGAGGTTGAAGATATGTCAGAGTTGCGGTGACAAAAAAATTACATTATTTGAGAGTGGGATTTGGATAACTATAAAGTAGAAAGCTAAAAAGGCTATAAGATGATGAATATGTAATTAGGCTCAATCCTGAATGCTCATATCTGATTTGAAGAGTGTAGAAATATTGCTGAGAGTCTTGTACGGAACAGGCAAAGCAGCGTAACCATAAATATTGCTGAAAATTGGCCTTTTCCCAAGAAATACTTGTCGTGCACACTTGGACTGTTACCGCTACATTTCTGCCATCAGTTATTTTGATATCAGGGAGAAGTAAATCTCCATTTTCATCAATTGTTTTATGCTGCTTTCCTTGCTTAAATGCTGGCACAACAAATGGCATTTAACACAACATTACCAGGTGTGAATGCTGTAATCCAGCATGCCAGTCCATTAAAATTTATAATGGGATACAACCACTATCTGACATGAAAAGGAAAGAGTAAACATTGATGCTTTTCAGCCAAAGATCTAACTCCTGAAAGAGTTAAAGAAAAAAGCACACCAGCATAAGTGCTTTAAGACCATAATTGCAACTTTATCAACATAGCAAGAGACATTCCCTGTTGTTTTTATTGCTTTTGGAGAGAAATTCTCAAGCCACAAAGCTACCATTTATGTATGAGCTTTAGGGAAGACCTGTCATCTAGAACACAGAAAATAGAGTGCAATGAACAGCTGGTACATCCACACCCCCACCCCAGTGCACATCTTCATTTAGAAAAACTAAATATCCTATATAGAATTTTTTTTGAATATCTACAATACATATTAAAAGTTACAGGTGAAATGGTACACAATAGTACAAACTGGCTTCAACTTCAACCAGGATTTGAACTTAATAAACACGTTTTCTTTTAAGATACAATTCTGCATAATGTACTCCGGAGCCTTGAGCATGTTGGCCAACATATTCCACTGGGCCATCTTCTGGGGAGGAACTGAGGTATGAAGAGCTGCGCTTTTCATTTCTTATCGGTGCTATCTAAGAATATAAAAGTAAAATGCATGAACTGCAAATTGTCATGACTGTTGACAGTGAGCTCCAGCTTATGCAAGCGTACTGTACAATAAATGTGTTAGTATTTAAGGTGCCAAGTGGCTCTGTTGGTCTGGTGGCAGCAGACAAACAGGACTTCCTTGCTGGAATTTATGGTTCAATAATTAAGATTTTTGCTTTTTATGAAAACACATATTATAAAACATGACTGATACTCCTAGAGATGTATACAAAACACAATCTATGGCTCTTCATGAAGTATGTTGATCCTGAACTTTTGCCATTTGCAGTAGAATGGAGCAGCATCAACTATGAAATTCTTAAGCAGTATTATGCATTTTTAGACACTTGGTGGCAGCACAAAACATTAATTGAGCAGTGCATAGATCACCTTGTGGGAAAGGGAGGCATATACCTTCCTATTTTTCACAATTATGTAGATGAAAAAAATTCAGCAGATGTATCTTATCACATCAGTGAAAAAAAATGTACTTGCCCAAAGCCTCTGATTTGCAGAATGCTTCAAAGCAGTAGGAGCCCTAATTAAAGCATTGTCATATGTAAAAGATTAAGTCTGAAGCATGTGCGTACTCTTACCTTCAGTGGGCTTTGTGGTGTAAGTGGCAAGAGACCTGGATGAAAGGATCCTTGGGCATAGTACGAAGGCATGACTTGTAAATAGGTACTGTAGTCACCATAAACTCCAATTTCAGATTCCTAAATGGGGAAAATAGCCCGTTGAAAGAAAGACAGACAGACAGACCGACCATAGGGTTTTTGCCAGCAGTCTGCCAGCCACAGATCCAAAACAAAGGCAGAGACAGATAACTGGGAGAACTGAAGGGCCAGAGCACAAACCAACAGAAACAGAAGAGCAACTAAGTTCAAAGCCTATGGAAAGGGGGGGTCTTTAAGAAGGGATGGTGTACATGGGGCACAAATATACTAATTCAGAGACAATGGAGTTAAAAACAACATGACTAATGTCAATGTGGGTCTGATGTGGCTTGAGCAAAGGTGTGGGCAACTTACCAGTTTTCTAGCTGTGTTGGACAGCATCAACTCACCCCAACACCAACAGAACCAGCTAAACTAAGCTAATGAATTTAAAACAAAAGTTTCATTTTTCCTCTTATATTGTAACTTTTTTATTATTAAAATTGCTCTTCTAAAGTGTATGCATTTTGTCAGCAAGTATTAAGCTTGCCCTCAGGCTCTGTAGAAAAGAGGGCTTAGATTACTTTGAAAGATCCTTATGCCCAGAGCAGCCAAGAGGTGCCTTTAAGCTCAGGCCTTAAAACAGGTCTGTACGTAGCTTGTGCTCAAGTGTGCTCAAGTGTTTATTTTATTTATTTATTTAAAACATGCATATGCTGACTTCTCTCCTGGACATCTTAGTATCCAAGGGAGGTAACAATAGTATAAAAACAATTTAATGCTTTTATATCTGTTGTTTAAATATTTGCTTTATCAAACACATCTTATGATAACACCAGCAGGATGTTCCCTTTGGCCAGATTTAGGCTGTCCCAAAAGCTGTCTGGAATAGACAGCGCCACCAGAAAGCCAGAAGGGTAGGAGCCTCCCTGTCCTCCTCTGGGAGGCTGTTCCATGTAAATGTTAGTTTTCAGTGTCTACTCGAAGGTGGCTCTAGCTTGACTTAACAATAGCAAGGGCTAGTAACTACAACCAACAAACAGCTCTTGCTAACAGGTAAGACTCACGGTGCACAGGAGACTTAGGAAGCTGAAAAATGCTTTTGAAAGAGCTTCAAAAGGGTGTTAATAACAACACCACTTACAACCAGTCTAACATATTGATTTCCTTTGCAAGAGCAGCCATATATTGATATCCTGGCTACATAGGTTGGATATGCACAGTAATTAAACATTTTTAAAATCCTTACCTCTGAGCCTTCAGTTTCTAATTCTCCTGCTCTAGTTTGAGCAGCATGATACGCCTGTGCATATTGCTGATACCATTGCTGGACTGCTTCCTGTTGAGGGACAAAGCAGTTTTGACCATCAACTGGTTTCAGTGATCTTACAGCACAATTCATGTGTTCACTGCTGCCAGAAGCTTTCCAAAATGTGTGTGCATGGCACTTCACATATAACCAAACCATTGTTGGATGTTACATGAGCAAGCCTTGGATACATCACACTTCATCTCTCCTCTTTCATGCACTGGTTTGATTAGTTACTTTGTTTATAGTGTAAATCATATTTGCAGTTCAGTCTTGGCCAGCAAACTACAGTTTGTGTTTCCCTTCAAACTAGAACAATCTGTGGTTTGAAGCTGGTTTGCAGTTTTCATTGGGAAGGGGATATATAACAAACCAAAGCCACACAAGCAAGCTCATCTTAATCTTGCCAGACTAGGAGACACACGTTTGGTAAGGGGATGCTTTTTTCCCAAGCCAGCAGCCTCATTTCTTGGAGCCACCAATATCTAGGATCGCAATGAAGATACATATTGAAGTCATTAAACTCAAAGAAACTACCTTGTTTATCCTATGCAATGTGAACGATTCTCAACCTAAGCATAGTCAACTTGGGTGCTTAGATAGAGGCTACAACTGCCTGCACAATTTTTACAATTGCAAGATTATAGCTAGAAATATCTTACTCATGTTGCCCAACAGCCTGATCTTATAAAACTGCTCTAGCTGAGATGAACTGTGACTTATGCGGCCATCATTGAAGTGGCAGGGAAGAGCTGCTGGCAGATGTGCAGATGGTGCTGAGCCAGAGGGCAAAGCTGGAGCGGATGCAGCAGCAGGGGAGTGGGGGCACCGCAGAAGGGTGGTGAGGGGCTGCAGGCAGCAGCAAGGTGGAGGTGGGAGGGGCAGGATGAAGATTTCCCAACCCTTAGGATTCCCTGCAGGTCCCTATTGGTTTTAATACAGTATTTAAACAATTGTACTCAATTATCCTTCATATACTTTTTGCCCGAAACCCTGTATACTTTTCAACTTTATTGCTCGTGAATATCTCTGCAGTTTACTTACAGCTTTGTGTGTAATGAGGAAGGGTGATAGTTGCTACCTTTGAGTTATACTAAAGCTCACCCCAGCTTTGATGACTTTAAAAAAATAGAATTCAATACAGGATGCTTTAATGACTTCCTAAAGCACCATCTGTTCAGGACTGTGAAGGACTTTTAAGAGAAGTGATGGTCCCAACAGAGCACACAACCACCTGCTGCCATGAAAGCACATCTGAGCCACATACCTGTGTGTAATCCCCATATTGCGGAGAACAGTTAAAGTAGTTTTCCACTGCTTGTTGTGATGGAGTTTCCTGAGCAGCTGCTGTATCCAGAAAGGTCTTTGGAAGCCCAGCGTGCTGCTTATTGCTACTGGTTTTGCTGGCAATTGCTGCTCAAAGGAAAAAAATGTAAACACTCAATTAGTTACAATTATGTAAGAATAAGAGACAGAGTTTGATGTAGAACCAGAATGATGCATGCATGGCTCAGTGGATGCCATCACTCTAGAGGACATATAAGGCAGAAGAATAAAGCCAGGCTAGGATGGCCCAGGCTAGCCTGATCTCGTTAGATCTCAGAAGCTAAGCAGGGTCAGCCCTGGTTAGTATTTGGATGGGAGACCACCAAGGAATACCAGGGTTGCTGTGCAGAGGACGGCACTGGCAAACAACCTCTGTTAGTCTCTTGCCATGAAAACCCCAAAAGGGGTCCCCATAAGTCGGCTGCGACTTGACGGCACTTTACACACACACACAGAGAATTTCAATCACCCTCATCGCCAGGAAGCTAGGACTCCCCGCATCAAGCTGCATATATGCAGCAGTCCAGGGGCAGGGCTCAGAGTCTACCTAGAGTGGGCTGACCCCAGAGGCCTTTATAGCCTCAAAAGGGGCGGAGTCAGGGAAGGGAAGAGATGGGGAAGGAGGGGCTTAGCCTTTATAAGCAGGCACAGGCTAAGGAGAGAGCTCCAGGACAGACTGAGGGAAGGCTGTCTCTGGGAGCCAATAGAGGAGAAAAGGGACTGTCAAAACAGGGCAACCCCTCTCCCTTATCTGAGGCCAAGGAAGCCAAGCCTGAGGTGGTGTCCAGGGGCTCCACGGGTGTGCCACCAGCAGGGGGCACCCTGGAAATTCATTTACAACATGAATGTGGGGACAGAAGGGCATTTGAAGAGAAAAACTGACAGGTGAGAGGAAGGAAGTGCTTAATCTTTCCTACACCCACTGATCTTTCCTTTCAGACTCCCCTTGTTTCTTCTTCAAGCGGGTATGCTTCTGGTCTTAAAGCTGGGCTGGTGAAAAATGTGTTAAGGTGGCTGAAGGGAGCACTTTTCATGAACAAATGAGCGAAATAGGGAATGGTTAAGTACCCTTCCACTCCAGATTTTCTCAGTAAATTTCCCCTGTATTTGTGTTAAAGGGAAACTTAAGTTGGAAAACTCCTGTTTAGGTTTTATAATGTGCAGTTCTCCCCATTGCGTTTCCCTGGAGTTACAAAGGTGGCCTGCTCCAAGTATAACATATGCAATGCAGAATGTCAAAGAATAACACCCTTGTATAAAAGTTTGCATTAAACAGTTTATATGTTCAAACAGTTCAGACAGGCAAATGCAGCCCATTAAGCATTATGGATAAGGATTTGGGGGATGTTTATTCCACAGTGAAAAACTGATCTCTCTCAAAACTAAATCAAGGATTATTATTTACATCAGTTTTTGGTCAAACAATCTCTAGGAGAATAGGGTCCCTGTGTTCTGTTGCACAAACTGGAATAGGGCGGGGTGGTGGAGGAGCTGCTGTCAAGTTGAGTTGACTTATGGTGACCCATAGGGTTTTCAAGGCAAGAGATGTTCAGTGGTCGTTTGCTGCCTCTGCGAAGCAACCCTGGACTCCCTTGGTAGTCTCGCATCCAAATACTAACCAAGGCTGACCCTGCTTAGCTTCTGAGATATGATGAGATCAGGCTAGCCTGGGTTAAATAAATGTCTCATATTAACTAGCAAAAGGAATCCATCTCAGATATTATGAGTTGGATGCAGAGTTTGATTTTCATTAACACACCTGTCAGCACAATGTAACTTTTCTATTTCCCATACCCCTCTGAGCCCTCCAAATGCTCCTATCTACCAGAAGCAGCATTTTGAGGAACTCAGTCAGCTGCAGTGGGAGGGGAGAAGCAAAAAAGTTCCATTCCATTAATGGAAGTGCCTTTTGCTAATGGAAATTTTAATCTGGATCCAACCCTACTTTTAAACTATGCTTAGTATGTTACATTAGGCTCCATCAGAGCTGGGACAGAGCCTACGGCTGTAATGCTCTGCAGCATTCCCTTTTATAGATTCTGCCCCAGGAAGAGCCTCAGAATAGGGTGTGGGGGGTTCTTTCATCCTGATCCCCACCCTCTCCTGCCAGTTGGCTCTTCTGTGGATTCTTGGGATTAGTCTGGACCTCCCTCCTTGGCCTTACCCCAGGCCAGCCTAATAAAGGATTGTCTGGGGGTGGGCTGACTCTAGACTCCCCCAATCCCCTCTCTTCAGGGGTGGGCCCCACAGTGAGTGAAGGAAATCTGAGCCAATGGCCTCCCTGGCTGGGCCCGCCCATCTCCTGCCCTCCCCTGAGGTTTTAACAGGCTACTCCATTAGCCTGCACAGGCCCCAGCTGCTGCCAGCCTCCTTCTCTGGCCTGTTACCAGGTGCAGTCGGCTGCCCGTGCTCCACCTCCCTTCTGAGGCATGCGCTGGGACTGCCAGGCTCTGAGGCTGGTGCATTGCCAGGAATGGCCTTGCCCTTGCTCCCTTCCCCACAGCCTCTGGTTGGCCTGCCTGCCTGAGCATTGCCTGGGCAAGCCCGTCCCCCACCAGCATCTCCTCTGAAGCAGGTGAGTGCGGGCCCCCTGGACATATTAACATTATTTTTATTGAAATTTCTTTTTTTTAATTTTATTAATATGCAATACTATTGTCAGTATTTGGAAGTGTGCCAATTACTTTCCACACTCGCCTCTAAAGCAATCCCACAAGCTCTTTAAATAAGCATCTGTTTGCATGCTGCTCACCTGAAAGACACACAGAAGGCAGCACACTTGCCAAGTTCAAGTAGGGATTAGTACTAAGATGGATTTCTTTGGGGGGATCTCCCAGCAGAGAGGTCTGCTTTTTTGAGGAACTCTGTAAAAAAAAATTATAAGTAAAAACAAAACAAATAAATACTTTTCAGTCTACAACTAGAACAGAGGTGCAAAATCTATGTAATATTGATGCCCATACTGCAGGCCAAAGGACATCAGAAATTCTTCTCATATCCATTGAAATGAAACATTTGATTACAGATTTTCACTTTTCTAGCTGAACCATCTCTGTGCTTAGAAGCAACAGAGTAATTGCCCCTCCAGGCAGAGCACGCACACACACACATACAAAAGGAAGAGTGATAGAATACCAATCCAAACCCTAATTTTTGTTGAGATCTCTTTGAGCTCAACAAATGGTCAAAGAAGTATGGAAGTTGAAGAAATACAGGCTTGTTTGAATCACTGGCTGATCTGGTGGTATCACTGAATGCTCATAATATTCTAAGGGCCTAATTTATAAGGACCTAATAATACCTAGGACCTAAATTATAAGTACAACAGCCAAGAGAAAGTAAGGTGTGATTTTGGTTCTTGTAGGTTATCCGGGCTGTGTAACCGTGGTCCTGGAATTTTCTTTCCTGACTTTTCGCCAGCAGCTATGCCAGGCATCTTCAGAGTAGTAACACTGAAGGACAGTGTCTCTCAGTGTCAAGTGTGTAGGAAGAGTCAGAGAGGGGTTGGGTTTGAGCTGAGTACTGTCCTGCAGACGTAATGTGCTAATCATTGTCCTGTAAGTATCAAGATAATGTACTAATGAGAGTGTTAATATGGAAGCATTGTATCCTGAAATGATCTGGTAATGTGTGAAATCCAAAGCTAATCTGCATGGCTATTGTTGACTGTAGCCTTTGTTAGTCTGGAGGTTTTTCAGGGCAGGAAGCCAAGCCTTATTCATTCTTAAACTCTCTTCTTTTCTGTTAAAGTTGTGCTGATGTTTATGAATTTCAATGGCTTCTCTGTGCAATCTGACAAAATAGTTGGTAGAATTGTCCAATCTTTCAGTGTCTTGGAATAAGACCCTGTGTCCTGTTTGTGTCAGTCCATGTTCTCTCTGACTCTTCCTACACACTTGACACTGAGAGACACTGTCCTTCAGTGTTACTACTCTGATGATGCCTGCCACAGCTGCTGGTGAAACGTCAGGAAAGAAAATTCCAGGACCACGGTTACACAGCCCGGATAACCTACAAGAACCAATGGACTCTGACCGTGAAAGCCTTCAACAATATATTAAGGTGTGATTGTTTAGGTAAGAAACAGAACATCACTACTGCAATGGTAATAATGGTTAGGCTAAATGTATGGAAGGGAGGGGAGAGAATGAGGAATGGGTACTAAGAAGCCATTACAAACAAAAGAAGTCTCTGAATTTTCAGGGGTCTCCACTTGTATATGCTTTAAACTGGAGAGAAAAAAGTGATTCTTTCTCACATTCAGAATAGTTTCTTGAAAAGGAAGACAAAAGCAGATTCAAAGGCTTGAAGGTCACATTTGTATCATCACCGAAACCAGTGAGAAGTATATTACACCTAGGGATATTCTTCACAGAGATTTGCTGCTGTTTCGATGCTGATTTGCGTCGGAGGCAAATTTTGGTTATTCACTGCAGATCCGTGTTTTCCCCCACTGAGCAAAATAAGCCGGGTTAAAAGAGAGGCAATCCAAACCACTTCTGAGCCGTACTTTCCAGTAGAAGAGCGTTTTTTTGCTCGGATGCCCGTGAAAAATGTTTGCTTCGTTTCCCGGGACGTCTCTTTTCTCCTCCCCCAAGAACGGTGATTGGCTGGGGGAGTTGCCACTCTAACAGCATTGCACCGGCAGGAGGGAGACCCAAAGCAGACTGGCTGCCCCTCTTCAGAAGGGTGATGGGAGTTTTGGCTTGGATTTGCCGCTCTCAGGATGCCCCCCCAACACACACATAGGATCGCACCGGCTGGAGGGAGACCCAGAGCAGACTGGCTGCCCCTCTTCAGAAGGGTGATGGGGGTTTTGGCTTGGATTTGCCGCTCTCAGGATACCCCACCCCCAACACACGCACACACACACACACACAGGATCGCACCGGCTGGAGGGAGACCCAGAGCAGACTGGCTGCCTCTCTTCAGAAGGGTGATGGGAGTTGTGGCTTGGATTTGCCGCTCTCAGGATGCCCCCCCCCCAACACACACACACACACACATAGGATCGCACCGGCTGGAGGGAGACCCAGAGCAGACTGGCTGCCTCTCTTCAGAAGGGTGACGGGAGTTTTGGCTTGGATTTTGCTGCTCTCAGGATACCCCCCCCCCAAACACACACACACAGGATCATGGGAAGAGTGGGCGGGATTAGGCGGATTTGGAGCGGTGAGTCATGAGCGGCAGCAGACGTAAGCAGCGCAGAGAAGTGCGCTGTTTCTCCCGTGAAAAATTGAAAATGCCTCGGGATGGGGGGGAGAATCTGCGCTGCCATGAAAAAGCTATTTAAATCGATTTATTGTTTGCTCTGATTTGAAACCGAAGCAAAATCCACCGTGAAAAATACCCCCTAGTGTTTGTACTGCAAATGACCATATGCACACAATTTATGATAAATACAGATACATTTAAGTCACTGATATAAAATATGTTTCAACAGAGGGAAATATATTTTCTCCTGGTTCAGAAATAATCATTTCAGTCACACACCACTGATCTGATTAAAGTCATTCAGGTTTCAAATCTGGATTAAGTGGGAACCCTGATTCCCATTCATTACAGGTGATGTAAGTGCAAGAGGCATGCTTAATGAATGATGGTCAAGGGTAGGTATGGGAATTCATGGTGAGAGTGCCAAGGATGCTGTGGTCTGGTACCAGTCTCATCATTGTATGTAAGAGAGCTCTTTGATTACATCTGCACAATCCCTCTTTTTTAAGTGCCCCACATATAATACATTCATAACATATAAGGTCATTGTTGCATAACAAAAAGAAAAGAAAACAGAAAAAAAAAAGAGAATAATTTCAAGTGCAAAACGTTCTCCGTAGATTCTGGATATACTTTGGCCTTCAAAAATTACTAGTGTTTCTGTTCCTGCAGTTCAGACCCAAACTAGTTTTAAAATGCCCTGCATAATAAAATGAAACATTTACTTCAATGGCTAGATAGGCCATGTTATGTCAGTACTAAAAATATTCACTGGCTTCCAATTTGTTTCCAGGCACAATTAAACATGTTGGCATTGACCTCAGCACTTGGGACCAGGGTACCTGAAGGACTGCCTGTTTGTACATGAATCTTCCCACGGTTTCTTCCAAAGCCTTATTCCAGGAGCCCTTTTCCTTCAGTAGGCGGGAGGTGGTGGGGTGGTGGAAGGATCTAGGGCCTTTTCTGTGGTGACATTCCACTTGTGTTATGTTTTAGGCAATGTTAATCCATGTTTATTATGTGGAGTATTTGATACGTTTTCTTTTAGTTTTTGCTATTTTTAACTATTTTATTGTTTTACATTTTTAAAGAACAAGAGTTGGTTTTTATACACCAACTTTCTCTACTTCTTAAGGAAGAATCAAACCGGCATACAATCACCTTCCCTTCCCCTCCTTTCCCCACAACAGTCACCCTGTGAGGTAGGTGGGGCTGAGAGTGTGTGACTAGCCCAAGGTCACCCAGCTGGCTTATGTGTAGGAGTGGAGAAACAAATCCAGTTCACCAGATTAGCCTCCGCCACTCATCTGGAGGAGTGGGTAATCAAACCCGGTTCTCCAGATCACACTCCACCGCTCCAAACCACCGCTTTTAACCACTATACCATACATTGTTCATTGTCTTGGAGGCTGGCTCTTAAGTAGAAAGACAGCATAAAAAATGCTTAAAAACAGACAAACAAAATTAAGATAGCCAACATTCAGGAACTATTTTTTACTCTTTTATGCCCCCCATACAATCTTTTGAATTTCCAGTTCCATAAAATTTGTAGCTGCCCTTGAAGTTAACTGTACAGAAGCAGGGTTTTAAAACAGCACTGAACCTCTTAACTCAACCTGGGTGTTAGTTGAGAGATCGAGCTTTTGAGTTATTTCACACATTGTGGATCAGCAAAACCAGGTTTGCCACTTAGCATGTACTGGGACAGGGGGGCTGCTGCAAGCGTACATGGATGATAAATGCCAAGTTTACAACTGCACCTTAGATTTTTAAAAGTACACAGAAAATATTAGGGGAGGGGCTGTGGCTGAGTGGTAGAGCATCTGCTTGGCATGCAGAAGGTCCCAGGTTCAATCCCCGGCATCTCCAGGTAAAGGGACTAGGCAAGTAGGTGATGTGAAAGACCTCTGCCTGAGACCCTGGAGAGCCGCTGCCGGTCTGAGTAGACAATACTGACTTTCCTGGACCAAGGGTCTGATTCAGTATAAGGCAGCTACGTGTGTTCATGCAATAGTGAAAAGCAAAACATTAGATGTGGCCTTCTTACCCCCAAACTTGAGTCAGTACTTTTTGGCTGACTTTGTTGCTTGAGATGTCCAGCCCGTTGGCCTCCAGCAGGGAGGTTTGTCAAACTCTGTAGATAACCATGTGACCCCTCTGCCAGTCCTCCTGCCGGTGACAGATTCTCCTGTGTATTATTTTGCCTTGGCATACTTTGCCCAACTATATGCTGATTTGGGAAAAATGGCAGCATGCCAATCCCTGCTGCAACTGGTGTTTGAGCTGGAGTCCGATTTGATACTGCACAATCAACTATGGGGCGGGGGGAAATGGATAGGCAAGAATTATTAGGACAATCTGAAATGACCAAAACACATTAAACCAATAGCTCCTCGCCGCAGGATATACAAGAACACAGAGTTCCTGGTGATTTCTAGAGCTACATGGAAGTGACAAGGAGTAACTCTATGAATTAGTGGAATCTCTATGGCAGAGGTGGGGAACGTCAGGCCCGGGGGCCGTTTAAGGCCCGCGGAATCATTTGGTCTGGCCCTTCGTGGGTCCTGGCAGATCTCTTGATCAGAAGGATCTAAGACTGGCGATTTGCCCCCTCCCACAGAGTGCGCCACCGGTTGGATGCCTGCCTGCTTGCCCGCGCTGGGGGTGGTCATCTGGGGCAGCTGCCTGCTTGGGACTTCGTCCCAACTTAATTTTTAAGTTGATAATTTTATATGGCCCGCGAATGATGTTATAAATATCCAAATGGCCCTTGGTGGAAAAAAGGTTCCCCACCCATGGTAAGACTGTAAGTAGAGGAGGCCTTATTTTTCTTTTTAAATTTTCTCCTAGGTTGCTGCCCACCTATAACCCTCCTGCTGGTTGCCAGGTCCTGTCTGGCAACCCTACTTCTTACCTACCAGCCGTAAGTCAGCTGTGACTTGACAGTAAAAAAGAGAAGGAAAAAAAGAGGGGGGGGGACAGCAAAGTTCTGCAAATGCCAATTCCTTCCACTAGAGGGTCACCAGAGCAATCCCATTTTTCTATTGCTACCTTTTCTTATACAATATTTAACTTCATCCAACAAAAGATCTACTTCATTAGTGTCAGTCATTTACAGTGCCTGCAGCAAGCCAACCAATACCGTGGTCATCAATAAATCCCCTTCATCAAAATACTTTTGTTTTTCACTCAGCTTTTAGGTTAAGGCTACAGGGACTGGTACGAAAGGCCCACACTTCTTATTCTAGATAAACTAATCAGAGAAAAGCATATCTATGACTGTAATAAGATACAAAATGCAACTTGCAATTGTGTGTTTCTCCGTGGCTCCCCACATCTGTGCTCACTGGTGGTACAGGACCCATTCCTACCATTGTCTGAAGAAGCACTGTTGGAGGCTCTCCAAGCAAACCTGGTTTCTGTAAAGAAGTGCAGGTATTGTATACTTGTACAAAGAATTCTTATTAAACAGCTTTTCAGATGCAGATAACTGCTTTTAATATAGTGCTAGAAAAAAAGAACAGAAGGAAATATGTGTTGGATCCAGGGATCCCTCAGTGGAAGGCACTGACAGTTATGGATCTCCCCCACTTCCACCCTCCCCAGCAAACACTTTCAACCCTGGGAACACTGATTTCCCTGTGTTGCAAGACCCATGTGATGATCCATGATACTAGCACAAATGGATATCCGTATCCAACACTATGATTATATGAACAACAAGGAAGTATGGATTACGAAGAAGAAATTTCCACTTTTAATTATTTATCTAAATAAAAGATTATTAGGTTTAGTTGTTCAACTCACACTATTTGTTTGAATATTCTCAGTCTTCGCTAGCTGTTGCTGCACCAACTGTAGATGGGGGAGGTTCTGTAGCAGCAAGCTGGATGCATTTCCAACAACTGGTCCCTATCAGTTGGGGGTAGGGTGGGAGAAATGAAAAAAGTCAACATTATTGACAGTTATATGGAACTGGCAATATACAATTATCTTGGAAATAAATATTCAGAACAGGGAGAATTCCTTTCATAGGGCTGAGGACATATTTTTGCACCCCAGATATGCAAAGCTCTTTCCATCATGAAGGTATCTGAAAGACATTTATAGGAAGACTATATCTGGCACAAGTTGTTACATATCTGTTATTGAAGGGCAGCCCCTTTAGGTATTAATCTTGTCCAAATTGCTGTGAAATGAAATAATTTTTTTAAAAAAATATTTAATGAAGCCAGTTTATTGATAAGAGGCCAAATTAGAAGGCCCTTTGAGTCAATATCTTGACAACATACCTTTAAAAATATTACATTCCTAGAATATGAAAGACTCAGTGTATTCTGCATCCTTAGAAACCAAAACAAAGAATGTGTTTCTCACTGAAAACTATTTTCCTCCCCATTCTCCCCACCACCACATTTAATTTGTTACTGCATGTTTCAAGTTTATTAATTTAATGCATTTTAAGCATTTATTATCACAGAAGGACCCTTAATAGGTATAAAGGCCTAAACTAGTATCTAAAATAGACATCTCTGTGTTTGCAACCAGAAACAGCTTATGTTTTATTTTCTTGGTAATATACATTTCTCCTGTTACACTGCAAAGTCATTTGGTTCTATATTGAGGTGGCTATTGTAAGCCTTAAGAACATAAGAAAAGCCCTGCTGGATCAGACCAAGGCCCATCAAGTCCAGCAGTCTGTTCACACAGTGGCCAACCAGGTGCCTCCAGGAAGCCCCCCAACAAGATGACCGAAGCAGCATTATCCTGCCTGTGTTCCAAAGCACCTAATATAATAGGCATGCTCCTCTGATACAGAGCCTTATAATCCAATTCCGTTCATTATTACTTAGAAGTAAAACTCAGTGGATCTCACCTGCTTTAGATAATACAGGTCAGCCATTTCTACAATGTCTTGTCTATCAGGAGCAGACTGGGAAGTTAAAATGGCCTTGGAACAAGCCAAACTGAGTGGCCCCTGCAGCACTACAAGCCAGCACCATGGCAACAACAATGGTCATGGGCTTACTTATCGCCCCCTCCTGCAAACTGGCAGAAGGCAACTTGTGGGCTGATATTGATCTTCACTGCCTCTGAGGAATCCAAGCTAAGAGGCAGTTTTACTGGAGCTTGAACCTGCTTGTTCTTGGCTGTCAAGTGGCCTCTAGGGCAGCAGCCCGCCAGGAAACCCCCCCCCCGCAAGTTAAATGGCCAGTCTGCTCTTGGCATCTATTGTTTAAAAAAAGTTTCAGCACACTGTTGTTAGATATTAGACTCATAACTAGTATAAACCCAAAGCACAGCATGAGACCAGAACTTCAAATTTGGCACTTAGACAACATTGCTGTGATCACAGAGGGGTTAAGGTTCCTTAAGCCCCTTTTTATTTTGTTTAAGGGCAAATATGGTCAGGCCCTTAATAAGTTATCCAACACTTTAACTACGTATGTTCAATACATAACCTTGAAATTAAGGTACCAGAAATTTTAAAAAGTAATCAAAAGAACTTTTTCACTGTTCACTTTTCCTTAGATTGCACATTAAAATCTCCTGATTTTGACCTCAGCACCTTTGAATTGTTTTTAATACTTGTTTAATAGATAACTACAACAAATAAAACAATGTGGTTGAGAAACATTTGGAAGTTAGCAGGACTGGCATTCTTCTTGTAAACATAAATACTTATAAACTATCTACAGCTGGCCTTGACCAGAGCCAGGGCTTTTGCTTTCCTGGCTCCTGTCTGGTGGAATAGTCTCTCTAATGAGACCAGGGCTCTGCAGAACCTTGAGTTCTGCAGGGCCTATAAAACAGAGCGATCCCACCAGGCCTATGGTTGAGGTCAGCTATGGTCTTTCCATCAATGCTGGCCTCCCTACCTTCTCTCCCCACCCACCCCCCACACACATACTTTCATTCGAATTTACTGCAATCTATGTGGGGAGTTCTGACTGCCCACAGGTCTTGCTGTGGATTACATGCTATTGGGAGGGCCATCCTATACATTATGTGGATGTTTTTACTGATTATGTTTGGGGCATGTTTCCAATTATAAACGTTTTAATACGATTTTATTGTAATTTTAGTGTATTTGCTTGTATTAAAATTAATGCTGTGTAAGCCGTCTGAGCCCGGCTTTGCTGGGGAGGGCTGGATATAAGATTAACAAATAAATTAAATATATCTCAGACAGCTGCCAACTTCTTCAGCCAATTGTGGGAAAACACTACATTCCAAGGAAGCTGCAGCAATCAGGTTTTCTAACGCTAAAGTTGAACAATAAATGAGTGAATAAAGTACCACCTTCTTTGGTTTGGGCATACCTAAGCCAAGTTAAACCTCATCGTTCAGACTCTTGCTATGGACAACATGCCCTCCCTTGCCCTGCGATTTTTTAAAAGCATCCCTGCTGCCTTCCAAGGAAGTGCATAGCTGGCAAGTCCAGAGAGGGAACACCACTATCAATATATATCAAGAGTATTGTTGCTTCTGCAAATGAAAACAAACGTAAGCGCATGTTTCTAATAATATTTTAAAAGAAAAAGAATGTATTGTGTCATATATCAGATCTACATAGTAAAATTAAATTTTGAAGAACATATAAATAGACTTTGTTAACATTTCCAACTTTAAAAAAAATGTGAATGGCCACCCAATTGATCTGTGCTATTTCAGATCTTCCTGTTAATTCTTTTATGTCTTGGGGCGGGGGGGGAATGCATAAACTTTATAATATTTCCAGTAACATGCAATAAGGTTTGCAACACTTCCACTTTAAATCAGCGGTTGATTATTATAACAAGCTGAATAGAATTTAATGGAATACTTTGCATTTGTTTTCTTTTTATCTTACCTGAAGCTTTGGAATATGTCTTAAAAATTAACACGTTGATTACCTCAGTAGTGTTCTTCAAGCCTCAAAAATAAGAAATAATGCTTTCAACAAGTTCCTCAGTCTGTATTCAGAAATTATGAACAAACTCTGTTTTGTGGACAAGACACAAACTCTGCCAGTGGGAAGGGGCACAGAAGCATGAGAATAAACCATGCTTGTGCTAGTCACAAATTGTTTAAGAACTTGAACATCACAACAATATTAGGTTAGACTACAGACTTTCTAAACCAGGAAGTCTTCAGTCTCATCTTCATTTTATCTAATATTTGAAATAAAAAAATTTCTCTTCTCCTTAATATTTGAGCCCCAGTCCGGAAAGTAAACATTGTATTTCATATCACAACAATGTTTCAGTTGATCACTTAAAACTGAGCTATAAATGGAATGATCATTCAGTCTTACAAAGGGTTTCCAAGACTGAACAATATTTCAAGTTCAAGAAGCTACGAATTCGTGTAATATAAGGGGGTGTTGCTTCCGTTGCAGACAAAATCTCAGACATGTTGATACAAAATGCTTCACAAATCAGCTGATAAACATACCTGATGAACTTTATTCAAATGCAAAAAGGCTGGGCTGAAAGAAGGGCTTACAAGGTGTGGCAAACGCATCGGAGCTCCAAGAACTGCTTTAGAAAACATAACGGGATGCCATAAATTGACACTGTTAGGACCTGCTTTCACATAAAAGCATAATTGATTGCAAAAATACATTTTTCTTCACAATTTAACTTTTCCAGTAGATCTACATCACTAGACACGTAAATAACTAAGCACAACCACAATACCCAACTTTGGATTACCATTTATACAGGCTCTGCTTTTCCATTTGTTAGCATAAAGGAATAAATTAAAATTCTTCACAGGTGCAGTACAGAGTCTCTCTGGCACCTGCACAATTTTGATCACAATGCAAAATGCTTGAGAACTACTATGGAGACAAATGAATTAGTACAAATAATTTTTGCCATGTGGTCCTCTCTCAAAGAATAAGAGATACGGATTAAGTAAGTTGGTTATGATTACTCTTTTTAAGTATTTGAAGGGCTGTCATTTAGAGGAGGGTAGGGCACTGTTTCAGTTGGTCATGAAGGATAGGATTCATAATAACGGGTTTAAATTATGGGTGGGAAAATACAGGCAGGGTATTCAGAAAAACCTTTTAACAATAAGGGCAGTTCAGCGATGGAATCGATTGCCCAAGGATGTTGTGGGTTCTCCCTTCTTGGCGATGTTTAAACAGAGATTAGACAATTATTTGTCAGGGATGCTTTAAGTCATTCTGCATGATACAGGGGGCTGGACTGGATGGTCTTTAGACCCCTTCTAACTTTTTAATTTTATGATTCTATGATACAATTTAGGGTTAATTTCTGCTGGTTAGAGATTATGAAATGCTAATTCAGCTAGCAAATAATTCGCAAGAGTGGAATAAAACTCATTTTTGCCTCTTAAAAGCTGTAGAGTTTGATGCAAACATTGAGCAGGTAAAAGCAAAGAGCTGATGTATATATGCACTCGCTATAGTTGTTTAATGAGTGGTGGACTCTAATCTGGAGAACTGGGTTCAATTCCCCCACTCCTCCCCATGAAGCCTGCTGGGTGACCTTGGGCCAGTCACAGTTCTCTCAGAACTCTCTCAGCCCACACGGAGACAGGAAATGGCAAACCACCTCCGAACGTCTCTTGCCTTGAAGATGTCTCCTGCCTATGGGGTTGCCATAAATCGGTCGCCATAAATCAGCTTTGACTTGATGGCACTTTCCACCACATAGTTATGAAGGGACCAGCATGGCACAGGAAAAGTAAGCATTTTTGGCTGCAGTGGGAAGGGGATGGGAGAGGTCCCAATCCACGGACAGAAATTCCTTCTGACACTGGCGTTTCTGTGCAGGATTGAACCTGGAAGTGACTACAATTATGCATCATGTGTAGAAAAAATGTAAACAAAATTTCCCCATCTCATAATATTAGAGCTTGCAGGTAGATTCCGGACATTAAATTGACAGTTAATAAATGAGCGATTTTAGCAATTTTTGACTTACAAACAAGAGCCGTCAATAATAACAATAATAAGACATCTGACTAGGAAAAATTGATATGCATATGTTTGCTCTGATTTCTTATAGTTTTCTAATATAAAGGTATTATGTTACTAAATCATTAAGGCGGAGATTCAACTTCAGAGCATTTAAAAAAAAAAAAAGCTTACCAAGTTTGTTAGCACATCCACGTAGCTGGGGCTGCAGTAACATTTGTAACATTGCTGGGGTATTTAAACTTTTCATAATCTGCGCTGCATTTGGCTCTGGGAGCAATCCCTTTCTGTTATTCCTCATCTTCAACGAAGAAGGCATATAAAAATGAGACCCAGCATAAAGAAAATAGAATATTCAGTAAAACAAAAGTTGCTTACCATATATACTCGCGTATAAGCCGAGTTTTTCAGCCCAAAAAAAGGGCTGAAAAAAGCCAACTCGGCTTATACGCAGGTCAATACGGTAGGCGGGGGGAGGGGGAGGGGGAGGGGGGAGAGAGGGGGAACTTGCCGCCGCCATCCCGCACGCCTTCTCTGCGGCCTGGGAGCGGCCAGCGGGGCCTTCCTGCGCGCAGGCAGGGCCCGCGGCCGCCCCCGCCGCCCCCCCTGTGCTTCTCTGCGGCCTGGGAGCGGCCAGCGGGGCCTTCGGCTTATACACGGGTGCCTAATTTTTCCCCATTTTTGGGGTAAAATTAGGCACCTCGGCTTATACGCGGGTTGGCTTATACATGAGTATATACGGTACCTTACTTAAATGAAACTACTCATATGACCCAATGGCTTTGAGAAGTATCACACTAGTAAAGTTAAAAAAACATCCTAATAACCTGACTCCAGACTCAGACTCATTTATTTATTCAGATTATTATATTTATTTATTGTATTTTTAATCCGCCCTCTCCGGACTCAATAAAGGAAGCCACAGCTTCAGTTCACCTGGAGAAAGAGATCAGTTCACCTGGAGAAAATGGCCGTTTTGGCAATCGGACTCTACAGCATTGAAGTCCCTCCCCTACTCAAACCCCACCCTCATCAGTCTCCACCCCCAAAACTTCCCACCGGTGGTGAAGAGGGACCTGGCAACCCTATCCTGAACTCGTAGTATCTATGAACCACAATTATTCCAAGGAATGGCATTCTCCTTTCTTTCAACCTCCCATTCCCCCCACCCACCGCAAATTGCTCCTGATGTTGGGTACAGAATAAGTTGCAAGGATGGGTGTTGCAGTTTGAAAGGAACTGAAGAAAGCTCTCTTACCATGCGTTGTGCTGCTATCAGTGTGGCAAGAGTGCCTCGGCCTGGAGCTCCAGGAGCACAATAAGATACACACACACTCTTCCCTTTGATAGTCAGGCCATCTGCACTTTGCTGTACTTCCTCTGCCTGCTCTGCTGTTTCATACTCAATAACTGCAAAGCCATCAACAGAGCTATCTTCATCCTGAGCAAGCTAAAAGAACATTTTACAACACAACGCATAAAGTACTATTTTTCTATAATGTTTTTCAAACTTCAGGATATTCTTACACACAACCATTAATTGCCCATACAAAATCATTAGACTTTCCAAATCCATATTAACTCTATGGATCGTTTCTTCAATGCTTAATTTAGTATGCAAATATTTTGCAGATGACAGACACCCCTCCACCTGCACCTTACTTAAATTACCACTGCCTTTGCATCTAATCTTGTGATGAACCTGAGCTATGAGATAAATTTTACAGTTATTTTATGGAAAGTTCAGGTGCAGAATTAAACTGGAAATTCATTTTCAAGCAAGGACACATTTTCCTTCATTTTTCTTTTATGTAATAAAGGGATAGTAATTACTTTTCCACATACAGTTTTATTGATATCTTTTTTAATCACATGGAAAACAGTACTTGGGACATTTGTGAAATGTAGTGAACACTCAACTGATGATTTAGTTTTGACACCTCAGTTACTGGCTGTGATCCAAGAAGCCTATTTGCTTTGCACGTATGCTGGGTGATTTAGGTTCTTCTTCATCAGGCTTCTCTGAAACCTACCACAACTTGCTTTTAAACACCCTACTTGCAAAAATACTTGCAATTCTGTAAGCTCAATAGTTCTGTGTTGCTAACGAGGCACACACACCCAAAAGCATACAGGCTCTTTTTGGGTCACTGCCATGAAATTTCAGTTATTTAGTAGCTTTCACTTTCACGTCTACTCCTTAAGGACGTAGGGATCTCATTCCCCTGGCGGAGGTGAGAGATCCCCTGCTCCCATTGCCCACTGCCACTCTGAGTGGTAAAACCACTCTGAATAGTAAAAATATAGAGGTTCTGGCAATTCCTAGAGCTACTCTATGTCGCTTGTGGGTTTTTTTAATTGGTAGTGATACTGGAAGTGATATGGCACTGCAGCTGGCACCCCCTCAATATCCCCACCCGCAGCCCTCTTGCTGGATGCCAGGAATTGCCTGGAAAGCCTGTAAGGAAGATATGGGCAGCATCAGTTTGATGTCAGAGCTTAACCAGCTGAGGAAAAGTAGGAATTACTTGTTAAATGCTGGCATTCCACTCAGTGCTTCTAGAATTAACAATAAAGTGAAGCAAATCAATTTAACTGGCTATATTTACAAAAAGTTTGTGATTTTGACTGTCATACAATACTCATAAGTCATTTCCAAAGCCCTAAAGGGATTTTGCATGAGTTCATTCTGCTCATTGTTTCCTATGATATCACTCTGGAACAATAAAAAAACGTAAGAATATCCACCTGTGCAAATCTAACCCCAATAGATCAAAAACTCCCAGCAAAGAAGTCTGATAAGAAGAGCAATCTTATCAATAAGTACCTAAAAATGGGGAAATGCAACTAAAAAAAACCCTTAACATATCCTTTAACAAGAATATTTGCTCAGGTCAAAAGTAATGTAGCTTTCCCCCCCAAGGGAACTTTGCATAAACAATATTAGAATAAATGTTTAGAAAAACAACATCTGTGTATAAACACAGTCCATGACTAAAAGAACTAAGGCCAATGTATTCCAGCATCGGGAGACAGGAAATTCAGACAGTTTAAAGAAAGGTATGACAGGCAGGGGAAAACAGAATACGAGTCTAACACATCTCTCAACATATATGTTGAACAACATCTTTTCCACCTCTCAAAACATGGAATTTTGTGTCCAAAGATGTAGGACTAATACGTTTTACAGTGCAATCCTACATAGATTGAAGTGGGTTTAGGCTGTACTCTGCACAAGATTATTACCATGCTGTTTTAAATAGCTTGAACATTCAGGACACTAATTCACCACTTTACAACATGTACAACCCCACAAGAAAATAGTTTAGTGCAGCAACGTGACTTGTTTGTCTTTAGTTCAGATGAGATAAGTACCCTCCAGCAGCAATGGGAAGAGGAGCGGCCTAGGAGCGGCCTGCGGGGCCTCCTGGGCCGCGGGGGGGGGGGGGGCACTGCCGCCTGCCTGCGCACCAGGTAAGCCTGCTGGGGGGGAGGGGTTATAAGCCGACCCTCGGCTTATACGCGGGTGCCTAATTTTTTCCCATTTTTGGGGAGAAATTAGGCACCTCGGCTTATACGCGGGTCAGCTTATACACAGGTATATACGGTAGATGCTCTCTACCCTTTCCCTGCTTCCTTCTCACCCACCAGTCAACCTACCTTTATCTGCCCCTCATCTTCAGCTTTTCCTTCTTCCCTTCCTTTGGCCGCCACTCCCTGGGGAAACTTTTGTAACTGCCAGCCACCGAGCTGGGCCCACTTGTGCAGTGCCAGACGCTGGGCAGGGCCCAGTTGTGCAGTGGGATTCAAACCTGGGTCTCCCAGATCTAGGGTTGCCAACCTCCAGGTGGTGGCTGAAGATCTCCTGCTATTACAACTGATCACCAGGCAACAGAGATCGGCTCACCTGGAGAAAATGGCTGCTTTGGAAGGTGGACTCTGGCATTATACCCCACTGAAGTCCCTCCCCTCCCCAAACCATCCTCTCCTCAGGCTCCATCCCCAAAATCTCCAGGTATTTTCCAACCCAGAGCTGGCAACCCTACCCAGATCCTAGCCCCAAACCCTAACTGCTGAACCATACTGGCTTCCGTGTGGTGGCTGCTGTTGAACAGTAGCAAATAGTTGGGTCTGGGTGAATCATGCAAGTCACGTGGTAGGAAGTAGCCTGCTGGTTACTGGGCCTATTACTACTATTACAGGAACAATAATAAATGCAGCTAAATCACTCATTATCTAAACATATTAAGTTGAATGTGGAAGAATCCACACAATTTGTACAATCAACCCATAATATCTGTAGAAAGACCATGCTGCTGTTGAATTGAAGTATATTTCTGCATACCTGGCAAAACACAGGTTTGTATTTCGATGAGAACGTTTTCATGATATAGTCTGCATCAGTGTAATCTGTAGGGAGATCTTCCACACAAAGGCACCTTGAATGTACATGGTCTGGAGATAACTGATTGATGTCCATCCACTGGGCAAAAAGGACATTTCCATCTAACTGTTTTCCTAGAAGGTCCAATCTAGCCTTAGCAGCAGAATCCTTTTTCATGTATTCCACAAAACCATAGCCCTTGGAATAGCCAGTGAATTCACTGTAAATCAAAAAGTGTCTCTCGATATTACCGTAGGGACGTAGCAATTCTTCAAACTCTTGTAACGTATAAGAGGTGGGCAAGTTGGTAATACAGAGGAGGGCATCTGTTGGCTGGAGCTGCACTGATATTTCTTTTCCACGAAGGGATCGTTGGTGAAACAGCTGTATTGCATGCTGAGCTTGCTCCCCATTCAGGAGAGTAACAAAAGCTGTAAGAGCAAAATGAGGAACATATTTACCATAATTTATCTTTTAGTAGCAGTGTCAGTTGGGAGGAGTCTTGGTTAAAGAAAAGCACAAGAGGGTCTAGAGAGCAGGACGGCCAACTTTTGTGATGCCCCCAAAGCAGAAAAACAAACAATATCTATTACAAAATGTAAATTGGATGCACTATTGCTGATAGTATTGGACCAATGTGAACATTTACATTTCACAATCATAATATTCCTTTGTCAAAAATTGGCACTAGGAGGCTGGAGTTAACTGTGCTGCCTAGTTATTGCTAAGTAAACATTTGACAACTGTAAAGCTCTGTGTGATATAGAACAAGAAACTTTTCCAAATGTGCAAAGGACAGTTAAGAAAAAGATTGCACAGTTAACTCCAAACGTATGGCCGACAAACAGCTACAAATTTAACATACCACAAATGGTCACAACGAAGAGCTTTAGATCCCCACAGTTAAAACAAAGATTCATGTATTTCTGCTTAGGTTTCCCTATCTCATCTATGCTTTTAATACTTCAGTTTTACAATGAATGAAGAATGACATGGACCTAGTACATTCAGTGGGAGATATCTTTTGATTGCTCTATCATTTACATGTTAGGATGGGACAATAAGGTATGGGAATCTGAGAAGATCCTTGGCAAATATTAGAGTGCTATTTTCCACAAGATTATCATCATGAGATATGGTAGGATATTGAAAGTTAGGACATGAAATCACTCATGGAACAGATGTGATCCCAAGAATCCCTGTGTACAATCAAAATCCCTAAACTGACTGTGTTGGCATAAGACAATCACAACAATAGATTTTCAGTTTTATAAAGTTATACTATATGATCACAACAACAGCAATGCTAATTAAAAAAATTAAATCACATCTGAAATCTTTGCTTCCTGAAGGCTATTGTAAAATACTAATAGCAGAGCTATTAGCAGCTCAAACAGAGCTAGATAATTTTATTTAATTAACTGGACGACTACATCAACATGTTCTGTATAGAATTGCTTGTGGAACCTTCCACTGATACAAAATACAGATGGTGGGGTCCTCAGAACCTGCTAAAATATATGTATAAAGCCTGTGCACGGCTTTTCAATTGCCTGTTAAGTCCCGTCCAAGGTGCTGGTAACAGGATTGCCAAGTCTCCTGGTATGGTGGCAGATCTCCCATTGGCAGCCTCTGCTTGCTGCTGCTCTGTCATTAGGTGGGAGGAAACTAAACTAAAACATCTCCATCAGCATGGCAGGATAACATCACCTCTGGGAAAACCTGGAAGTGACATCATGCCTCGCTAAGAATTGCCAGAAACTCTATGGATTGCCATAGATTTCCCAGCAATTCCTAAAGAGGCATTATGTCTCTTCTGGGTTTCCCCTAGAAGTAACATAACACTATTGCGTTGATGGCACCCCCATGTCCCCTCCTCCCCAGACTCCCACCAGTTGCTAGCCACTGGCTGGCATCCTTCATTGCCAGCCCTCGGTGGTTTCGGCCTACCATACCCGATAGACCACCTCCTTCCATACTCACCAGCTTACAGTGGTTGAATAAGGAAAGAGGCTTGCTCTGTCAGAAGTGAGGTTCATGAAAAGAGTTTTTCGATGGACAAATTATAGAATGTCTTTGACTTCTATAATTTTGACTTCTGCTGTTTGTTTGTTTTTAATTATTGGAATCCTTTACTGTTTTTACTTGCATTCTCTTTTATTGTTTTAAAATGATATGTTTTGAACTATTTTATTATTTTATGTTTGATAGCCAGCGGCTTTGGGTACCCTCATTAGGACAGAAAGGTGACAAAAATTCTCTACTGAACATACAAGTGGAAGCAGCATCGAATAATCTATTCACTGTTTCCCATCTCTACTTGGTTTTTTCTCTGTATTTTCTCTTGTCATAAAGTTGCCATGCTGTTGGGGGGGGGGGGTCGCTGCCTGGACACCATAACATTTTAAAGCCGTTGCTGGCATATCAAATTTCAATACAACCTTTTCCTGACACTCAATTCCAGGAAGCTCTCATTGCAAGATTATTGTTTAAAACAGAAAAAAAATTATTCCAGATTGCCTATTAGTCATCTGTTTCTACTGAACACCAAAGCTCAAGCAGAAGTGCTATTGAGTGGTAAAAGGACACCATGGAGAAATGGGAATGTTAACATTTCCTTTCAAGCCTGAATAATCAGAGGTTATACAATCCCAAAGTCCAAGAGGTTTACTAAATAAATGATAAACATAACAGCCATGCTTTTTAAAAAGTGGTTTAAAGTAAGCTATAGCAACTCAGACACGTACAGAAGAATGTAATCTCATCTAACAACTGCTGCTTTACACAAGGTTTTAGTCTACATCCACTATGTCAAGCTTTTTTGTTAAGTTGAACAACAAACCAAGAGAGAAATTTATTAATGGCTTGTAAAAAAATATCTAACCAATAAGGAGCTTAGGTCACGTTATATATCCAAAGAATGAAAGAAAGAAATGTCAGGGATCCCATATGGTTTTCAAGACAAGAGACTTAACAGAGGTGGCTTGCCATTGCCTGCCTCTGTGTAGCAACCCTGGTCTTCTTTGGTGGTCTCCCACCCAAACTCTAACCAGGGCTTGTCCTGCTTAGCTGCTGAGCTCAAGCTAGCCTGGGCTGTCTAGGTTAGAGCAAATAATAATTTGGTGAGATTTAAAAGGAGCAGCAATACTTCAATGTCTTCAGAAGCATTAACCCTTCTTAACCATATTAAACCACTACTTTGTGGTTTTTGAAGTTAGTTGACACTCCTCTCTTTGATCGTAGAGATCAGTTGTGTTGAGGGGTTACACAGTGATTGTTTATTACAAACCTACCTCTTTACTGCCCAGCTGTACATGAACACACACTGTTTTAACATTCTATTTAGATATCTCAGTGTACCTTAATCACAACTCACATATCAGATGTGTCTGAAATGCATGTGCAATGTATGGAATTCAATTTTAATGAAATATTTATTAAACCTGAGAAAATTCACAGGGGTAATTTAAAATGGAAACAACTGAACCTGGCAATTGCCTGGCATCCAGCTTTTGTTTATGAGGAACTTCAAAGATACACATGGTTATCTCACACAAGCCGCTGCATCCCCGCGCATTGCTGCAACACGCAACTTTGCACGCGTGGAGTTGTCCACAACACTCAAGTATAAGAAGTCACCTATGACCTCCAACAGTACACGTGGCGCTTTGCTTTGGACTGAGCCATGCTAAGCACACATCAACAATAGAGAATGTTTGGGGGATGATACGTGAATCTTCTAGAATTACAGAGATGGGAAGGAGGAAAAAGGGACCACAGGAGCACTAACACTGGTTTAATATACATATAAATACAGGTAACTATCAGGTAAACACTATAAATTATTTATTTTTACTCCTACTGTTGCACAAAATATACATGAGAATCATCTCTAGAAACAGGTAATTCACAGTCAACAGTACTCACCTTATTAAAACTGAACACCTGAATAATGCTTTATTATTGCAACTCTCAAATCTAACTCAGCGTTAAACAAACGACTGCTCAGGGCTACTCCAACATAATCAGAAATCTTGCTCTAATAATAAAACACTGAAATATTCTTAAGAAAATCGGTGTAAGCAATAAAAATAGATTCCCCTGGAAGTGACAATGCATTCTGAATAATTACAGAAACCATGCTCTTGGTGACTGCTAATATAAATATGGTCCTTGCATAGAAACACAGGGGGGATGCTTTCAATACAGACGTCTCCTAAACACACCTGTACAAAGTTGTGTTGAAGTCAGAATAAGACTATGTATAGGAAACTGCTTCCCTGTTTTTAGAAAATCTTCTGTTACTCTGGGACTAATACACACAAAGTGCATAATGATAATTCAACATATCATCAGCTGATGACTTTCAGCTGTTATTGTGAACTGCCTCCAGCGAGATGGCAATAACTGACTTCGAGCAGTATCGGTGTACAATTTATTGTTTGTAGCTACTTCGCATATTTAAGTAATCTCTTGATGAGAAAAGCTTGTATGAAGTATCATGGAAATAGCCTTTCATTTCATTTTACATCAAAATTTTATTCTCGGGTTTATTGCTGTGAAAACCAATTGCAGGATTCCTAATTTTTGATGACTCCCTCGAGCCAGAATAGGAAAAACTGTAACCGTCAGAGTTCATACTAGGAACAAGTCTATCTTCTTAACCATTTTAATTTTGCAGTTCCAACAGAGATGCATTTGTTTCACAAGAACACTTATTCAGAGTGACTTATATTGCAGACACCATTTAACTTCATGTATACTTTGCTTTCATACCTATATTGCAATTATTTACCAATACTGTATCTATATTAATTATTAATGTCCATTGTTATTACCTGTTCTTTTATTTTTGTCCACATAACAATACTTCAGTTCAAAGTCTTTTAATAAATCATGGATCTCCTGAAAAAAAGACAGACAATGTATCAAACAGTAACTCTTCTAACCTATCATTTTTATTTTACTATTCAGGAAATGTTCCAAATCAACCATTACACCACAAACATACAAGACAAATATTAGTTAGGAATTAATATGAGTGAGCAATCACAACAGCAGTGGACTATATTAATTGAAAATAAAAGTTTACAAAGTAGTATGAGATAAAGTTTATATCTATAGTTAATAATGCAGTTCAAAGACATTTCTCCTGTATTGTATAACAAAACCTCACAGTGAGATTTTCATTCAAATATGTAACTTTTTTCCTTTGTAAAAAATAAAACACCACAAATGGAATCCTAGATTCATGCTTCAACAGCCATGTTTTCATGGAGGACATGACACTGGATACCATGCCAATTAGCTGTGACAACATCTATGATTAACCAATGCAATCCCTGCCTGCCGTTCCTATTTTGTATCTTTTTTGTACCACAATATATCACAATTGCCTTCTGGAAGCAACACGTTTTGCCATCGCAAACAAGGCCACAGAGAAGTACAATTAAATTATTCCTATGAATTTCAGTTAACTTTTTCTCCTCCTATAATGAATGTTCCCTTCTCTATAATTATGTATTTCTGTGCAAATCCCTATAGAACGCAGAAAGTAGCATCTGTTTTACTGGCGCTAAACGCTTCTCGTTTTTTTCCAATGTACTGTTGCATCCTTTTCCTCTAGTGTATTGAGCAAGGGGAACTGCCCATTAATTTATTGGGGGGGATTAAAGTGGTGTGGATTCCTTCTCTCCAAATATCAGTTATGTCTCTCACATGCTCCCTGACTCCATTGTTTTCAACTTCATATGTGTTTATATGATGAAGAACTTTGGCAGGTTACTGCAATATGCCCAGGACTGTCAGTGTTAATGTGCATTATGACCACTCTATTGTATGCCCTGGCACCGGTAGACAGCAGGTACTGAATTTAGGAGTTAAACTATTAGAGGAAATGTGCTTCTTATATAGCATATAGTTACAGTCTTCATGCTGGCTAAATCAAGACCGTTCCAGAAAAGAAATGAGGCTTCTACAATGAACAAGTATATGTTTGGACTGCACAAACTAGAGGCTACTTCCTCGACAACACATACATAGATAGACGCAGTTTGAGCTGGTTCCAGCTTGGAACCAAGGGAAATAGAGGTCACAGGAAACTTTGCTTCCAGAGGAGAGAGTGCCATTCACAAGGCACAGGAATTACACAGCTTGACCTTATGGAGGATACTGTAGAGGCGCAAGGAAAGATAAGAATTCAAGCCCAGAGTGGTTAGTGGACAACAATGAAGTTCCATGGCACAGGATAAGATGCATGTGATGTGAATAATTAGAAACAGACCTCACAAGGACTTTGCCATTTTTTGTCTACTTAAGTGATATGAAGTAACTTATTACTGGCCTTCTTTTGTATGGCTCAGAAGTCATTTTCTTCTTATTTATTGTCCCTTTAATAATTGGCTTAGTATGCTGCTTTGGCTTGTTTCCACCACAAAGCTTAAGCCAACAACCCTTCACATGCAGCAGAATGAAACAGGAATGAGGCTGTGGGGGCGGGGGAGGCTGGGGATGATGGACCATACCAGTCAGGTGAAATGAAGCATGTAAGGGGGAAAGATTCTCTCCCAATCTTTAGCCCATCAGTGCTACTTTTCTATTAGCAAGAAGATAATACAGGGGGAAAGACAAAAATACAGTCTTCTCAAGAAAAATACTGAATCTTCTGATACTAACTGAAACTCAGCTCATCACAAAGGTGGGATGATATTGTTAATAAATTACCTCATTACAGGCTGAGTGTGCAGTGTGAGGAACAGACCATGGTCAACTAAAAAAAAAAACCCTCTTGTGGCCATCAAAGCAAACCAGAAGCATCCTTCAGCTCTTCTCAGGTTCTAGTGACATATCAACCAAACTAGTTTGGTGAAGATAATGACAGCAATTCATTCTCCACCAAGCTAGGTCCATCTCAGTCATCTCCATATCACTGTTGCCACCTGCAATATGTGCTTCTTGACCTAGTCTCTCCCCAAAAGGTGAGGTCTGCCCTACAAGCTTTCCAAAGAAGCAGGATTTTGCCATGAGGAAAGCACAGCATATTCGTGGAGAAAATATGGCTTCCCGGTGTGCTTGTCATGTTTCACCTTCTGGTGTATGAATAGAGTTGCCATCCTCTAGGTGGGGCCTGGAGATCTCCCAGGATTAGAACTGATCTCCAGGTATCAGAAATCAGTTCCCATGGAGAAAATGGCTGCTTTGGAGGATGGCCTCTATGGCATTATACCCTGCTGAGGCCACTCCCCTCTCCAAACCCCACCTTCCCCAAGCTCCACCCCCAAATCTCCAAGAATTTTCCAGTGGGAGCTGGCAACCCTGTTTACATGTCCACAACATAATTTCAGCATGACTAAGTGCTAAACTGCCATTTAGATATACAGTGACTTATAAGGCTTTATAGAAACCCAATTTGATAGAATGTATCTCTGCATTACAAAAGGTCTTCTAGATCACAGCACACTCCCATCTTGCCAACCTACTAATTCAATATAGATAGCTTAGTGAGTAATAGGGCTTGATGTGAGCAGGATCAAGTGTATTCTTTTTAGTCAAATTGAACACCAGTCTCTTATTTCACCGGTTAACAGCTGTCAAATGCCATGTTAATAAAACATGCGGCTGCTGCTCAGACCATCTACACACTGATACTGCATTACTGCTCCTTCTCAAGTAATCAAACACTCTTGAGCAATGGCTTGGCTTGTGTAGGAGAAGAGAAATTGTAACCAGAAGGGAGATTCTAACTGTCACAGGGATTGATGGTTTGAAATGGGCTGAATTTCTCTGAAGTCTTGCATTCACAATATCAATGAAAAAAGTAGAAGGCACTCACTACAGAAAATTAGCTTTATCTGCGCAAGATAACTTCTCTGTTTAAGATGTTTATAAAAGGTAACAGTAGAAAGCATCCTTGAGAACTCCAAAGCATCGCTTACTTTTATCAGGACATATCATCCCTTTGGGAATAGTCTGCCAATAGAATAACATTTTGAAAAATGATTTACACAACGCATTAAACTGATCCGGGAAGTCTATATTTAGAATATGGGGACTTTCCGCCAACTTTTTTTCTTTAAAAGTGTTGTGAAATGTGCACACTTACAAATAGGGCTGCTAGTTCCAGGCTGGAAAGCTGCAATTGTTGCTTCAACAGCTCCTGGTCAGTGGAACGTGGGCATTTGGGGTTGGATGCCACAGAGCTGCATTTGCTCACAAACTCTTTTGCCTCCTTTGGGGCAAACCGTGCTTTAGGTACCTGGCATAACAAACTGAAGAAGAAAGTAATGGTATACTAAAGCAACAAGTCATATGCTTAACTGTTGCTGCATTTGTGTTCTGCTCTTCATTGGTTCAGTGCAGGGATACATTCCCCTTTTTTTCATTTGCACACATTTGTTTCAGATATTGAGAGATTATAATGTCTAAGGTCATCCAGTGAGCTTCTCAGATGAAAAAAAGATATTAATCCTGACTAGGGTTTCCAACCTCCAGGTGGGGGCTAGTGATCTCCTGGAAATACAACTGACCTTCAGACTATATAAATCACTTATTTATTTATTATTCATTTAAAACATTTATTCTACTTCTCCTGGAGAAAATGGCTGCTTTGGAAGGTAATCTGCATGGCATTAGACCCTACCAATGTCCCTCCCTTCCCTAAACCCCATTCTCCCAGGCTCCACCCTCAAATCTCCAGGTGTTTCCAGACCCGAAGCTTGCAACCCTAATCCTCACATTCCCAGTCCAAGCCCATCATTAAAGGCACTGCACCACACTGGACTCTTATTTCTCAGTTTGTAACTTAGTAATCACACTACGGTCAGCCAGAGCAACAAGTCATTTTGTACAGAGTTCTTGGCTTTAAAGTAAAAGCATTTGACTTCAAGAGAGCAAAGTCTGCTTAAACACAAATCCTCTGTAAAAGTTTGGGGAAATGGATGTACTTTTAGCCTCATTGGTCAGACAGTGCTAGCCACATATTACAAAGAGAGAAAGTAAATAGATGCAATAGGAATTTACTCTTATGACAGTGCAATGAGAGGATTCCCTTTTCTTGTTTATTGTGTGCTAGTCTGGCACTCTAACCATTATACTACACTGGCTCTTATTTGAGAGTAACCTAACTGAATCAGGGGCACTTAGGTCTGAGTGAACATGCTCAGCATCTTGTTGTGTGTCAGCCTAATTCTGCAGATATAAGACATACATAAACCCTGCAGATCTTAGCAATAACTGACAGGACTAAAAAAGAACAAAACCCATTTCTAACACCAACCTAGTAAAAATGCTTCACTGTTGATATGATACCAAAGTGTGAGTTGCTATATGAAGTTCATGCAACCACTGCTGAGCTACTGATAAATGCCAGCTAATCGGTCAGTTAAAAAAACATAAAGCAGAAACACCCTTTGTAAATGGTGAAAGTATGAACATAAAAATAAACTATATCTATGTTGCCAGAAAACAAACAAACAAAAATGAAAACAAAATACAGTCCAATCCTATGCCTGTTCACTCAGAAGCAGAATGCAATTTAAATCACCAAGAAAACAATGCCAATTTAAATCACAGATTTAAATCTCCTAAATAAAAAGAGCTCGTGGCGCAGAGTGGTAAGTTGCAGTATTGCAGTCAAAAGCTCTGCTCACAACCTGAGTTCGATCCTGATGGAAGTCGGTTTCAGGAAGTCAGTTTCAGCCAGCTCAAGGTTGACTCAGCTGTCCATCCTTCCAAGGTCAGTAAAATGAGTATCCAGCTTGCTGGGGTAAAGGGAAGACGACTGGGGAAGGCACTGGCAAACCACCCCGTAAACATAGTCTGCCTAGTAAAGGTTGGGATGTGATGTCACCCCATGGGTCAGTAATGACCCGGTGCTTGCACAGGGGACCTTAACCTTTTAAAATAAAAATTAATAATTTGTAGCTACAACTATAGAACCCTAGTGATTTAAAACTAGACCTTATACAACCTCAGATGGTTAAGACTGCCATCAACCTGAAAAAACATCCCGCTCCTTTAAAAGAGGCTTAATGGGAGGTTCTTTACCTCGGTGCCATGAAAATCTTCAAGTGCTCATTTCTACACAATAAGCCTCCATTAACGGGGCAAGACATTTTTCTCCAGGTTGTTGGCAGCCCCACAAATGGTACATTATATCTTAATATCTTTAATGTTTCATTATTTTATAAAATTATATACATGACCTGTGCTCATGACCCTTATTAGGGTCTCTTTTTCCTTTGTCACAGAGCTACCCTGCCCTCTCATGCCTGCAACCGCACAAAAGTAAATTATCTTGAGCATCAGCATCTGTCTGTCCTCGACCAGGAACAACGCTCTTTTTGGCTCTGGCCACAGACTGGTAGAATGTTATGCCCAGTGAGATTCAGGCCCTGTGGGACTTGAAGCAGTTCCACAGGGGCTGCAAAACTGAGCTGTTACACCAGGCATTTGGTTGAGGACAGTGACAGTTTCCATCTGGCTAGCCTCCCCTCCTCTTCCCTTCTGCCTCTGTTATAGCTCCCACTATTGTTATTACTGTTATTGTTGTTATTATTATGGTACTTGTGGATGTTATGGCTGAAGGCGCCTGGTTTTATTATGCATAATTGTGTTGTAAATTATGGATTGGTTTTAAATTGTTTTTAAATGGCTGTGAGCTGCTCTGAACCTGACCTGGTCAGGAAAGAGCGACCTATAAATCCAACAAATCAATAAATAAATGAAAAGCAAGGGCAGACCTGAACATGGGTAAAAGAACACTCATCTGTGGGTCACATCTGAGGTGACTTGCCAGTTTCTAACCTAAGGTTGCCAGGTCCCTTTTTGCCTTCAGTGGGAGGTTTTTGGGGCAGAGCCTGAGGAGGGTGAGGTTTGGATAGGGGAGGGACTTCAATGCCATAGAATCCAATTGCCAAAGCTGCCATTTTCTTCAGGTGAACTGATCTCTATCGGCTGGAGATCAGTTGTAATAAGGGATCTTCTGTTATTACCTGGAGGTTGGCAACCCTATTCTAACTCCTAGTATGAAGCCATAATTTAGGTAGCTGAACTATTAATGGTGTATGTGTCTAATGACTTATAAAGATGTTTTGCCCTTCTTTCTTTACAAAGTAATGTTTTATAAGTTCATAATAGGGTACAAAATATATAGTTTTAAGAAACTTTAGATTTGCATTAAGAGAAAATTATAGAAAGAGAAAGAGAAAATTATACACATCCCAAATCCCATTAGGATTCTTTTAAAAATTATTCTTTGTATCCACCCTGCTCAGAAGCAAGCCTTGCTGATTCCAATGGGACATAGTTCCAAGTGTACATAGGACTGCAGCCTTAGACAGATACTTCTTTCAGCAAGGCAGATTTGCAAAGAGGGGACAAAATTCTGGGGCCCACGTCAGCTGAAGGGCCCCTGAAGCCAGAAGCATGCTGTATTCCCAGAACACATTTAAAAATTTTTTCTAATGCAGTTCTGACTATAGCCACTACAGAGTATCTCTGACTGCTGGCTTGTTAGGGTTGCCAGGTCCCTCTTTGCAACAGGTGGGAGGTTTTTGGGGCGGAGCCTGAGGAGGGTAGGGCTTGGGGAGGGGAGAGACTTCAATGCCATAGAATCTAGTTGCCAAAGTGGCCATTATCTCCAGGTGAACTGATCTCTATCGGACTACTAAATTGTCTTTAATAGTAGTATAGCAGCAAACCTTGGTTAATATCATGAACAGAAGGAGGACTTAATATTTCCCTATAATCTATCAAAGTAGTAAAAGGATGCTTCCCTCTTCCCTTTATATGCATGATGATAAATGTTGATCTGTTTTAGTGGTAACAAATGAGGAACTGAAGTTAGAACTTATTTGTTTACTTTATTTATGCCCCTACTTTCTCCCTAAGGGAGACCCATAGTGGTTTACATCCTCCTTCTCTCCTCTGTTTTATCCTCACAACAACCCTGTGAAGTAGATTAGACTGAGAGTGTGTGAGGGGCCCAAGGTCACCCAGCAAGCATCCATGGCAGAGTGGGGATTTGAACCAGGGCTTCCCAGATCCTAGTCTGACACTTTAACCACTATACAACTTTAGCTTCCATTGCAAATAGAATGGGAAGGTGTCTGGAGATAACATGGGACAGGATATTCCAATTCCTTTCATTTTTTGGCCCTGGAACTTGGGTTGCTAGCTCCGGGTTGGGAAATACCTGGAGATTTTGGGGGCAGAGCCTGAGGAGGGCAGGGTTTGGGGAGGGAAGGGACTTCCATGCCATAGAGTCTAATTGCCAAAGTGGCCCATTTTCTCCAGGTGAACTGATCTCTATTGGCAGGAAATCAGTCATAATAGCAGGAGATCTCCAGCAACCCTACCTGGAACACCCACAATTATCCTAAAACTGGTGGCCAATTTTGAGATTCCTAGTTTTATTTTCTGAGTTATGCCTGCCACAAATGGACAGATGGATATGCATATTCTTTTGTTATTATAGATGTGTGGTAACAACCAGCCAAGTGATTTGTTTTGTTACGTTATTTGCATCAGGGTCATATGGGGTGGGGAGATGAAATCTTTGTCCGAGGGGCCATGGTGGCTCTTGGCAGCTCTGGATTTGGATGTGGATTCCCTTCAGGGTTGCTAAATCTAGATTGGAAATTTCCTGGAGAATTGGGGGTGGAGCCTGGGGAGGTCAGGGTTTGGAGAGCGGAAGGACTTCAACAGGTCCACACTCTAAAGCAGTCATTTGCTCCAGGAGAACTGATGTCTGTTCTCTGGAAATCAGTTGTAATCCTGGGAGATCTCCAGGCCCTACCTGGAGGTTGCCAAGCCTATGTCTCTTGCTAAATTGGGAACCATGGATGTTTTCTGATGCAGTGTGTAGTGTACATTTTGAATAAAATTACTCTATGCAATCCTAACTTGCAAAGATGGGACAAAACATCCCATCTTGTGAAATCTGGGTGGGAATGCACATCTATATCAATTTTCTTGTCCCTTTTCTTCCCACAAAACCTTGTTATACTTGAGTATTTTTGGGCACTACACTTCTAATGCAAAGAATGCAAATGCTTATAATCGGCATGTTTACATAGTGTTCATATATAGTGATCAAAAATATATTTACAGTAAATAGCACTGAAAGTGCATCATTTGCAACAACAAAAACTAAATCTATATTTCTATCTAAGTCCCTTCTGAATTATTAGTCAGTATGGATGGTACAAAATATGTATAAAGGGGGGATTATTTATCCACCAGGTTTTCTAAACTTATCTGCATGCAATCTAACACTGCTATGGATATCTAGGAAAACAACTCTGATACAAAATGAATGCTAAGCTTACTCCAACAGGCAGCATGGCTAATGAAAATGTCTATGAATTGAACTCCTTTTTTGGTAATACTCATTGCAGTATTATAAAAGATCTATCTGCACCATGAAAATAAGTGTGCTAAAATAGCTCATAACTTTCCCCCTCTGACAATGAAACTCTGAACAGCTACTATGTTCAAACCAGTTTCTTTTAGCTATTGTATATATAAAATATATTTTATGCGTATGTAGTATACAAAAACAAAAAACCTCACATCGTTTAATGAGTCTTTCTCCCAAATCAGCAAGCACAAGTCTGCAGCGTTTACTTGGGAAGAAGTCTCAATGAACTCTGTGGATTTCCCCCCTAACTGGGTTGTGATCCTCTCACTGCCATCCTAAACTCTGCCTGGTGTTGGATAGCACTTAAGCCCTATGCCACCATATATAAGCTACACCAGTATAACTCTGGTGCTGGAGTAGAAATGGGTATCATCAGGGCCTGCCTTGATACTCAGCAAGAAAGGTGGACAATAAATAAGGTTTCAGCACCTTAAGTGGGACAGCTGGCATCCTAAACCTCCATAGTCTCAATCATGCCCCCAGTGCTGGAATAACATTGCCATGGCAATAACCCTGGTGTAACTTTAAAATCCCTTCACAACACAGGCAGAGTAAAAAAATATGATTGTACAATATCCCCAAGCTCTTGTGTGGCTTACAATCACAAATGCACAGGAGCCAAGCTAGAACAAGAGAGTTGGCAAGCCCATTTATTTGTGTTGCTTACAGAACTCTGTGCCTTATGCAGTCAAATAAATGTGTAGATTGCGTCATATCTGTGTCTCTATTTCACTGGGGCTTGAAAGATAAGGATCAGTTTCCACTTCATTGCTCTTTACTAACTCTGCATGGAAGTCACACTGGGAGGAGGCTGAAGGGATCCTCAGGTGGCCCTCTCCCCCACATCACCACTGTGGTCTTATAAACCATGCTACATGCATGATGCAGCAAGGGGAGAGATGTACAACAAGGGTTAATGGGATGACAGTGAAATGTGGCAGTAATGCCTTCCTTCTCTGCTGCAGACGTGGTATTTGGGGATTTGTCAACCCAAACGATTAACATGTGGGGCAGTCCATTGCAGGAGTGACCCATCCCATGTGATTGTGTTTGATGACGCAAAACCTCAGCGATGTCTGGAACCTCTTCCAAGGCTGTCTGGTGCTGAGGGATTTCTAATGCTACTGTGTCGTCACTGTGTGCTGAATTGGGTGTGTGGTTAGAGGATTGTTACCCAGTGCATCAGGTACAATTGCTAATCTGTATCTCCTTTTTGCTGTGTTGCTGATTGGTCTGTTGCTTTTTCCCAGCATCCTCCTGTTAATGGGCTCTGAACCCATGGCTCCTGTTTCCTACATGGGTGCCTTTCCCAGTGAGTTATTATGCTTTCTGTGAACATGTAGTTATATGTTCCTTTTTTAAAGCCCTATTATCTAAATCCCTCTTGCCTGGCAACAGACTGGTGCTCCTTAGCCACTCCCCACACCCTACCCCAAGTCCTTGCACAAGAGAGATTTTAGTCATACTATCAGGGCTGTTCTGTTAAGAAAATTGCAGTGGCATGGTGGTGCTATGGCTAGAATGGCCATGTTTTCTTCCCTGCATATGAGTCTGGCAAAAGGGAACATGATTGCAGGAGGGAACTTGGCACCACACCTCCAGAACTCCCTGGTATGTGTTCATCTTCCATTTGTTCCCTTCCTTCTGGTGTTGTACCTCCTCTGTGAAGCAGCCAAAGGATATTGACTAGCATCGCCAGTGGCATACTAGTGTTACAGACTTTGAATGAGAGTATTAACACATTCCATTGAAGCCAATGCTTTTAAAGCATTAAAGAGACCTGGGGGTGGGGAATCTGTGAAGCCTATATACGTGCCACAGATAGCTCCAATATCGCTCCTTTGTTTTCTCAGCAAGTACACAGCTTATGTATTATCTTCCTTCTCTTTGCTAGCAGTAACATGAGCTCCAACTAGTTTTTCATTGGTTTTAGAAATACTGTTTCCCAAATTAATCTCTCGTGTACCCACTGATTGTAGTAGAATTCTCATTCAGACTTTTATTCTACCTGCATTGATTATTGTAAAATTTTCCTTATAGGTCTTCCCACTAGCTTTATGAGTCTTTTGTGTTCTGTTCATTATTTTGTTGTTTCTTTGAACTTCAATCACCTTACATCTCCATAAGGTTCTCTTCACGGGCTATATTAGTTACATTTCTAACCTTATCATCGCTTCATGATTTTGCCTCATCTTTATTGCTGCTTCTATTTTTTTACTTGCTAAACCTTTACTTCCTTGTGCTTCCTTGTCTCTGTGCCTTCTTTCTGATGGAACCCTTTAAGAATGGGAACTTTTTCCTTTTAGGTATTTGGCTGCTCTCCTTTATGTTCCTTTTAGAAATGATCAAAACTCATCTGTTCTCCCCTGTAAATTTTTCCTGATGTTATATTATACCTCGGCTATTTTCTTCCTTGTAGATTAACTATTGTATAAGATTTCAATTCTTTTTTTCACTTTTAAGTTTTGCCCAGCTAGTGCAGTTTCCCACTTCCCCCTCCAAGTTCTTTCCTGTTGGCTTACGTTTTAAGTTCATGAGCTTTCCGGAAGCAACCTGTTCATTTTATTTTTACACAGCCCCTAGTATTTTAAGGTTCTTTTATAATTACTAATGATACCACTTTCATTACTCACTGTCTTCTACCTAGACTGAGGGAGGGGTAGATGTCATTTTAAAATCCTTGTACACTATATGCATAAGAACTTTAAAAAACGTTTATATTGATGCAAGTTTGTAAGTATAAAAGCAAGGCTAGCATATAAAGATTAGTTACCCAGGTTGGCTCAGGAAACATCCTCCTCTAACAACATTGTCTGTTTTTCCCCTAGGGTATATACCTTAAATGTTAACTTATTACAACACTAAAACCTATACAAGGGTTATAAACTTGTCGTCTGAGGATAAACCAGACCTACTAGTGTTGGTAATTACTATACAATAGTACATATAAAGGAGTATGGATTCAAGTGTTTATTTCTTCAAAAACAACTAAATCACAACATTAATGGCCAAAAAGAATGTACTTGCAGATTTTTAAAAGCTCCAAATTATTATCTTTAAAAAATCAGAGAGACTTTTGCACTGATTCTTTTCACAAATGATATTGCTATACCCAGGCAAAAGACAAATTCCATCCAGAAGGATAGCTATGTTAGTCTGCTTCAGCCAAAACAGCCAAGAGTCTTGCAGTACCACAAACAGTAACATATATGTTGTGGCATGGCATACATTTTCATGAGCCAAAATTCAATTCAGTTGGCAAAGCTATCACTGAAGAAGGTATGGAAGAGTATTATTGCAGAGGCCACAATACCCAGTATCTCATGAAATGAGTGTGCTTACATTATATTGTAGAACACAGAAAACAAGATTGCAAAAGAGAACTCAGAGTAGATTGAGATCATCCCCAACTCTTGATGAATTAGCGAAATAATTCTGAATCATGTGCATGAGCCTGTAACAAGGGACAATATACTTTCAGTAGGAAGATAATAAACCCAACTCCAGATCTGAGAATATCAAATCTGTAGCAATTCCAATTTAGCAGTTCCTTGTTGGAGTCTCCCTTTGACTTCTTTTTTTGCTGAAGTCTTGCAATCTTTAAGTCTCTTGCTGGATGTTCAGGGAGACTAAAATGATCTCCTACTGGTTTCTAAGTAGTTCCATTTTTAGTGACTGATCTGTGTCCATTTAATTACCAAGTCAATATATCTAATTCTCATCATGGCCAAATCTGTGGATACTTAAATCCAGAAACTGGAGTCAAGGACATACAAGACAGATCTTTCTACAAAACTGAAAAAATCCCAGGTTTGCAGAAGAATCTGAAAAAAAAAATACAAGGGGGTGGGTAACACTGCCAAAAATACTAGAAGCAGCAGCAGCTTTAAGAAACAGCACTCGGTGGCCATTGCTAGCGAACCACACAGAATTGGGTAGGTAGGTGGGAAGGAGAAAAGGAAGCATGGAAAGGTGAAGACATGGGGGCTACCAGGAGGAGGAAAAGAAGAAATAGTGTGGGGAAGGGGATACTGGAGAAAATGCAGTGCCTCCCCCCAAGTCCAGTGACAAGATGCAATGCCTGCCCTAAAACCGCTTGAATGTTAATGAGCGAGGGAAGTGATCGCCTCCATCTCCCTTCTATCTCTGTTTGTATTTGTTGTCCTCATTGGGTTTGTGGTGTGGTGTTGCCACCTGCGAAGGGAGCAAGAGAAAGGACTGAGGCGGAAGTTCTTCAACTCTTGATTGGGCATCTGTCTTGTACTACTTAGTAGAGTTGTCCTCAACTCTTTTCACTCTTGCTTCACATCTGGTTTTAAAAAGAAACAACTCTAATGGCTTTCTCATCTGCAGTTGAATTCCATTTTTATAAAGATGCTCTTGAATTTATCATCTGCCCACATTTGAGAGTATGTCATAATATTGAACTTACAATGCATGGTGTACAAACCATTGGCTTGATTCTTTATTACTTTACAGGACTTCAAGAGTTTCTATAGAACAGGGGTCCCCAACATGGCACTCATGCCCTCCAAATGGTTTTAGAAAATTGACAGGACAAAATAGGGATAGGCCATTGGAGAACTGTTTGGTTGTGTGGATTTTATGAAGTTGCCTTGGTAGAAGCTGCTACCACAGCACAAGGATCTTCACTGTGTGACTGAAGGTAAGCATGTCTATACAAGAAAATGATTTAAAACATTATGTTCATTTAAAAAGGGATCCTGTTAACAGAGTTTCTGTCTGAAATGTAGAATTGCTATCAGAGTTATACCTCAACATTCTGTGGTTTGCTCTGCCTCCTGTGGCAGCCATTTTTAGTTGTGTACGAATTTCAAAGGCTCCCACGGGCTCAAAAAGGTTGAGGACTCCCACCACAGAAGGTGAAGACTCATCAGCCTGAGACCAATCAAGCAGGCTTCCATGAGATTCCAGTCTCCTCTTCATGCTTTTCGATATTTAAGTTAGGCAAATCATTCGTAACTTTGGAGTTGGCTGTCATCAGTATGTGAGTAACACCCAGTCTACATTTCTTTATTCCTCTAGAAGCTGCAGCCAAGTCCCCAACTAGTAGCTGGAAGCTGTGGTAGCCGAGGACGAAACTGAATCCAGACAAGTTGGAGATGTTGCTGGCTTGGAAGGACAAGATTTATGTTGATGGTAGTGGTCTCACTCATCCTTGATATTGTTAGTTTATCATTTTCTGATCATGTGAAGAGTCCAAGGATTCTGCTAGATCCAGTCTTGCAAATGGTATAATTGCAGGTTGGTATAATTGCTAGAACTGTAATTGTAATGTAATTGAAACAATTCAATTACATCCCGTTTACAAGCTATACTTGTACTCATGTAACTTGCTATTCGTATCCATTATACAGTAACCCAAGACCAGACTACTGTAGTGAACTCTACAGATTAATCCTTGAAGACAATCATGGTACAGAAGGCAGTCATGCATCTCTGGTCAACAGCTAGATGTTTTCAGTACATAACACCTGCTTTGCAACCTCTCCATTGGCTGTCTGTTTGCTTCTGGATTCAGTTAAGCCTGCCTATAAAACCCTTTACAACCTAGGACTCGCATATCTGAAGGATTTATCTCCTGATATATGCTAGTTAGTTATATTCATCTGAGTAATGTATCTTCTGCATCCCTTCCCATACAATGATTTGTTCCACTGTGTCCAATCATTTTCATTTATCATTATGTTATCACTATCAAACAGTTTGCCCAAAGAAGTGCAGAGGACTCATTCTTTATTAAGTTTCAGAAAGGTAGGCAAGATGAAGCTTTTCTGTAAAACCTTTCTATCAGTAGCAACCATAATTTGGACTGTATTTTAGCTTTAGCATTGCACTGAATCTTTTTGACTTATACTTTGGACATTATCTATTTCTCATATCGATTAACTCAATGACTTCTATTAGATTGCTTATGAGGACACACATAGTCACACTGTTTTTATCCTGGACCTTTATTGAAACCATCATGAGGCAGCAACTGTGAGGGTGGTTTAAAAAGAAAACAGAAGTCCAGTGGAACCTTAAAGACTGACAATATTTATTCCAATATGATTTCTCATGAGTAAGAGCTCACTTCCTCAGATACAGAGGAACAAAATAATGTACCTCATTTTAAGTAAGTTGCAGAAGGGGAAAGGGGGAGGAGTTGAGCAAAGTCAGGCCTAGTATCAAATCTTGTGTGATTCTCTGGTTATACATAACAGATATTGAGAGGGGTCAGAGGTTCTAGCCACTCTCTCATAAGATGAAAATTAACAAAAGTACAATAAAAGGTAAATAGCAAACTACTTATTTGAAGAATGAAAGACTTAACCAACATCAGTAAAGGGATATGGTATGAGACAGCATGTTATTAACAGTCTACAAAAGTTTCTAAAACATAGTTCCTTTTAGGTTACTATAAATTATAATGTGATGAAGTCCAAGTCTCAGTTTAAGCCAGGATGATAAAAGCTGTTTAACTTGTTGGGGAGTTCTAATTCAGCACTTTCTCATTGTACATATTCCTTTAGACGATTTTGTTTTGTAGAACAGTGACTTTCAGATCTGCAACAGCATGTCCTGGAATATTAAAATGTTTGCCCAATGGTCTTGCAATTTCTTACGTCAGATTTGCGATTAAGTCAGGCTTTGAACTACTATTCCAGTGATGTGCTAGAGCACCTACATTGCATGTGAAGCAGATATGATCCCTGCTATCCCCAATTAGAAGGGTCTTGGATAGCGAAAGTTGCAAAAGACCCTGCCCAAGACCCTGAAGAAATGCTACGAGATTATACAGTGCTGAACTGGATGGACTAATGGCTGTATAAATGCTTCCTACGTTCTGGATGCAAATGGGTCTCCACTGGAAAGGGCATAGTTAGGGAGCATTGTTTTAATACAGCCATACATATTAAACAATCGTAAACCATTTTCATTCTTTGAAATAAAAAAAGTTTACTGATCACAATAGTATATTTCATAAGAAGAATAGTCCTGGTAACCGTTTTCTACATCTAAATATGGTGAAAGCATGTTATGTCCCCCCATCCCCAACCACAAAAGAAAGCCTATTGAGTTGTATGTCACTCTACCTGAGGCACTGAGTTTATTTGGCATTCAGTAAAACATTACGCATGTCAGGAGCTAGAGGACCCTGTCTAATCTGTCAATCACATGCAATTTATATAGACCATGTCTGTGTTGGTTAAAGCAACCCAGGACTTTTCTACAATGTTCTTGTATGGAAATAGTAATGTCAGACTATCTTGAGTCTGTATTTCTCTCCATCTACACTACAGTAATGTCTCTAATGAGACATTAAAATTAATTCACATACCTAATAAAAGAAACACGAAACAATACATGGATCATAGGGTAAGCTGAGAACATTTGATTTCCAAAATCAAAACAAAACTATAAGCAGGATGCTGTATGGGAACCACAGGCAAGAGATCAGAAGCATGCTTCCAGGCAAAAGAATGCAAGAAAAAAACTGTTTCCTTTAGTTTCTTTTCTATCATTCTGGCAAGAGTGACTCCTGGCTGCTGTGCCACTCCAGTTTATGTGATATTAAGCTTCCTCTCTTTACTCATGCACCACAGTCCTTGCTCCCCTACATCCAAGTGTATAGGGTATACCAGGAATACAGACTATATTCCTCAAAAAAAAAAAAACCAGGATAACGCCAAAAATAATAAGAGGTTCATATTCATCTCATGTTTTCCTGTGTCTAGCACATGCCCCCAAAACAGCAAAAAGGGAGGGGACCATCCTGAGCACAGGCTGCCTCTGGCAACTAGAAAAGGGACCTACAAACTCCCACCCATCCCCAGAAGTCTGCTAGGACTTCTGGTCGTCTAGCCATCCTTCACTCCAGAACATTTATATCTGTTTTCTTCTTCCTCCCTACACTTTAGAATGTGGTCTGTGGCTTCCTCCCTTACTAATGCGCACATATGTCCTGCTCCCAGACCCCTTGCCTATCTTTACTTCATCTCTGCTGGGACCAGGGGCCCCTTCTGCGCTCCTGGAGATGGGGATCGCCCACCTGCACCTCTCCGATGAATCCCCACCAGCCACCTCCACTGGCCCTCCCTGCTTACCCCAAGCCAGGGGAGGGGTCGGGGCTGCCCCCCCCCGACCCCACTCCCCCCCGCCCAGTTTTTGCCCCGCACTTTCCCGCCTGGGGCAGGGGCTGAGGAGCGGGACCGGGGGGTGCCACCCACCTGGCTGCTGCTTTCGGCGGGCAGGTTCCTCAGCAGGATCTTGCGCCTGTTGCTCAGCTCCCGCCGTGTGCCCTGGAGCCTGCGGGCCACCTCCTCGGGGGCCAAGGGGGTGGCGCCGGGCTCCCCCCCGCGCGCCCCCAGCAGCCCCGCGCCGGACCCCGCCGCTGCCGCCATCTTGGCCGGCCCAGACACGAACACACACACACACACACGCGCGCGCTCCCTCTCACGCAGCCCCCGGGGGTGGGGAGGCGGAGGGCCGGCCGAGAGGAGAGGAGAGAGCCGGGGGGACGGAGGGGGGGGGAGCGAGCGAGCGAGGAGCTCGGCGCCACCCCGAGCGCGGGAACCGGCGGCGGCGAAGTGCGCCTCAGCGGGACACAAAGGGAGGAAGAGAGAGCCTCGCCTGCCTGCCCGCCTGCCTGCCCCCCTCTCCCGCCCTGTAAAAGTACATCGTTTACACTTCTGCCTCATAACCTCCAACGGTAATCGCGGGGGTGGGGCAAAAAAAAAGAAAGTGTACGCTCGTTAAATTGCCTCAGTGCTGCTTCCAGTGGGGTAAAGAGCGAAAACGCCACGGACAGGCGCGCCCCGCTCACTTTGGAAGCGCTTGGCCTTGACCAGTTTTGCTAGTCGTAAAAGGGGGGGGGGAGGAAATGGTTAAAGTACGTTATACAAACAATGTATGTAGAATAAGAAATATATATTGAAACTTGTGTAAAAAGAAACAATAAAAAAGGGGGGGCGGTCCCTAAATTTAACAGCTACGTGACAGGCAGCAGCTCAACAGAAAAGGCCAGCCTAGAGAGATGCAGGTACGAAGCCTGTTAAAGTTCAAGTCGAGGGAAGCTGGGCAGCCCCCTCCCCCCCCCCGGTGCTAAAGGTGGCTGCAACTCCAGGCGAAAGTGAATTAATGTTTTACCAGAACTTCAATGGTTATATTGGCGCTCTCAGAGCCCCTTCGATGTTGTCTAAGCAGAAGTCAGACAGCTGTTGTAGCTACGCAGGAGAAGGGAGGAGTGTAAAAGTAACAAGAAAAACTTCCTGGCCTGAGGAAACTTTTTTTTTTTTGTACGTCTCCTGCTCTGCTTTGTGTCTTTTTGACTATTGAAGACTGAAATGTAATGACGTCTGAAGGAGTTTTCAGAGATACGTATTTAAACATTTTAGTCCTAGGGAGACTCTTCTTCAGATCTGAAGAAGTGAGCTGTGGCTCATGAAAGCCCATACCCTACCAGAAAATATTTTTGTTCGTCTTTAAGGTGCTACTGGACTCTTGCCCTTTTCTACTACTACAGACAGACTAACACGGCTACCCACTGTGAATTATCTAGATGTACATAGACCATCTTGAGAGTTGTAACTGGGTGGAAAGGCGGGATATGAATGTTTTAAATAAATAAATAGGACAACTGGCAGCTTGAGTGGCTATCTAAATTAAACCTGGGCTTTGTTTATTACTGCACTCTAGATGTGGTTTAATTATTGTAAAAATACTTAAATATCTTTTTTTTTTAATTGGCAACTTCAAACATACAGGAGAAAATAAAACTGACTCAGAAGATAATCCCACAGAGGCAACACTAATGAAATCCTGTTCTGACCACTTTGATAAGAGAAAGGAAAATTTCCATTAAGAATTAGAATTTATGCAGCTGCTTTAGTCTTTAAAATCCAAAGAAAGTCGGTCTGTAGTAACAACAAAATCTCAGAATCTTAAATTCCAATATCAAAGTCTGCCAAATCATTGGATACTTAAATCCAGTGACTAGAGCTGTGAAAGGGCAAGGCATATCTTTCTACAAACCTGAAAAGGGGACCAGGTTTGCAGAAAAATGTGGGATCTAAAATAAACACATTGGGTGTTTTAAAAAACCCAAAATGATACAAAGGAGCGCCTGTAGCTTTAAGTAATGGATTCCCTCAGTGGCTGCTGCTAGGCAACCATAGCATTCCAAGGCTTGGTTGTCAGTAAAAGGTGGGGGGACAGGGTGCTTTCCAGGCCTATTTTGGTCTTTGAGGGAGGATTCATTGGTGCTAGTGTTGCCAGCTCCACTTTGTGGTGGAGTCTGAGGAGGGCAAAGTTTGGGGAGGGGACAGCCTCAGCTGAATATAATGCAATAGAACCCACCCTACAAAGCAGTTGTTTCCTCCAAGTGGACAAATCTCTGTCGTCGGGCAGTCAGTTGTAATTCTGGGAGATATCCAGGTCCTAGAAGGAGATTGGCCACCCTAAGCCTGGAAACAACCTCAAGGTAACTTGATATCACCTGACTTGCATGACTCAAATGGCTGCTTGCTACTGTTCAACAGCAGGCACCCTATGAAAGCCAGTGTGGTGTAGCAGTTAGAGCTTCAGAAGAGGGTCTGGGAGACCCAGGTCCAAATCCCCATCTTGCTGTGGAAGGTCGCTGGGTGATTATGGACCAGTCACATACTTTCAGCCTAACCTACCACACAGGGTTGTTGTGAGGATAAAAAAGAGGAGAGGATAATAATGTAAGCTGCTTTGGTCCCCACTGTGAATAAAGGTGGGGTATAAAGGAAGTAAAGGAGCCCCGTGGGTCAGAGTGGTAAACTGCAGTACTGCAGTCCAAGCTCTGCTCACGACCTGAGTTCAATCCCAACGAAGTTGGTTTCAGGTAGCCTGCTCAAAGTTGACTCAGCCTTCCATCCTTCCGAGGTTGGTAAAATGAGTTCCAAGCTTGCTGGGGGTAAAAGGAAGATGACTGGGGAAGGCACTGGCAAACCACCCCGCAAACAAAGTCTGCCTAGAAAATGTCGGGATGGGACGTCACTCCATGGGTCAGGAATGACCTGGTGCTTGCACAGGGGACCTTTACCTTTTTTATAAAGGAAGTAAATAAATAATAAATATAGCTGAAGATGGGAGACAAATCTCCAGGAATTTTGCAACCTAAGGAGCAACTGATCTCTGTAGTTGGGAAATCTGTTGTGATGCCAAGAAATCTCCAGGCCTTACCTGGAGGTTGGCAACCTAGAAGGAGAGAAGGAAGCGCGATGTGGGGAGAAACTATGGAGGCTTTCAGGAAATGGAAAGAGGAAATATTGGTGGATGGGGAAATGAGATGCCTCCTACAAGTCCTTGTGGGTTCCCACTTGCTATTCATAAAAGCTGTCAAGGTTGTTCCTACTCTTCATTGAAGATCATGAAAGTGAATAGCTGAAGCAGATGCTTATATCTTGGGTAACAGATGAAAAGTAGTTATAAGTGCTTTTTCTTGGAAAATCACTAGTCTATTGAATATGACTGCTGAATCCTCCATATTAGAATTGCGTTGAATATATTTAATTGCTTTGATTAGGCTTGTCATCAAGTAAAGTTGGATCGACAACTTCCCTAAATAGTCTGGTCCTATACCTAAATAACCTTAACTTACTACAACAGCAAAACACCAAAATATGGCTATAGACCACATTTTTGCATACTGCATTTCTATTAATTTAATTTTACTACACATTGTCTATCAATTAAAATGGATCCTTACTTACTGTCATTGTAATGAAGAATGGAAAGAGAGTAGAGATTTGCGACCTGAGCACACATATTTAGAACTGGCAAACAATTACAGTATTACTACAGCACACTAATGTACACAGTTGTACTTATATTGTTGACTGAACCCCCCACTCCACTATGAAACTTAACCTTAGGTGGGAAACCTTGAGCCACTCACACTCTTTCAGTTTAACCTATCTCACAAGGCTGTTGTGAGGATAAACAGAGGAGGGGGAAATGTATACTGCCCTAAATTCCATGGACAAAAATGTTCTAAAACAAATAGATAAACCTAGGATATGATTATCCATCAACATGGGTGGCATTTTACGTGAACTGGTGCTGCAGCAGATGTGCCATAACTTTATCTAAAGTTGTTGCACAGAATAGATGAGGACAGAGGAGGGGAATTTCCCACAAGCTAGATCAGCATAAACATTTGTCCAAATATGTGCCTCTTATCTCTAGTAATGAGATTGCAGATGACAAGCCGCATAACAGCACAAACTTGTCCTTCTTTGAAATACAAGATCTTGCATTATATCCTAATCTTTTTGCTGTTAAAATAATATCCCTTGAGAGTTGTCATAGCAGCAAAAACAAGGGCTGATAGGAAGACAAGGTCATAGTTATTAGTGCTAAATGATAGATCTTTAAGAGAAAAAAGGTGGTTGTTCTCTATGGAATTTTCCTGTTTGGTGTATCACATATTTAAAAAGTCATCTTTAAGCATTGACACTTGGTCAGAGATGTCTCAGGATGTGAAAAATGCCCTGTTGGTATGATATAGAATAGCTCAGTCTATTGGTGATACCCTTGTTCACAGTGATATCAGGGGTCAGAAGGAGTAAATGGGACCTTTTGGTCATTTAAGATGTGTGCAGAGTGGTAAGCTGCAGTACTGCAGTCCAAAGCTTTGCTCACGACCTGTTCGATCGCAACAGAAGTTCGTTTCAGGTAGCCGACTCAAGGTTGACTCAGCCTTCCATCCTTCTGAGGTTGGTCAAATGAGTACCCAGCTTGCTGGGGGTAAAGAGAAGATGACTGGGGAAGGCACTGGCAAACCACCCCGTAAACAAAGTCTGCCTAGTAAACGTCAGGATGTGACATCACCCTAAGGGTCAAGAATGACCCGGTGCTTGCACAGGGGACCTTTACCTTTTTAAAACTGTGTTAATAGCTCCTAGGCCCTACAGCTAACAACCTATAGACACCCCTTTACTGGTACAGAATTTAAAAAGGTAAAAGTAGTCCCCTGTGCAAGAGCTGAGTCATTACTGACCCATGGGGTGACTTCACATCAAAACGTTTACTAGGCAGACTTTGTTTACAGGTTGTTGCCTTCCCCAGTCATCTATACTTTACTCGCAGCAAGCTGGGTACTTATTTATTTAGACTGAGGCATTTTTCAAACTGTAACATGGGAAGACCATGTGTGCTTTATAATAAGAGTCACTGAACATTGTAGTAAATTGAATAATAAAACTGCAGAAGGACCACTTGTGCCACATGTTGTGAAAAAGAAATAGTTCCAGCAGCTTTGTGGTTGTTGTTGAAAAGGTAAAGAAACAGAGGTACGATTACTGTGATATTAATCATGTTCTACTTCAAAGGGAAGCCTTTTGGGGGTATACTTTACATACTTTACAACCAAATAATTTAAATGACCAACTTGATTCATCTCCGTTTATTTAAATGTGTGTTGGTCTCTTTAAGACTCTGTATGCGTTTGGGATAAATTGGTGTGATTTATAGTTCAAACCTTGAATTTCTTGAGAGGAAGTGTGGAATTAAATACAGTCATGCATTTTCTAGTAATTATGTGGGGTTTTCAATTTTGTATTTATATTACTTTTGATGCATTTATATTACATTTGATATTCTTTTAACAGTATATCTGTATATGTTTAAAGTTTGGTCTTCTCCTGTATTTTGAATTTTTTTAGACGAGGGGACTCTTATGCCCAAAGCTTCCTCTTCCAAACCCAAGAGGCTCAACTCAGTCTCTTGGTTCCCTGTAACCTCCACTTCTGCTGCACCAGGCACACTGCAGCCTGACGGTTGTTGTTTTGGCCTCACCACTGGTGATGGGTCTATTCCTGGACTCCATCCCTCACTACTCAAAACAACAAACCTGCACCAAGCAGCCCACAAAAGTAGTAAAGTATAAACTCTTCTTTCTAAATTGCATTACTTGCAATGTCTTATTTTCACTATATAAACATCTATTTTAGTCAGCATTAAATCTCGAAAATGCAAACTACGGTATGTTGTTTGACCTTGAAAAAGCTAGCCAAGTTACTTGTCTGTTGATGCTGGTCTCAAAAGCATAATACAAAGGAATATTTCTTCCATCCTGTCACTAAAAACTTTATAATCATTTAACACTGGCAAACATCAAGCAAATCTAGTAATGCCTTGAATGCCACACATACTTGTCTCGTTGGAAAAACAGCCTCCCAAATATAATAAAGCTTATTTAATTGACAGAGAGCCAGGCAGAAAATATCCGTTAAGTGGCATACGATCTTAAAGTTAAGACAGAGCCAGCAATAACCAGGCTTTTAATCCAGGGTAGCGAGTCCTTTTATGACCTTGATCTACCACTAGCATGGGTCCCTTTCTTCCCATGCACGCAAAAAAGAAACCCATCTGTATATAATAAACGACCACCAGTGACAATAGAATAATGTCACAGGAATTTAAATGTTGGCCGGCCTTGGGGAAAAACTGAAATTATCTATAGATCTGATTTTCACATGTGCCCCCCTGGCTGTGGATACTTAAATCCGCAGATAGGGGCAAACTTCCCCCAACAAGTTTTTCTGCAGGATCAAGATATGCAGAAAAATCTGAAAAGTAAAAAGGGAGGCTTTAAATCTCCCTGAATTAAAAAAAAGAGTTGTCTGTGCATGTGCAGACAACGCTGTTCAGCCGCAGTTGCCTGCCCTGAGCAGTGCCGGACAAGCCAGCAACAGAGCAGGGCTGGGGCGGGAGGAGGAGGCCTCGCCCAGAGCAGCGCTGGGTGAGCCAGCAGCAGAGCAGGGCTGGGTGGGAGGCCTGGAGTTGCGGTGTGTGTGGGGAAATGGGCCCCCACTTGTTGATTGTTATGATACAATTGTTGCTGTGACCCAATTGTAGTTAATTGTCACACTTTGAATGAAACAATGACAAGGAAAATACAATGGCTCTAGAAATAATTTATCTTGTGCTGTTTGGTGAGGTGGGACATTTTCTGTCAGCCCAGCATCACAAGTCCTATCACAATAATGTGTGAATATCCTGTGACTGGGCTGCCTGAGAAGCATGTTTTCCTGGCTATCTTAGAGTCTGTTATATAGAGCTAAGACCAACTGTGCAGCTCTGACTTCAGTTGAACACTACTAGAAGTGTTATTTGGTTTGATGGCACTAATATATAAATAAGTAAATGCTGCTAGTAGAAGTTGACGTGACTATATTATTTCATCTGTGTTGTATGAGGACCACTCAGAACAATGTATTTCTTGAATGAATTTATTTTACAATTTCAATCTTGCATATATATGGATTTTTTTCCTCACCACATCCTTACCTAGATTCCAGTGAAAATAAAGGATATGTTTCATGTATTTGCAGGGATCAATTGTTAAAGGTAGCTTAACTATGGCAAAATGCTAGCAGAAACAATAGAGCTGTACGTGCATTTTTGTGTTTTGCTTGTGTGTGTGTTGGGAAGCGCACAAGCATACCAAAGACTGCTTGATGATTACCTGTAAAAAAAACCAAAAAAAAAAAAAAAAAAACCACGGGATACAGAAATGAACACTAGATGGAGTTGGGGAAACCTAGGTCTCTAAGCCTAATTGCCCCCACCCAAACTTTTTCTCCACAAACAATAATACCCTGCATTTATATAATTCCTTAAGTTTTTAAGTGGTTCAAGCATAGTGGTGGTGGAAAGTGGCATCAGGTCATGGTGAACCTAGGGTGATCCCGTATGGTTTTCAAGGTAAGAGATGAACAGAGGTGGTCTGCCATTCCCTCCTCTGCGTAGCAATGCTGGACTTCCTTGGTGGTCTCCCATTCAAGTACTAACCAGAGCTGACCTTGCTTAGCTTCCAAGATCTGATATTGGGCTTACCTGGGCCATACAGGACAGGGCTTCACACGTTACCTGTGAGGTAGGTAAGGTAAAGGTCCCCCATGCAAGCACCAAGTCATTCCTGACCCATGGGGTGACGTCACATCCCAACATTTACTAGGCAGACTTTCTTTACGGGGTGGCTTGCCAGTGCCTTCCCCAGTCACCTTCCCTTTACCCGCAGCAAGCTGGGTACTAATTTTACCGACCTTGGAAGGATGGAAGGCTGAGTCAACCGTGAGTCGGCTACCTGAAATCGACTTCCGTAGGGATCGAACTCAGGTTGTGAGCAGAGCTTGGACTTCAGTACTGCAGCTTACCACTCTGCACCACGGGTCTTCTCCAACTGTGAGGTAAGCAAGCATTATTATCCTCATATACCCAATCCATAATCCTTGGTACTTCTGATTCTTCCTAATAATTTCCATTAATATTTTTCCTTTTTTCCCCTCCCTGCACACAGGATACTTCCCTCATTCATCCTTACTTCACTTCTATTCATTGGGTTCTGATGCTAAAAGACTCTCATCTTCCTCCAATTATGAGGTGCCACAGATTGCAATACTACTGCCTCTTGTTGCAAATACTTTCCTCTTTTCTGGCAGAGACTAGATACAGAGATGGAGAATGTTTTCCTCCATCTCCAACTCTCCCTTTCTTGAGAGCTGCCCCTGAAAAGACACAACCAGGCTTCTAGTTATTTAGAGAGCAGAATCACAATTTTGGACAGAATATGTGAGAACTCTGAATGTGATGCTATTTTTTCCAGGCATATTAACACCTATACCTTATCACTTTAGTTGATTGCCATGTGATATACCCTTGAAAGGAACAATTGGAAGTCTAGAGAATCTAAATTCCCACCACAGAGCATCATAGAATACAGTTAGCAGGCCAGCAGTAACAGCACCAGTACTAAGGAACAAGGGTGAGATCTTTACTTGCTGAAGGCTCAGGTGATCCTACCTTCCTTTTTCTGCAAAGGCTTTCAGAAATTTATTGATCAAATAAGGTTTCCAGAATGCTCTGATGGATGTTGAGAATCTGGTCAGTGATGCAACTGAAGCTTTAGTGGAGGTCTGAAATTCAAGGCTCATGGAGGCCTTAAATAGGGTTGCTGCTAAGCACCTTTTCCCTCTCTCAAAAAAAGATCCCAGCTCCATCGTTTACCAGTGAATATGCAGATGGATAGAGGCAATGCTATGCTGCTAATTTTGTTAGATCAACCAGCAGCACTTGATACTCTATGTAGCTTTTATGCATTGCCTGGAGCACCAGGTAGACATTAGAGGAGTAGCCCTGAAGTTGTTCCAATCTTTCAGTTGTCATGGAATGCAGAATAGTGAGGGGAGATGTGAAGTGCCCCCACAGCTGTCTTTTTTCCTATGCTGTGCAGCAACTTGGTAGAATTATGCAGAGTTTGAGGTTGGATATCATCAGCATACAGATGACACCCAGTTGTATATCTCTCTAAGGCCTCTGATGCAGCCATCTTGGTTCAGGAGTTTTGTCTATTGTCTGGAGGCTGTGGTCAAGTGGCTAAAGGAAAACTAACAAAAGCTGAATCTAGACAAGGAGGTGATGCTGGTTGGAAAGGCTAGGAATACTTTCTTTCAGATATATATATTGTGTCCCTTCTTGGAAATGGTCAATCAAGATATGCTGGTGCATGCTATTCGTAATCTCAAGGATAGATTACTGTCACACACTCTATATAGGGCTGTCTGCCTAAATATCTGAAACTTCGTTTCCCCTTTAGTACTGACTATAGTTGACCAGTTGCTGAGGGGATCCAATAAATTTGGTCAGGCTACTGAAATCTTTATATATCTACATAGGCTGCCAGTTAGTTTGGGTTCAACTTAACACTCCTAATGAACTGGGATTGACTTATTTGCACTGCCTCTCCCACTATGAGCCCTTGAGAGTGCTACACTGGAGCAAGGTCAGGATGGTCTCAGCTCGAACTCAGGCTTTTTCAGTGGCAAAGCCAGTCTGGCAGAATGGGCTGCCTAGAGAAATGAGGCAAGTGTCATGACTGGCAATTCTTAGAGGGGAAAAATGTAAGGTTGAATTATTTAAAAGGGCCTTTGGAAACTGACCTGCTGTTGTGCTGATTGTTTGATCTATTGTTGTTGGTTTTGTCTAGAGGGACTGGTAATTTTTGTATTGTTCTTTCCATCTACAAATATAACATAATTGCTTTCGGATGAATGACAGATAATGATTCTCACAGATACTATACCTTTTAGGAATATGACAAAATGACAAACACTGAGTCATCATGTACCTTTCTTGTTTCAAGAACACAGACTTCATTAACTATCCACTCAGCAACATAAAATGAAATAGGTGCTACACTCACGAGTTTTTAGTTACTCAAAACATAAAGCAACAACTTTAGACAGGAGTGTGTACTTGGTCTTTCTTTCCTCAAAGATCTGTGTTTTCCAAGTGACAGATGAATAACAAAAAAAAAGCCCCTTGTAAGCAGGAGTTTTCCATTCTCTTCCATGAAAGCCACATCCGATATATATAGAAATTCTTGTTATATGCACAGATTATGCCCTGTCCATATTAGAAAGAGGGGGAAATTCCCCACATAGACTGACCAACAGTGTTTCTCAAAGAATTCGGGTATATCAACAAGTAAGAAATGAAGGAGATACTGAGGGAGGAAAAGCCTGGCACTGAAGAGTTTATAAAGTTAACTTTTGACTTAAAATGACAATTTAATGAAACAAAGTTATGTTCACCTGTCAAGAGTAATCCATAAACCCATACTTTATATAGTTTATTCCACTAGAGATTGTAATTTTATACATAGTATAAAGAGGATTCTGATAGCACACACATACTTTACCATACTGCTTAAGAACCAATTCTTTTTTACATAAGTATTAAAGTACCCTATCATTAAAACAACATCCAGAGATCTTTTTTTTAAAAAAAAATCTACATATAAATGGATGTTTATTATATGCACAGTGCAATTTTTTCATATTTTAAACACAAATTGTGAATCTATAACACACAAACACTGTGATTTAAAATTAGTTTAAAATTATGATGTCTCGTGTGGTACTAGTCAGATTGGATTAAGCCTTGTATGAATCACTACAGCACTGTTAAAATTCCAGACAAAGATGACAGCAGCTCATCCTTGGTTGCAAAATAAACCCCTCACAATTATCAAAACTTTACAAGGCATTCTATTTACCTCCCATTAATTTATCATTATGTGAAAAGGGAATGAAACAACAGGATTATTTCTATGAGTTTAGTGATCATTAATGTTATTTGAACATGACATTACTACATTGACTGGAATTTTATCCCAGCCTGGGAAGGAGTGGGGGTGGGGTGGGGAGAGAAATAATTCCTCAGTGCTTCAGCCAAGAGGTTTGGTATCCCTCTTCCTCACATTAAAATAGATTTTAAAAATACTATGTTATAAACCATCTTCAAAGTGTACAAAAATGGCCGTGGAAACAAAACAATAATGTAAACAAATCAGCACACAATTTCTTCATTTTCCCTTTATAGCAATGTGTGTGTGTGGGGGTGGGGTGGGGTGGGGTAGCTGATATCCATTCATAGGGATGTCTTCTTGGGAAGATCCATAACATCACCAACACAATTAAACAAAGACTGCATCTGTGGAGAGTTTCTATGCTTGCTTTTCAGTTCCTCTCCATCTCCTTCAGAGTTCATGAATGTTTTGAGTTCAATAAATAGTACAAAAATAATCCTTTTATTTAAAAATCTTGAGATGCACTGTCCTAAGTCCCATACAGCGATTTGTAAGAGCGCTGAACATTAAAAAAAAAAAAAAAACCTTTCAACAAATGGAAACCACATGGTAACGACTATTTTTGGATCCAGCTCCTTCTTTGTCTCCGGCTCCAAAGATTTCTGTTCTTCCAGTTAAGGAAAGCAAACCTCTCTCTCTCTCTCTTTCTACCTCTCCTTTGTCTGAGCACACTTTTCTTAGCTCAGATTAACAGGGTTCAAAAGGTTCACTTTACTGTGTAAACCTTCCTTCCTGTGTTTGGAGGCTGAACATTCCTACTGTTCCATTTTATTGGATGTTATGGCAGGTTCATTCATCATGCTAATTTGTACTCCACTTCAGAGCCAACATTACATTTTAGAAATGTAAAGTTTTCATGTGGGATGAGCCTCACAAAGCTAGTCAAAACCATGCCCGGTTAAAGGTACAAAACGGTCCGCCTGTTGTTCCTGGGTCAGTGTTTTCATCAGCTGCATTTTCCCTCAGGGCCATTAGCATTCCGCATCTACAGTATGTACTGTGACTGCCGCCTGTAAGTGATGACTGTGGTGAAGTGCAGGATGGTGCAGCCTGTAGTGGTGGAACTTGTGACTCAAGAGTGCGGCAGTCTGTGGAGGGGTATCCAGGTCTAAATCTTCATCATGGTTTCCCACATCTACGCCAGCTGATAATGGGTCGTTATTACAGGGAGGGTTTTCACTGTCTTCCTGAGGACTCATAGTGCTGTACCCTGAAAGGCAAAGCCACAATGGTAAGAAGCAACAGTTTTGTAACAAAAACAAACAAAACCCTCAGAAGTTTCAATGCTAAAAGATTCATATTATTTTGTTTTAAAATGGTTCCCCTTCTTCCATACCTCCGTTCAAAGGATCATTATCTCTTTAAAGGTGTGCAGTGAAATAACTGGTCCCAACAAAACATTTTCTGCACACATTATGGTCAGATTTAAAATTCAGAAGAGCAAATCTGTAATACTCTTACACTAATTTAACTCAACTGAGGTCAACAGACCACATGAATGAAAGATGTCTGACACAAAAGGAGCAATCCTAAGCAGGTCTATCCAGAAGAGTGTCTTGTTTTATTTAATGTGGCTTACTTCAAGTAAAGTATTCTTAAGATTGCAGCCAGAGTCTCCCAACAAGTCAAATCTCCGGAAAAATAGTTCAGAGCTTGATAAAAATGTCCCAAAATCCACAGAGGTTGAAAATGGTCAAAATAAAAGCACATCAAATGCCATTCTGCTATCTTTAATATGTAGTGCTCCAATTCCTACTAAACTACTGAATGATCAAGGTTTATGGCAAAAATACTAATTTGGTCTTATATATTAAAATATTCCTTTTTAATGTTGGTTTTATTAGTTTTAGTACAGATAAATATATTGAGCGATAGACATTTTTTATTGTGGTTAGGAATAGCAAGCACAGAGATGGAAACTGATTATTTTAAACTATTGTAAGTGTTCTGAGTATTGATTATGTATGTATAATACCTGGATATTCTCTTTTAAATAGTAACAATTATAATTTTTTAAAGCATAGGGAAGAATCAAAGGGGTAGTAAATGGTATCTTTCGGTCCAGGTGCCTGACGTTTGCCATTATCGTATAATGTTTCAGTGGATCCACTTCTGGATCAAAGCAAAAATATTGCCATAGAATTGCAGCCTAGTAAGTGTGCCATAGGGCATGAGAGACTAGGGGTGCAAGCATACTTATTTGGGAGTAACTCCTACTGGAGATAAGTCCCATAGAACATGCATAAAAGTAGGCTGTCAATGATTCCTGCAGCTTGAATAGCCTATTTCAGATTTCTGACAAAATTGTGACTTAATGATGTAGACCATTGCCTTCAAAACTTTATGCCTAGCCATGGGAGAGTTCTCTCAGGCTCACTTCAGACTGGGATCAACAATTACCAGTAAAATAGAAGAATGCTAGGTGAAAAGTTCTGTTTCTCCCCAAGCATTCTAAATTATCTCATAACTGCCAGACCCAGAGCCTGTCTCTTTACAAATGCCTTTGCCAGGCAAGTGTCCCTGGCCTTCTGGAGAGGCAAAATGCCCAGCACAGCTCTTTTCCCTATTTGTGAATTGTAGGGATCTTGGGAAAGGTTTCTTACATAACACTGTGCTTTGGAGAAGACAGAAGCACAAACTTCTGCACAGAAGAAACAAAGAAGTGGGGAGTTTGCCTTTTCCATCTTACAAAGCATCTGACATGTGCAGAGGGCTTTTGCGGGGTAGAATCATAGTGAACAAAAATAATGGTAGGCTACTGATCCAAGACAGAACTAATGGACCACTAATGAGGAGAAAGGTGGAAGGATGGGATGAAGGAGAGAGGTCAACCAGGCATATAGCCCATTCCTCACCTTTCAGCATCCAGGGATGGCGTGGCTGTAGCAGTGCCTCCAAACCTGTTTCCTGACCACCGAAAGGCTTTAAAAAGACTTTTGCTGGCTTTTAAAATTTTAAATGGGGCATTTTGCTCTATAGAGAACAGTGAGGCTGCGCCTACAAAAAAGCAGGTGCAGCAACACCGTTTTTCCCGCCAGCGTGCCGGGCCGAAAAGGGACAGGAAGCTGCCTGCAGCTCCGCTCCCCAGCACGCCCTGGGAATGCCCCGGCAGTGCCAGGAGGACAGAGTCCGGGCCTCCCTGCCGGCATTGGGCCCATCCTGGTTGAAGTATGTTGACCAGGATGATGAGAGGCAGATGATGAGAGGGAGGGCATCTTGGCCATCTTCTGGTCACTAGGGGTGTGGAGGGGGGAGGTAGTGGTGAATTTCCTGCATTGTGCAGGGGGTTGGACTTGATGGCCCTGGTGGTCCCTTCCAACTCTATGATTCTATGATTCTATGTAATGTTGATGCCGGCACAGGGGGCCCGAATGCCGACACAGCCCCTTCCTGGCCTCCAAAGGACTTTTGCCCTTGGAGGTCAGGAATGGCCTGTTAGTTTCCCTCCTTGTTTCTTTTGCTGCTCAGTGATGGTGCAGTTCCTTTGACAGGAGAACTGACTGACAGGCAAGAGAACACAGAGGAAGGGGATAAGGCACTGCAGCAATCCCCTTCCTCCCCTTTGACTGTCACTGGTCCTCCCTCTTCCATGTGCAGACCTTTGGTGATCTGCCCTCCTCAAAGTGCTGCAGGATCACAAATTTAGCTTCTGGCACATCAGAAAACCTGTTGCCATTTTGATCCTATATGCAGGGATCACATGACTGCTTGGGGGGGCAACATTTACTTACAGTGCTTCCCTAGGTGTTTTCACACTTAACATCACCACATGCATAAAAGCAGGTCATGATAATCTAAGAGAGTCAAATGATAAGCAGAAAGCTGCAATGGATGGAAGGATAAACAGTCTCCGAGACCACCACCAGGGATATCAGTCTTCACCAGCATGATTACAGTTAAAATATTCGGATGTATATGTACAGTAAAAGCAGATAAAACAGCAAGATTTGTTCAAAGTTAATTTTACAAGATTTTTCACAAATCTACAAAAATAATCTCGTACACTCAACATTCTCCATTCCTCAAAGAGAGCTTTATATGTAGCAAAATGTGTAAAGAACTGTATCACATGGTCCACTTATGACAGTCCATGGGATGCCAATTCATTACATGTTTTATCATGAGCCTTATTCATCCTTATCAGGCTATTTCTCAAGGCAGTTTTTTCGCCCCTTTCCTTTTGATTAATTAAAAAAGTCATGTTTTTCAGCATATCTGGGAAAGGCTCCCAATAAGGAGTGACCTTTACTTTGTCTGGGAGAGGTCTGTTTTTGCTACTTTCATTATCATTGGGGGGGGATCAATCCAGTTATAGTATACACTGTTAGCGAGTGAGGGATCACTAGGGGTGGCTGGGATGGGATGGGACAAAAGCCCCCCCCCCCCAATTTCAAGAGGTCCCTCAGAAGCAGAGAGTTCCTATTTGGTCCAGTCGGAAAGTAGGGCATTTATTCAAACCTCCCACCAAAGGTGGATATGACCAATAAACTATTTCCTTTGGATCAAAGAGTTCTTTGCACACAGTAATGGAAGGTGCAGAGTGGAATTCATGGGTCTCAAACTAGAGGAAATTCTTTACTGATCTCCTTGGGTTAAAAGTTGTCAGGTCATTGGGACAGAAGGGCAGGTGTGATATTTGCATGCTGCTTCTCCCCCTCCCATTCCAATCTGGGATGCTAATGTGCTTTGCTTATCTCTATAATGGAGTTTGTTGTTCAACTGAAAATGTACACAGGACTTTGGCCTGTTTTCTACCTAAAACACTTTAATCTTCCACAACATGTTTAAGACATTTTAAATGTACAACTAAAAATGTAAGTGGTGAATGTGACAAACATATGTTTGCAAATATGTGTATCATACATTTATGCTCATGATAGGCAGGGCTACCTGCAGCTCCTGCTGAAGCCAATCTAGACTTGCCATAGTGTAATATGTGAAATGACCCTTAATGGGTAATTGTGGTGTTCTGCTTTGTAAATATTTGGTATGTGTTTTATTTCTGTGATTTAATGTGTGGTTTTATATGTATGTTGCTATGATTTAAAATGTAGGACTTTAGACTAAGAAAGAGAGGGACAGAATAGGTGATTGACGTGTATTATGACTGGATGGTAGCTGTACCCTAGGGGACAGAGTTGCCTGGTTGGTTTAGAGAGGGTTGTTCAGACCACTGTGCGTGAGAGAGGAAAGAAGAGAGTTGAATGGGTGAAGATTGTGGAGTGTGAGAGAAATCTGTGTTGTGTGTGGAAGTTATGAGCCTAAATGGCAAGTGAGGAAATAAGCCTTTGTGGCTAGGTCAATTTAAGGAACTTTAGAGAAAAGAGGAGAACTATATTTATCTGAAACCATTACGCTTGTGACATTTATTGAAACCATTATTCTGTTTTACTTCTAAATAAACTCTATGTTTAAAAGAAAACAACTGTTTTGTCAGAGTAATATATCTCCTTTTACCTCAGAGTCCATTCTATCAAATATAACTAAGTCATTGTGTTCTTTGGGTCCAACTAAGAAATCTGAGTTAAGAGCCTTTGTTGGCAGTGAAAATAAGTAGAAAATGCTAAGGAAAACAAGAAGGCAGCATAGCACTTGTCACCTCAGAACACTACAGAGAGGTGCCTTTACAGGTGTTACATATAAGGGGTCTCAGAAAAGAGCAAAACATTACAGATGCAACAGGGCAGGACATTTAGGAACACCTGAGACAACTGAATAAGTTCTGGGCTGAACATCTGACCCCCTTCCCTGTAGGATTCCTTGATGCCTAGATTGGGCTACAGCCTGAAGCCACTGACACTTAGCCCATAGCTTGCAGCCTGTGGCCCTGTGTCATCCATGATAGAGGAGCCAACACCAGTCTAGGATGTCCTTGAGGCTCACCACCTGTTTAAGTCTGACTGGGAGATAGAGAGAGATGGATAACCCCGTTGTTAGAGAAGGATAAGTTTATGAGCAATGATAAAAAGTTTTTCCTTTCTTCAGCGGAATAAGGATCTGAATATTACTAAGTCCTTGGTGTTTTATCTTTTAGTAATTCAGTATAAATACAAATTAAACTTTAGGGTGGGCTTAGAAGGGAAAAGGGAGATTTAAAAAAATCGTGTGGTTAGGCTTACGGCTATGGCCAATAAAGCCATACCACTGAAGGAAGGAAGTTTGACTGGGAGCTGTCATATATTTATGTTTAAATCTGTATTGTTTATATGTATTCTACTTGCTAAGCTGGTTTGAGTCCTCAGTGTGAGAGAAAAGCGGGATAAAAATATCTGCATAAATAAATCCTAAAGGTGTCACAAAAACAGAGCACAGAGTTACTTTTCAATTGTTCCTGTGACCCAATTAAATGTCACTTTAAAAATTGGAAGAATGCATACAAAACGTAACTAGCTAGAGAGTGTTGCTATATGTTTCTCTTTCAAATTCTAAAACTAGCAATGTTCTATATTCTTTTATTAGATTACTTGGCAACTTGTCCACTGGCATGATTTTTCACATTTTGTCCCTTAGCTGCTAATGGTGGAAAGGTCTTATTAACTATCTCTATCAATAGCATATTGCTGCCAACAGGCAGTGTGGTACCAGTGATTCTTTTAACCTGGGTTTTCTTTTAGGTAGAAGGTACATTTCCTTTTGCTTCATGCCTGGCACCTCAGTGACAAGTGAAAAATGTCACATAGTACAGTCTTCTCCCATGAGTCCCATCACAGAATTTACACAGAAAATTAATTCTCTCTTCTAATCCAGTATTCTTTCTGAGGAATATGCTCTCTAGATGGACAGAGACTGATGCGGAGTGTATTCAAATAAGTATGTCCTCTCATATGACAAAATACAGCCGTACAAGAAGACTGTAACACGTGAGTGCCTGCCTGTTTCCATCCACTCTCAATGTGCTGACAGCTTTCTGGGTGAGGATGTTCCCATCTAGAAACTTTCAAGAGCTCCAAGGAATAAAAAACAAATACAATCCTCTCCCTATCCCTGTATTTAGCAACATAACAGATCCATATTTAGTAGCAGAACTGACATGAAGATACAGCTGGCATCCCTGGCAGAAATCCTGGCTAAGCTTACAATAAGCTTCCTTAGTGGACTCATCAGCTTGGTACAGGTTTGAAGACCCAGAACATACACTTATACTGTGAATTTGTCATAAACCAATTATATGGTAAAAAAAAATCAAAAACAATTGACAGCGGAAATGTCAAAAATGATAGGAATGATACACAGAATCAAATTGAACTATAATGCATAACAATAAGTTAAGAAGGCATTCAGCATTTTGAAGCCCGAAAGAGCCTGTTTAACTGGAAAGTAAAAGTAGGTCCTTAGTACATGTTGCTGGTAATTGAATTCTGTCTTACAAGAGCACAAGTATAACACTGAAGAACACAGCCATTGCCTTTCCTTTTCCTTTTATCCCTTAGAAGCTCCTTGATCCATTGATCTTGAGCAGAATATATCTAGTGTTTGAGGGATATAAGGACTTAAACAAATCTTGCCACTGACAATGTAGCCTTGGGGTCCCTATCGATTAGTAGAAAAGGCAATATGTCAGACACAGAGGCATTAGATTTGTATGTTAAAAGGGGGGAGATGTAATGTGATCGAAGTTCCTCATAAAAGCGGCATTCCAAAAGAGCATGAGCTAGTGAATCGACAGAGCCAGAAGAGCAAGGACAGGTCCTGTCTGGATATGGTATATTCAAAATTCTGCCCTGCATAAATACAGCCATTGCAAACAATGCCAGAATAAAGAGAACAATTCCTAGAGCTTCCTTTCTCTTCTGAAGAATTTGAAAGACAAAAAGAACAAAAGAGAATGTAAGCTCGGTGGTGCTCTTTCTCTAGGAATGCTGAGAAGTTGTGTAACTATGCTGGTACCGTTTATATTTAAGATACTGAGTAGAAAAAAAGTTAAATTAGAGGATTCATGTTATAAGATCACTAAGAATAGCTTCAGTGCTGGATAATGTCTTGCACTGGGATGGAAAGTGCCAGCATTGTTTTAAGTATGAATCAACAAGGAATGGAGTTGGGGAATGCTGTCTTTGATGATGTATCTGTCAAGTTGCCAGGCAGCACAAACAAGATGACCGTACAATGCAGATGTCAGCAGCTTCCAAGGTCTTACCATGATCACTTTCTGTTCCCGACCGCCCCCAGTAACGCCGTCTGCGTTCGGGACTGTGTGCATGCCGCTCAATCACTGCTGCTATAAACCGCGTATTGCTGACTATAAAAAAAATAAGTACAATACTTATCTTGATCACATGTTCAGTAAAACAATCATGTCAACAGAAGATCTTACCGAATATCTCGTTATAGGATTCTTACTACATTCCAATACTGGTCAAACTTCCAAACTGCAGAATACAATCTTGTTGCTAAGTAAGAGACCATGGCTAGTGCTGCAACTAACTTATGATTAATCTGTCAGCAAACTACACCCACATCTATTTTAAAGATGCCTTAAACTATGAGAACTGGCTGCAAAGAAGTGCCAGGTTTAAGACTGGCAAGTAATTGCAGCAAGTGTAGAGAAGCCGCCTGGATTCAAACTGTCCCAAAATGAGATATAAATTCTACCTGTCAAACTGATCTCCTGCTCTTCCTTTTTCTTAACATTACCCTTCCTTTCCATGTTTTGTCTTCGTAGAATATAAGCCTTAGGGGTGGGCCCCTGTATCTCTTTACTGGTGTGACGTATATGAGCTTTGACCTCTTTGAAAGCTGATGAGTCATTGGTTTTGACTTATAATACTTAAATTTTGACCTGCACTTTCAAGGTTTACACAGTCCCTGGTACCATTTTTGTATATTTGCATCCAGCTGCCAGAGGGACATGCTGGCTGATAAGAGATTTTCACTATGTTCCCTTTCCCTAGCAATCCTTTTTGATCCCCCAAAAAGATGATAGCTGGGATTGTATGACCCACATAGACAGAAATCCATCCAGGTTAGGAGTCTGCAGTGATGATGGGAAATTGGGGAAAAAATGCACTTTTCCCTCTTCCACAAACAGAACTCCATGAGTGGAAGGGAGAGGAGGAATAGGGTGATTTTGCTTGTCTTCTCTCTGCACTACACCCCCCCTCAGCCCTTATGCCTTTTTTGCCCATATGGGATCACTGTTTCCAGCCCCATTTCTCTAGGAGTCAAAATGCACTACTCAGGGATAGACCATGGGGAAAATCTGTGAGGCTTTCACACTTACAGTTGGCTGGACACCACTCACTGTTATTGAGGGCACAGAAAGTTAAAATCAATGGCAATTCATAAATATTCAGATAATAACTGCTTGAACTCTGGCTAAAACTTTATCTGTCATATTGTCTTTCCTAGGAAGCAGGAAGTGGGGTGATATAATGTACTGCATGTCAAACCTAGCTTCAAATGATCATGAACTTGATGTAGTCCTGGGCATGTCAATACTTTTCTCTTGTGGGTTCAGGCTGTCATACTCCAAGACTGCAACATGACTCACAGGGACAAAGTAAGGGCAAATGGGAGCAACACCATAATGTACTTTGCCCACCTGAAAATGCTATAGAGGTCCTGCCAGTATTGGCTGTTGGAAAGGCAAGGAAAAAGAACACTGAGCCCTCCCCATTCCCAATTACAACTTGGCTGCTAAATACGTACTGATTCCTCTGTCTTCATGACTGTCATCATCCCTCTCATCTCTATCGTTCTCCAGATTGGACATGCGGACCGACATTTCTGTACACCACAAAGCAAATGGGGGGGGGGGGGGAGGGAAGCATGCAACTGTTAAAGAGAAAAAGCTTGTAAGAGTGCAATATTTACTAATGCCTATGGGATGTTCCTCTTGTGGGAACACGGTGTAAGATGTTCAGAAACCTTATACTGAGCAATTTAATGTTATGACTTGAAGTTGTGAACATTTAACAGAGATACTTAGGAGGGGTGTAAACTTACTAGTAGTCTCTCTTGCTCCCTTCTTGAGCTAGCAGTGTGATTATCTGCTATCCCAACAACATTAAGTCATAAGACAGAATGAGTCATCCATGTTTTAACACCTGGTAATTCCTTCTGACTTTCACACTGCAACTGCTTGCTTTTTAAAATGTCTATCAAACTAGAATTACGACGCTCCAGTTTTTTAGCTCACTTGGAAAACAGTCGCTTTTAAAACATTCTGCTTACTAATTCCACAGAATCAGATATTGTTCTGACAACTGCTTGTCTATAAAATAGCAAATTTTGGAGAAACCTTGGAAAATTCAGACCAAGGTTTTCTTGGATGATAACTATTTCATAAAACTTGTATGGGTGCTTCATAGTAGTGCTCTACATACATGCTGCAATATCTTGACCTGTCCAAAAAACCAGTATAATAAAACCAACAACAATACACTCTCTTTTCTGTCATACTGCAAAAAAACAAAAATTGTAATGGAGAACAGCAAACAGAACAGAAGAACATGTCAAAAACAAAGAGACTCAAAAGCAGCAGTTGGAAAAAAATCCACACAACCACAAAATAATGTACGTGTATTTTGCAAAGCAATCACCTATTTAGAGTAACCACAGGGGAAACAGCCATATTTGCAAAATCCTAGAAGCAAATGTGCTGTAGGTTAAGGTCTAGTGAGAACAGTACAGGCTGAATCCAGCAGAGGGCAATGGTGCACATTCTATGCTGCACTACTGCAAGATGTATGGACAGCGAGGAAACACTGTTGAGGAGGATACTGATGACCAGAAAGAGGAAAAAACCCAGTCACAAGACTTTAAAGAGATTTGCTTCATTCTTAGAGACTTTGTCTGTTCTTCGCTACCCAGAATCGGCCATTTTATTTATTTTTTAGACTCACCTTGTGCAGCAAGTGGGGACATGTGTTGGTGACTTCGGCGGTGGATCTGGTGACGGTAGGCATAGACTGCCAGAACAAGCACCATTATACATCCCATAATACCTCCTGCTACAGGACCAACTGGAGCACTTTTTATCATATTCAAAGCTATCACCTCATCTCCTTAATATCAGAGGGAGAAAATGTTCATGTAAATATTTTGAAAGAAATTCTATTAAAGACACTTAATAAACACTGGAGATGGGCATCATAATACCTAAGAGTAAAGTGGTTTACTCCCATTATGCTAATAAAAAAGGAAAACTGTTTACCACAGACAAAGTGGGACTCAGGGCTTTCCATGTACTCAGAGAAATACTTTATAAATTAATCAAAAGATAAAAACCTCCCACACCCAAAGACCTGGACTAATAAAAACTAAATTTGCTCCAGTATGTAAAGAACTTTGACATTAGTTGAGAACCAGTTAATTACAAAGGAAAGGGGGCAGAAGAAAACCCAGCCTGTTTGAGCCCTTGACAGCTAACAGAATCCTGGAGGGGAGATTTTGGGAGATTCATGAGGAATTGCTCTGCCCCCACCAATTCCTCATGAATCTCCAGCTGGATACCATCATAAAGCTTATAGAGATACTGCTGCCAATGGAAAATGAGAACACATGTCTAAAAAGGCACATTGCAACAGAACAGATCTGTCCAGTTCACTTCGCCATGAAAGGCAGACACATGTAATGTAGTAGAATTCTGAATTTTATACAAGGCCAGCTGAGAGATCCAAGAGGCACATTGTACAATTTCTTGTTACAGATGGTGGTACATAATGCTACAAATCTATCACCAATCTTAACTGCATGCTGCTTTGTTTTTGTTTCTAAAACTCTTTCCCCACTAAGTGACAGGTTGGGTTGCATAGCCAGGCCAGTTGATTTTATTCCAGATTTGAATATATTCCATACATTAAGGTGTACCTATAACAACAAACACCTCGCTTACCAATTGCTCCCATGTCATCTACATAAGGACTTTTGGCACCCACTATACCACCAAAGCATTCTTTTTGTGGGGCACAGTAGGATTTATCCAGATGAGTCTTTCCATCACTGTCCACCATGCACCACTCACAGTCTAAGACACCAAAACAATCCCTGCAAAGTAAGGAGATCATATTGATAAAAACATTATCTGAACCCCTGCCTCAAGCCCCACTAGTGAAATCTGGCCTAAGTTCTCCAGAGTTAGTGCTTCTTTTACTTAACACTGCAACTAACATTATTTGTTGTATCTGAGCTAATGTCTGGGAGGAGCCCTGGGGGCTATCTTAGGGCCCATGGCCCTGCCCACCAGGCACTTAATGGTGCTCTTGTTGATCCCCCAAGATGATGCACAGAATATTGTAAAGTTTCTCTACCTTTTGTGAAAATCTGCCCCATTCTGAAGAGCTGCCCATGTAACTTCAGTAAACTAAATTTATACAAGAGTCTCTCATCTCATTCCCATATTACATTTGTTTTTCAAGAACTGTGATTGTTTTATGTGCCAAAACCCATCACAACATATAAGGAAGGCCTATTATTTCTATCCTGCAAATATTCTAATTCTAGGTCAATATTATCAATGGTCAATGGTGGTATTCAGACACCACGAACAAAATACTTTTTGGGGGGAGGGGTGAAGAGAATGAGCCTGAAATCCTTGGGCTTTTGAGCTCATTCCCCTTGCCTTTTGTGTGGCACACCAAGATGTACTTACAATTCCTAAAATGGGCACTTTAATAAATTATGCTCTTTTTCTCAGTCAAATCCTGGTTTAGATCCCATTTTGGAGGCAAAAAACAAACCACAAACCCTAAATTAGACAACACACCACCTGCAGTTTGATTGAAGACTCTTTCAAACCTGGGAAGTCCATATCTCAGAACAGTGCACTGGGGACAAAGGAAGGACCCTAAAAGACAAGGTTGTGACCCAAAAGATCTGAAGCCTATTCTCCTCACAAACTATGGTTTGTTCACAACATCTGAATGCAATCTATGACTGCTTCCTTGCTGAAATATGTTAAAACAATAAATAACAGAATTTACCCGCTTTCCATTCTCTGATTACACCGAGTATTAATGCACTGAGGAAGAGCATCTTGTAGACTGAGATCAACTGCACTGAATGTCATTGGTTCCTGGTGGACTTCACAGCTAGGATTCCTATGTTTTGGATAGGCACAGAAGTTAACAAATAAGTGCTTTGACATTTTTTTAAAAAAATCAAAAAAAATCTGACTGATTATTTTAAAACATAATGTATGCTGCAAATCTTTCAACACAGGGGGAAATAATCCATGCACAAATATTGTGAATGTCAGTGCAAAATTATTATTATTGTGCAAGTTCAATTTACCTGCTTTCTGCATTGGTAAGATTGCCAGTGCATTCATTGACCTCCAGAGGGCACTCACAAGGGCATTCACATTCGTTCTGTTCCATTCTTCAGGAAGGAAAGAAAAAGAAAAGTGGTATTCCTTATTAGAAATCCTAGAATTGATCCAAATTACCCCATTACATAGTTAATAATCCTTGCATATCTTATGATAGACCATGAAAACATTCTAGTCATGAAACTTTTAACCCCCCTAAATTAATCTGGATCAGTGCTGTTAATGTTGAGTTTACTGCCAATTATATTCTCTTGTAGCTTCAAGTACACATGAAGCAAAAACTGACCCGTTCAGTAAAGACACAAGATGACAGATTAAAAATGAAAACCCTATTTCCACCAAAACTAAGCAATATGAGATACTTCATCCTTGAAGACATAATTCTACTGATTTAAACTGGACTGAATTGCCAGCTAGATCATTTCATGCAAAAAGTATACATTCTGAAGAATACTCCTGAAAGTGTGTGAGTACTCAAAGTTCCAGGGCTAGGGAAGAACATCTCCTATACTGATGCAAGGACCAAAGGGCAAATCTCTGTCCTTTATTGCAAATGGATCATGGCTCTGCTGCCGGCTCAGAGACAGGTCTCCAGTTCCTGCACATTTTTGTGAATGCAGAGATAAAGGCATTTCTTCCTCCAATAGCTGAGCCAACCCAGAACAAAGCAGAACTCGGACATAGGGATTCAGTGACTATTTGCTGGGAAGGGTTGCCTATCTAGAGATCCTCTCCTTTAAAGCTGTAGTTAAGAATATAGTCAGTGTGACTGTAATATGGCTCCTCTGCACTCAGTTGTAGCAGTGAAAGAGTAATACCATGCACAGAGAGAAAAACAGAGCATATGAGATCTCACTGGAATCTGAATGCACACAGAGCCTGAGGGAACCGTTGTTGCTGTTCTGGAAAGAAAGGAAAGGATATGCCAGGAGCCAGCGGTCCAGCTTTTAGCAGCCACCATAACCAAGCAGCTGGGAATTTTTCCGCTTCTGTTTTGACATATCTCAAAAAAAAAAAAAAAAGTAGGACATTTGGAAAAAAAGTATAAGGCAACTAAGATGCCTGCAAGAGTTTCATATAAACAGGAACTAAAATATGCCGGTATGTCAGTTACTGTAAGAAGAATGAATGAACATTATCAGCTGCCAAGGCCATGCTGAGCCTCTGTTCTACATAAGAACAACCCCACCCCTTCCATCACGCTGCACTTCAATGTCTCTTACCGATGACAGTTCAGACAGAGCCGATCTACCATACTACAAGCGCAGAAGGCAAGTGAGTCACAGGTTTCATTTACTATTCCAACAAAGGCATTGGTCCCAGGTATTCTTGTCAGCTTGTATTTAGAACAGTGGCTGCCGTGCACGAGATTTGTCAGATCACCCTAGGGGAAAGCAAGACATGTCAGACGTGTGGCAGGGAACATGTTTCCTGGTGAGCTGATGTCCTCCACTGCAGCACCAATATATCTGCTAAAGCATAATTTGAAATAAAAATAAGCCATACAGCCATAATGGGTTACGTATACTATGTAGCTCTCGTTAAGAGGGTTATGATTAATCTGATCGAAACTAATCTGGTAGAGAAGCAAATATATGGATAGGGGCATTCCTAAGATTTGGGGCCCTAGAGAAAGCACATTCCCCAGTACTCCCTACCTTTTATATTAATTATATGCAAATACATTGAAAAAGGGCCCCTATTTAACTGCGTAGCCAATTTTTCCTTCCCTCCCTCATCAGATTTTAATAAAGCACATTATTTAAAACCCAGTAGCTACATCTTGTAATAAAGTTTAATACATAATTTTGAAACTCCTTATGTGACATAGGAAAGAAAAGGAGAAAGTACATGAGGTGAGACAAATTATGTGCTGTTCGGATGGCCCCTGATTCTAAAAGCTGCCTGAATTAGTCCCACCACGCTTAGCTTCTGCTCTGAGGAATTTTCTCATGGCTCTGAGGCAGCCAGGGCTGGACCCACAGAACCAACCCCCTGTAGTGGGGGAAATCACTACAGAGTGGGGATGGAAATACACTATTAGGCTGATGCTGCTTTAGTAAGTGTGTGTGTCAGGGAGGGGGGGCTCACACCAATAAACGTAGTATCTCAGCAGTGGTCAGCAAAAGCCTGCGGCAGCCACCGTTCTAACATGGGTCTCCAGGCCATGAACAGCCACTCCACTTTGCCCCATGAGTGCTACATCATTGCACATGGACTGAATTGCTCTGAGTGAGACTCTGTAAAGTAACAGGATATGAGATACTGTACTATAAGGATGCCCTGACCTGGATGGCCCAGGCTAGCCTGATCTCATCAGATCTCAGAAGCTAAGCAGGGTCAGCCCTGGTTAGTATTTGGATGGGAGAACACCAAGGAATACCAGGCTTGCTGTGTAGAGGAAGGCACTGGCAAAACACCTCTGTTGGTCTCTTGCCTTGAAAACCCCATAAGGGGTCGCCATAAGTCGGCTGCGACTTGAGGGCACTTCACACACACACACACTATAAGGATAAATGGTGGCATAGGAATAAAATATACATATCAGTTGGCTGTCTATTACTAATTGTGCTATAACGATTTTTGCCAATAGTACAACAAAGAAGAAGAAGAAGAGTTGGTTTTTATTTGCCGACTTTTTCTACCACTTAAGGGAGACTCAAACCGGCTTACAATCACCTTCCCTTCCCCTCCTCACAATAGATACCCTGTGAGGTAGGTGGGGCTGAGAGAGCTCTAACAGAGCTGTGACTTGCCCAAGGTCACCCAGCTGGCTTCGTGTACGAGTGGGGAAACAAATCCAGTTTCTCCAGATTAGCCTCCGCCGCTCATGTGGAGGAGTGGGGAATCAAAGCCAGTTCTCCAGATCAGAGTCCGTTTCAAACCACTGCTCTTAACCACTACACCACAAAAACTTTAGGGTGTCTGGATAAGAAACCTGTGATGTAATGAATATGCTGCATTAATAATGCAGACTGTGTAAGTTCATCTTCCTCAAAAAGTGGAATAGGAAAACAACAGGGCAAGCAGAAATATAACTTATTTGGGGTGTTAGCACAACTTATTTCAATTTTGGTTGTTAATACAATGAAGAAATAAACAGGAAGCTGAAGTGAGTAGAAAGTACAGGGGGAAGCTCTCAGATAATTATAGGGTCTGAGACTTTCTAATGACACATTGCAGGTAAATAGATACTCAATAGCACCAAGTCACAGAGCTGGAATATGCTTCTTATGGAGCAGCTACCAGAATGTCATCTTTCTAAAGTTTGTTGTCCATTTCTCATCAGTAACATCTGGAATGCCTTACTACATAGACAGCCACCATCAATAAGAGAGTCTCTATGGCCGCTGAATGTAGAATGGAGGCCACAGAGATTCACAACAATATGGGCAGTGGGGAAATCATCACAGGAATTCTATTTTTGTTACCATCCCCATGGTGAGAACAATAGGTGCTCCGGATTAGAATCTCAGGAATGCAGAGAACATGGAGATGCACATTCACTGGAAGCCCACCATGAAATACATTGGAAATCAAGGCTACTTATCATTTATTATGCATTTTCAATAAATATCCTGGTTTCAAATGCCAGATTAGGAACTTCATAGGATTAAGGTTAGCAATGGTTAATGTTGATGCTGGGAGGCAAGCCCAATTCATGGCTCATTAACTTATTTATTTAGAATACTTCTGTCCCGAATCTTCAGAGTCACGCTCAAGGCAGCTTATAATTAAAAAAAAACCACAATGTTAAAACACAAATCATTCAAACACGTGTATGAGAGGGGTCAGATGTGCAATGTTGTAGCCCATTCCCCAATTACTAAATCCTAGCTAAAGGACAACTGGTCAGTCAGTCAGTCAGTCGTGTTTATTGTGCATGGCCACAGGCCTTTACAATCAAGACAGTATTACAACAACTTAATATATATATAAAACCATTAAAAGTGGTAAGATTAAAACACATCAATTTGGCTCCTTTCCTCATTTGAGGGCTTTCTTTGCCCTGATTTTCCTGGCCGCAAGGCCATAAAGGGCCGTTTTCCGGGAAACAAAAGGGTCAATATTGGAAAGCAAGAAAATTAGTTTATCAGCATCAGATAATAAGTGGAAAGAGGAAAGAATATTTGCCAGGAACTTATTCCAAGGCTTGATGTAAAGAGGGCAGGCCAGGATGTAATGGAGTAGATCTTCCACTGAGCTACCGCATATACAGATACGTTGAGCCCAGGGTTTTTTCGAAAAAGGACCATCAAGAAGCTCTGTGGGCATAGTTTGAAATCGCAGTGATGTGAGAGCAGCTCTAAGACTATAAGTTGTTATATCTACCAGATAAGAAGATCTGAGATGATCTTTTTAAAAATAATTTTATGCAATTAGATGGCTATCAATAATTTTTATGCAATTAGATGGCTACCAATTAGAGCATCTTCCTTGTAAATCCATTCCCGTAGGTTTAAATTATTCTCTTTGGGCGAGAGCATGTCATCTGGGATGTAATGCAGAAAGTAATAATTTCAAGGAAATCAACAGCTTGTCACTGAAATAATACTGTTTAGGAAGGCACGTCAGCCATGACTCTCATGGTTCTAGCAGAGGTCAGACAATACTGCCTCTTGACCCTTTGTGCCCTATGTATATATGCCAGATGCTGTGATTTCCTTGACCCCCTGCACAAAGAGAAATAGGAAATGGAAACACAATCCACAGTTCTAAAGCTGAGTTTTCAAAGCCTGTTTATATCACCATAACATTAAGGTACTTTTAGCAGTAGAAAAAAGCAAGAGTCCAGTCACACCTTAAAGACTAACAAAATTTCTGGCAGGGTATGAGCTTTCGTGAGCCACAGCTCACTTCTTCATTTTCTGATTTCCTTTCCTTAAGGTACTTTTTAACTTACTGATTTTTGCGGCCACCTTTCCCCAAATATCATGAATGATTCAATGCATGTTCATACTGTGTTCAACTCCTAAGTAGTTATCAAAATCCATTAAACATATCCCATGTGATGTTTAATGGTTTTATGTATTTTAGAGGTTGTTACACACCCTGAGCCAGGCTTGCTGGGAATGAAAGCAGGCTATAAATATGGGGAAATAATAAATAAATAAATAAACAAATAAACAAATAAACAAATAAATAAATAAATAAATGTGGTTCCGTTGCATTTTAAAAGTAACCGCTACAGAAGTAAAACCAAACAATGCAATTTCTTTTTAGGTTTGTTGCATTTGAGTGGGGAGGCTTTCATTACAAAACGTTTTATCCCAAATTATTGTAAAATATAAATAAAATACTAACGTAATCTATTTTTCCAGCTTACATCTTATCATTTAAAATCCTTTCTTGTTTGTTCAAGAAGGTCCCAGGTTCAATCCCCGGCATCTCCAGTTCAAGGGACTAGGCAGGTAGGTGATGTGAAAGATCCCTGCCTGGGTCCCTGGAGAGCCGCTGCCTGTCTGAGTAGTACTGACTTTGATGGACCAAGGGTCTGATTCAGTATAAGGCAGCTTCATGTGTTCATGTGTTCACCTTCATTTTCTGATTTCCTTTCCTTAATATTAACAGAGTTTACAGTGTGCACAATGTTTCATCTTTATTTATCCACTACATGAACAGCTATGGAAAATAAATCATTATACAGTGTCCCTTATCCAAAAATGCTTAAGACCAAAAGTGTTTCGGATTTTGGATTTTTTCGTATAAGGTATACACAACCTGTACAAGGGGTTTGTGCTTAGGGTCTGTGTTTCTGCATTGCACACATCCTTCCCTTGTTTATCCGCCCCGCAGCTCTGTGGCTGCCATCGCTCCCTCAGCCTGCGAGCAGGGAGATAAGCCGGCACTCACTGATCCTCCCGCCAGCCTTCCTCCATGCTTACCAGTGCCCCTGGTCACCTCTCCCCTTTTGCGGCAGGTAGAGCGCTGCAGCTGGGTTGGGCGGGAGCTGGCTGGGCTGGCTGTCTCCTCCCCCCCTGGTTTGAATGTAGCTGCGGCAGTAAGACACACAGGCAAGAAGGTGTTAGCTGCCGCCGGCCGGCAAAAAAAAAAGCAAAGCCGAGGCGAGTGAGGGGAGAAGCCTCACCGGAGGCCTGCAGACCACATACATCAGAGGTGGGGCATGCTGAGGAGCTTGGCCAGGAGTCTTGGCGTGCTGCTGAGGGCCAGGTGCAAAAAACCCACAGTGAGTAATGCATGTGGGCGTGCTTGCGTGTGGAAATCTGTTGGCACTCAAAAAAGTTTTTAGATTTTTGGATCATTTCGGATATCAGATTTTTGTATAAAGGATACTCAACCAGTAATCCCATTTTTATAGATGATGAACTGTGATTGAGACATAAGGTCATCTTGGGCAGCAGGGGGAATTTCATTCGGTCTAGTGGATCACCAATTGTTAATGAACTCTCTTGTACTACATGCAAAACACCAAACAACCAGTTCATGCTATTTTCTCATGTTTATGCATCCAACTATAAGAAAATAAATGTTCTAAAAAAACATACCGTGAGGCTGGTATTGAACTTATAAAACCTCTGGACTGTTCTGTCACTGAAACTGTTACAAAGGTTTTTCTTCACAAAGTTTGGGTGGTTCAGGATATCATTTGCGACCAAGGGTTCCTGCAAATGAAAGGTAGGCAATTTAACTTTCTTCCAATTCTCACAAAGAATTCGCACCAAGCTACATCATGATTCAAACATACCTTGTGTGTAATATGCTGCTGTTCTACTGGAGCGTGGCCTTTGGGATCAATAAGGGTCGGGTGTGCCACAAGATAGCCTCTGTCCTCCATAATAAAGCACCTGCAAAAGACACACTACTAGGTCAGAGTATCTCTATAAACGTACAAGTTAAGCCCGGGCATTGAGTGCCAAATTCAGTATCTGGCAAATCTCAAGAAAGTTTCTAAACCTACGTGGCAGAACATAAAAGCCTGAGTGCCTACAGCGACTGTTTAGTTACTCTCCAGCAAAGTTTTAACCCACAGTCAGTCATGAAAGCATAATGGAAGACCCTGTGACAGTGATTCTCTTTCAACCTAACTTACCTCACAAGCTTGTTGTGATAATAAAATGGAGGAGGAAAGACCCACTTATGCCGATTTGAGCTGCCTGAAGGAAGGACAAACAGATGTATGCTAATGTATGAAGCAGCTATGGACTCTATTCCTCAGCACTTCCGTTAGGTAGATTTTGTATGATGATATTTCTTTAAAGAAAACTTTGTCAAATAATCTAAGCTATTCTGACACAGAAGCTAAAAAAAAATTCTCCCTCAGTGCAACTTCTGTGCCCGGCACTTTAATTTCCTGTTTCTGCACTTATTCTGACCACTTCAATATCATCTAATCACCCCTTACCATCAGGGCCCATTTTTGAACCTTACAACTGGCAAGCTCTTCTGCTTCCTCTGCCTCTGCCACAGCCTCTTCCATAGTTACACTCAGCTGTTCTACTGGGAGAAGACACATTAAACTGGTCCTGTATGGAAAGGGTCTATGTTAGTACAATCGTTACGACAATCTGTGGCCGCAGAGGGAAGAAATGGGATTTATAGAAACCACTTAGCACTCCTGATGCTTTTTTCCAGAATGGCGCTAGCAACTATTTATTTTTTATTTTTTAATTTACTTCTTTTATACCCCACTTTTCTTCCCGATGGGAACCCAAAGCAACTTACATCGTCCTCCTTTCCTACGTTTTATCTTCACAGCAACCTTGTGAGGTAGGCTAGGCTGGGGATGTGTGACTGGCCCAAGGTCACCCAGCAAGCTTCCAAGGCAGAATGGGGATTTCGACCTGGCTCTTTCAGATCCTAGTCTGATACTCTGACAATTATACCATGCTGTTCCTCTTCTGTGGGAACCAAGAAAAAACTGCAAAACTAGCTTCAAGTGTATGATTGCTGGAGCTGATTCTAGAGTTCATTATCCACTAGTTAGCTACTGACTGTAATTTGTTAGTACAGTGGTCTTTGACTGTAACAATACAGAATATTATCCACTAGTTAAATATAAAATTGCTGCACAGCAAAATATGTGCATGAAAAAGACATAAGATGCCACAGTCTCTCAAGCAGTGCATTCCTGACTTCTGAGGACAAAAGTCCTCAGGAGGCCAGGAAGGCACTGCGCTGGCATTGGAGCCTCCCACACCGGCGCCCGGGCTACTTATGCCATTGTGAGTGGCCCCAGCGCAGTTGTGGAGGCCCAGATGCTGGTCTCTGGACGCTGCCGTGGCAGTACCGTCCCAGAACGATGGTGGGACATTCCGCCGGCGTCCCACCGGCATAAAGGCCTGCGCTGGCATTCCGGGGGGTGTCCCGGCGTCCCTGGGGGCATTCCTGGGATGTTCCAGGGAGGCAGGGCTGCCTGTAGGTAGCCTCCTGTCTCCTTTTTCCCCGTTATGCCGGCGGCAAGAACGGCGTTGCTGCGCCTGCTTTTTAGGAGGCACAGCACCGCTGTTTTGAATGGGTCAAAAAGCCCCATTTAAACAGAAAAAAGTCACAAAAAGGCTTTTTTCGCGCTTTCAGCATGCGGGGGACTGCTTAGGAGGCGCCACAGTGGTGCCTCCGCCATGCCGTCCCCACACACCAAAAGCTCAGGAATGGGCTGTCACTCTACCACTACCATCATTCTTTCCTCCAACTCTGCAGCACTGCATATTGACGGATTTACTGTGATTCCAAACCATTAACCATAAAAGGTTAATGTCAACACAATTCAAGGTGTGTGTGTGTGTGTGTTTTACTTCTTGCACTGGTAAGCTTGGTTTTCAAACTCTGTGATCCTACCTAACCACTCTTCAGTGTATTTTGTACATCTGACAACAATTCTGTTGTCACAAAAAATTCCACTGCACCGTGTCTTCCTGTCACTATATACTCAAAGGGATATTCTTCTGTATTCTGAAAGTCAATTTTCACAAATATACCATTTTGCTTCAGGTGTCCAATTCCCCAGCAGAACTAACCAGGCAACTGAATATAAATTGCAATTCAACTAAGAGCCTTTAAGGAACAGAATTCTAAATCAGCACATCAGAGCAAAACACAACAACACATGCCAAAGCTTACCTTAGTTTATTGCCTCCATCCTGGTTACAAACTGGTAACAGGTCCATTAGTACCTTGTAGAAATACCTCAGAGTAAAATCAATGCCCATCACAGCAACAGAATGGCCTGAAGACATTTGTAAACTACAAGAACAAATAACAGATAGATCATGAAGGACACGTTATAAAGAAAATATCACAAGCCATTCATATTTCATGGTGCCCACAGAAGGTTCATGTGCAGTGGCAGACTATACATTTAGCCTTGGAAAGTAACCAGCCTTTTCCCTGAGCTCATCAACAATAACTAATTAGCTTTAGACTTTCACCAGAAGCAACTGCTCAGATATTTTCTCGTCTCAGCTGAATTCCCATCACAGAGCCTGAAAATGTCAATTGGCTAGAAAAGACTAGATGTACATGGAAAAGCAACTAATGCAAGCTACTCAATCGAGAACTCTTGAGCTGGTAGCTTTGGCTGCTAAATTGCATGTATTCGACCATTATCTCGGTATGCTAATGAGATTCAATGGGCAAAACAAACAATTGCTGCGTCAGGGTGGGGAAGAGCTGCATGTGTTAAATGGGTGTGAGACCAAGGGGAGTGTCTTCATTTTTGCTCATTTTGTTCCAATCACTTCAGGTAGCATCACCAAAGATGGGAGTCAGGAACTGTTTATGGAAAACTGGACTAGGACCTGAACTAAACACTATCCCAGATTTTGAGGCACCATTTCTAATATAAACTGAAATTCATTTCTTCTATAAGCAAACACTAAAAAAGTGGATAAATCGCAAAGTGCAGGGACAAGATATTTGGATAACTGAGGTAGGTATATCTGGAATGTTGCCACTCCAAGCAGATGCCTAATTTGTCTCTATGGCTAGGCTAAACCTGACCTGGTCTTAAATGAAATTACTACCTGTCCATTCCATTGTACATCTGGGGACCTGATCGACAAATGACAAAAACCTGACTTCAAAAACCAACTAAATCAGCATGCATTTAATGGGACTTTCCATACGATTCTGGTTGCAAAAACCATCTTCATTTGTATTTTCCAAAATGTCTGTTAGTGCTAGAGAGTTAGGAAATTGAGCCAAGGGAAACTAACTTAAGGGAGCCCCTCACATGACAGCAAGCTGTGCTGAACTGCCTTAACATTTGCATGCATTTGGTCACTAAGTCCAAGAATTCCTCAATTTGTCTTGCATTCCTTAGCAGTTAAATAAAAAATTGGCGTTTTTCCTCTGGAGGGATTTCCCTTTTGAGCATTTTATACTCTTTGCACAGTGTTGAGACATATGAAAAGTCAAACACCAATTGTTCACAGCATTTCCTTTTTAAAATAAAATTTGTTCTTTGCTAATCGGGAAAAAATATCTTTATGAAAATACAGCCAGAACCATTATGTGGTAGTGAGAAGGGCCCATGGCAGCTAACCATAATTTTTTAAAGCAGGTCTTCATTAAAAAAGCCAGTTCAGCTTTCAAGCCCTCTCCCCAACTGTAAAGAAAACAAAACAAAATAAAACAAATCCCTTGCTCATGAGATCCTGCAGGTCCCCCCGAAGCATTATACCAGTTACAGAAATGTTTCTGCCTTCTGTGGGTAGATTCTGTTGAAAGGATTGGATTCCTTTCAACTTCTGGGGAATTGTGTGGCCTTCAGACCTTCTGCTTATTAAAATTCTTCACAGCTTTTCACTTATCCTCCCGTCATGAGAAAGGGAATATGAATTCCCTGTAAAGATGCTAAATTTTCAAGATGCTGAAAGGTCATTTTTTTCCTATTGTATTTTCCTTCTAATTCCTATTCTAAAGTGTTGGTTTTTAAAATCAGTAGGGACATAGCATGAGCCACTAACTAAGACAGAAAACATGGATTTAATCCTGAAATCAGTTAACATTCAAGCATTCTAGTTTAACTTGTTTGAAAGGCTTATCTTTTCTCATATAACAAAAATGTCTGGTAACTCATATTTTGATTTTGTAACAGAAATAATAAAGAGTAGAATAAATCCTGGAATGCAACAGACATTTCACATTGTATTTTTTATTTTTAAATCCTACCCATCAACCTCTTTTGTAGCACAATAAAGCATTTTGGTTTCATTATAGCAGGCTAGTATATATCTGAAGTAAAACCATGCACCAAATTGCCTCATCCTAAACAACACAGACAAAACTAAGCAGTTTTAAAATTAAAAATTAAACCACACAGAAAAATTATCATGGGCAAAAGCTGCCTGCCATCAATGGACAACATTTCTCCAAAAATGACCAACCTGTTTGTGACCTCTATATCTGTGTGTTAAGTAGAAGACTATACATGCTCTATATAAAGCTTCATACAAAACAGAATGAATATACATGATGGGTGGGCTCCATGTACACCACCATAAACCTCTTCGAAGAAGTTTGGGAGAAAATATAATAAATATATCTCATAGTTCCCTGGCCTAGTAGCATAACTATCTGTTTAAAGAACAATCAGCATGTTTTTGAACTTTGCTGGCATGCCATGCTGTTAGAACTGTAATGTTATTCACTCCCCCCCTCCCAACACACACACTTTAATAAATCAGCATGTGCAGACTCCAGTGGGAATGGGAAACACTGCATGCAAAGACCCTGGGGTCTGGAGACTTCATCTAAAACCTTCTTCATTGGGAAAAAGACAAGCAAGACAGCTGCTATCAGCAGTCAGTTTCATCTCACTTGGTCTGTATTCACTGCATTATCTATTATACTGTGATAACCACCTATATGGGATAGATTGGTAGAGGGCGCTCCAAATTCCAGATCAGGAAGCAGTCTTTCTTTAAGATTTACCTCCTAGTGGTCTGACAGGGAATGTTCTGCCTGGGCTGCGGACCAATTACAAGTTTGGCAGAATGCAACATCCCCACAAGAGAAATGCATATTCCAGACTAGGAACTGCAAATGATAAACCAGCGGGGAAAACATTGCGCAAAATGCCCCTGATTAATTCAGTATGTCTTTCCACTCGCATTCCAATACTGTCAGTATTCTTGTGCACACTGTCATTCTCCAAAGCCAACATGTCAGTTATTCTCTATTCCCATCTCTCTCTCTTTTTTTAATTCCAGCGAGGAGGATTTTTAAAAAATAAGAACTAGAAATTTCATCATCAGTAATCCCTAAACAAAGATAAATACAAAACTTTGGTCAGCAAGCCTTAGCTGGGCACAGCCATGATAATTTAAAATGAGACACAAACAGGCCTGTATGGGTATTTGGTAAGTGTTGAAAAACTTAAAAGATGCACAATTTGCAAGAGCCACTGTGAATAAATGATAACATCTTGTCCATATGTGGAGGTCTGCCGATACCCCTATTTTGCTCTACAGCTCAAGACTACATATTGTTGCCTTAGCAACTGACACATCAAAGCCCTTTAAAACAGCCTTCGAGAGCCTATGCTGGCATATTTTTACAACAGTGTTTGGAGGGAGGGGGACATAACATTTCTTCGGTTATCTAGTACCAGTTTTCTACTGAACCATTCTGCCCACCAATATTTATATTGAGAGAGATTAATAAAGACTTCTCCCAAAATGTCTGTCATTGTTCACAACAAGTGTCATTTGGCAAAACCCTTTGAAGAATGTAGTTCACATCAGATGGACCACTGTGGCATGGTTGCCATGCCATGTGGTCAGGAATCCACACTGCATCAGTATGCCTGCAATTACTTGTGTTGGGCAGACAATTTGTGGAGATTTATACCAGAGTCACACCTTCCTGATGGTCAGTGATAAAGATGGCAAGTGATACATGATACATCCACACGTGTGTGGGTTACAATATGGAACTGGCTACACAGATATATCCCTGTCTCAGCAGTACACATGGCCCTTAGTTGCTCTGAGAACAAGAACACAAAGCTGCATACTGAAAGTGTCAATCATCAGTAAAATCATACTATATAATATCATGTTACAGTGATGCCTCTCATGTCCTCCAATTTCTTTATGTGAAAAACTGGAAACGATCTTCTCCCAAAGAGGAACTGAGACTCTCTTTAAACTTTTCTTGGTATTATGTCAGGAGTTTAAAGTCGGCTAGTTAGAGGTGCTATTGGGCCACGTGGCAGAATATATATGCCAAAAAAATAATAAAATAAAAATCTAATTTCCATGATCTCTTCTTATAGATTTGGTAAACAAACATGATGAGCTTTGTTAGAGAACTACCTAAATTCTAATAATCCATGTTAGAATATATTATCTTCCTGAACCTATTTTTGGTTCTGTGAGGAACTTCTCACAAAAATGTAATTTAAAGAGGCTTTTATCTAAAACACTGCAGAGTTCAAGACATTATGGTCATGACCCAAAACAAAGTTACCTTGAAGAATGAACTGTGTGGCTGATGGTAACCACATAGCCAGCTCCCCCAACATCTAAGTAAGGCCCAGTGAAAGTAATCAGTCCTGGATTTGCCAATGAATGGAGATACCTATTACAAAGCACAGTCAACATCTTTAAGAGGTAATAAAATGATTTATATGGAAAAAGTGAATAATATATAGTATTTGAAAAACATCTGGAACATGGAAAATTACTTGAGCACATGCTAACCATATGCCAAGTGAGTTTAACCCTCTTATGCCTTTATGCTCCTTTAAACTATATTTTATGTTTTGAGATTTAATTTCTAGGTGTAGCATGAATCAATAATAAATAATATTGGCGTGATTTAATTGAGAATGGATATATCACTTTACAGGTTTTTCTCTGCTCAAACTGTAATGTATATGGTATTTATGCTCAGAAATATTTACTTAAACAGTATCTGTGCCTTTCTTCTCATATGATATTTCTTGTTGCTGCAGGGATAGATCCTGGAGGTTTTTCATTATTATTGTGAGGTGTATTATGTAAACACTCATCTAATTAAAACAGGCTTACTGCAGCTAGCATCTTAAGATGGGAGTTTTTATGGGAAATATGCAAATATTTGAACTGTGGAGCAAAAGGAGAGGCAAGAAATGGTTAAGTTCATTGCTCCTGCTCTCTACAAGAAGATAAGAAGAGGAAGCAGTGTGCCTGTAGAGGTGACTGACAGCATGAGTAGCTTGTGGGGAAAATCCTGCATTTGGTTATATTCACTTGTTTCTGGCTTGATTTACTGGCTGGCTTATTGGAAAAGAGCATATGGAATGGAACAGATTCAAGAGACTTCCCTCATGCATTTATTATCCCATTTACAGTGTATACAAAACATTTTCTAAAATCATGCTTATGCATAATTAATAGACTACTGTTAAATTAGCATATTCTTATTTGAAATTACAGCATAAGAAATCTACAGAATGGGGAAACTGCTGCCTGATACCGGTAGGACTGCCATGAGAATGTGAAATTCATAATGAGAACCAAATGAGATAAGCTCTGAAGGGATTTTACAAGCAACATGGATTTTAGTGGCCATATGTACATGTTTTTCATTATTCACTATTTCACAGAAACACAAAAAGCAGAAGCTATCTTTTAAAAAGTAAAATCCCATACAATTTCTAGCACAAATGTAAACACTAAATATGAGAGAGATCGAGAGAGAGAGAGATCATTTGGATATATTTCATTTGTCTGTTTAGCCAATGAAGACTTTCTACAAATCCCATACAAATATAGTCTCCTGTGAAATATTATCCACCTCCAAGTTTTTCTTAAACCTTTCATAAAGGGATCCTAAAACTCACCATTGTCTCCTAGTGGGATCAAATGCTTTGTCCATGAGGGAACCAGGATAAATTCTGAGCACCCCATTGGGCGTTGCTATGTAACGGCGGACAATGTAACTGTTCAAGCTACTCATTTCCATTTGTGTCATCCATTCATCAGTGACGTGACTGGTAGCCATTACTTCATTTCTGACAGAGAACTGCAAAACAAAGACAGACCTAGCAGGGTTCCTTTAAGACTTGTTTGAAAAGATAATAAGCTGCTTGCAGGGTTTCCTAAAGACCCATCAGAGATAATCTAAACCCAATTACTTCTTGAAAATCTTCTCACACCAGATAAATACAGCAAATTTCAACAAATAAAAATATCTTAAACTAATGAAACATTCCTACTTCATTATGTTTTAGCCGGGACAAATCTAAACACTGTCCACAATTTTGTTTTTTATGCCTCTACATATGAACACTTCCTAGTATTGTCTATTCTTGATGCCTGTAACACCGGTCTGATATTCATATTGTTCATATTCATGTGATCTGATAAATCTTTCTTTCTAATGGAAAACTGCTGTTTATGTTACTTGAGGATTCTTACACTGTTCAGCATAATCTCACTGCACTGTCTTTGTACTTCCAAATCCTACTTGCTAAGATTTTTTAAAATAAATTTAGTTAACATTATTCTTTTTAGCCTGAGGGAATCAGTCCTACTTCACATGTGCCTATTTCGCTCATTCCTTGTGCTGCTAAGTAAAGTGGGTATGAAGTATTCATGGCAGTGAGAGAACAGCAGAAACAAAACACTCCCCCTTACTCAGTTTAACAACAGCAGCTATTTGACATAGCAAGAAACCAAGGTGGCCAGCCAAAAGGCACACATTCTAAGTCTGATTAGCATGATAACAAGGAAGATACAAGGGCACAAAGGAGAGAGAGAGAGAGAGAGAGAGAGAGAGAGAGAGAGAGAGAGAGAGAGAGAGAGAGAGAGAGAGAGAGAGAGAGAGAGAGAAAGAAAGAAAGAAAGAAAGAAAGAAAGAAAGAAAGAAAGAAAGAAAGAAAGAAAGAAAGAAAGAAAGCCCATTTAAAGCAACATACTTTCAGCCCAGGATTGGCAATGAGACGTGTATTGTCACTAAGATATGCTGTGTAGTGCTCCACCATCCTCTTGGTCTCAGGCTGGCTCAGATGTTCATAAGGAGAAGAGAAACTACCTGCAGACAGCATTACAGTAGGACTTTCTAAAACAAAAACAAAAAAACGCACACACACATATAATAAAGCTCTACTACCACAGAATATCACCTAAACTCAGCCATCTCATAACCCAGTCATCTAGACAGTATTAATTACATACTAGGGCAACTAGAAAATAATATGAAAACGCAAGAAGAAGCCCTAAGTAGCCAATGACTCAACTCCAATGTTGTTGTCTGTGTGGCCACCAGGGGGTACCATTGTAACAACAGTAGGAAAACTCTTCCACCCCCTTCCTCTTCCATAAGGAAGGGAAAAGAGTTTGAAATGTAAAACAGAAACACCTGTTATGGTCAAGGATGCTGTTGGAAAATAGAGCTGCTGAAAATAAGAAGACAGGTAGAAGCTGTTAATTGTTCATGACTGTAATCATTTTTATATATTTTAATTATCTTTTACTTTGTAAACCGTCTCAAGCAGGTACTCTGGAGAGGCTACATAGCATTTTTCTAAAATAAATAAATAACACAAAGAGGTATCCTTACAGCTTTGAATGAGGAATTTAGACAATGTGAATCGCAGAAACTTTCCACATAACCATTTCACCTTGTGGCAGTTTCCCCACAGTCCATGCAGACTTCTAGATGGGTCAGCTCATGGCAAGGCAGCTGTGAGGACTCAGCTTGAATATTGCTTGTAGCCTAGTGCTACAAAAATAACGTTTGGGGTGGCATCTCAGAAGCCAGATCAGTAACTTCTCATGTCTGCTTTGCCATGGGCTGATGCAGCTGTATGTCAGCCAGCAAAGACTGGCTGAACATTTCAGCAGACACTGATGTGTGAAGTTGTTCAAAGGCACTTGCCAAAGTTAAACGGATAAATGGACGGAAGGACTGAAGAACAGAACAAATTGGGGCTATTTCTTTTTCATTTACAAACGAAGCAATATTTCCTCTTAAATCTTTGAAATGCCACAAATATACAACATTCTTTACCCACATATACTTTTTGAAAAATCAACTATGTAAGATGCGTGGGAATAACAGGAAGTTCTGTAGACTTTCTGCCTTGACTTGTAATGGTCTGGTGCTACTCCAAGGCCACGTTGCAAAAAAGGGATCATATCAATTTTTAAGAGCCAACATGGAAGGTGAGAAGCTGTTTTACCCAAAGAACTGAAACCTGAATTAAAATGTCAAATGTGGTGTAGTGGTTAAGAGCGGTGGGACTTTAATCTGGAGAACTGGGTTTGATTCTTCACTCCTCCACATGAAGCCTGCTGGGTGACCTTGAGCCAGTCACAGTTCTCTCAGAACTCTCTCAGCTCATGCAGAGGCAGGCAACGGCAAACCACCTCTGAACATCTCGACTTGAAAACCCCAAGGGGTTGTCATAAGTTGGCTGCGATTTGACGGCACAAACACACACACGATAATTGTTATTTTTCAATAGGTTCAAATTTCTACTGCGGCATAATCCATGCTATTAAAATGAATGCACCTGATTTTAATAGATAGCTATACAGATTTTTTAAAAACAACAATAAAAAATGTGACACTGAAGGCTGAAGTTTTTACACTCTGTGAACTCGCCAATTAAAAATATTTCAAAGTATATTCTCACCAGAGTTCTAACTTCTGGCTTCTTTCAGGGATTGATGGTATTAAATATTTATAGGGAATAAAATCTGCATAATTCCAAAGTCAACAGGATACAGCATGACTGGCAAGAACTTCAATGTTTTCATGTTATTGCTAATGATTTATTTGACAGCCAGGAAAATCAAGCTCAGCTTTGAAAGCAAATGTAACAACACTGCTCATACCCAACACATTCTATTTTCAGAACAGCAGATTATGCAACTATGTGCTCATTTTGGGATACAGAAGGCTCATATGAAGACCAGTTTAAAAAGAACAGCCAAACTGAAGAAGCAGTAAAGGTCAGATAGAGAGACGGGCAGGCTTGCTCTATTAGGACTCCAAAACAGTACTAAAGTCATCAAAGGTAATTCACATTCGAGCCCAGCAGCACCTTAAAGATTAGAAAGATTTTGGGGGTATACAGTTTCAAGCATCAAAAATCCCTCAGTCCAATATCTGTAAGGTGCTACAGGACTCGAATCTAGCTCTTCCACTGCAGACCAACACAGCTACCCTCCTGAAACTATCTTCAAAGATAAGTCCGTTCAGGTAAATGGAAGTCAGGTGATAGATAAAATGTCTACATTAGGCTTTACACCGCAGCTACTAACCCACATGGGCTATGATCTGGCTAAGGCAACAATTAAACAACGTATAATCGACACAGAGCGTCAAACAGATCTTGCCATAACACCAAATTTCATTATTAGTGAACCCTGCAGATACCTTACTACTCCCATGGAGTATCTAAGCAGACTTGAAATTCCATAACATCGAAGAGCTTTCACCCTGGCCAGATGCCAAGCCTCCCGTCAGCCATCCAGGAAGGCAGTTACTGAAAGATGCCATATGAGGAGAGAAAATGCCCCTGTGGTTCTAGATATATAGAAACCCTTGAACATGTTCTTTTTCATTGTCAATATTATATAGCTATCAGAGAAAGGATCATCTCACCACTAATTCATAAATCTTCCAGCCAGTATGGACAGTTCCATGTCATCCCTGCTACAAGATGTGAACTCAGATATAACGTATTCAGTTGCTAGATTCTGTGCCGCTGCAATTGACATACGACGGAGGAGAGGCTGTGCTAACCAGCAGTTTTGAAAATGAAGGCAAACAGTTATATTATATGTGCTTTCCTTTTCTTACCAAGTGGTTCATTCATTTTACTAACTAATGAACCAGCATGTTTTCTTCAGATGTTTTTTTAGACGACTGTAAATTGGTAACTTACCTATTTTATTTGTGCTGGTCATTGACTGTAATAAAATTTCTATTCTATTCTGCTGGAAGTCAGATGGGTGTTTGGTTCCAGTTTGCAGATTATGAAGATAATTCAGATCCACACAATGCAAAACCATCCAAATATAATTTGTTTTGTGTTTATTGATCACTGACAATTTTATATTTGATTGATTATATTTCTTTTGATTTTCTTTCCTTCTATTTCCATTAATGTATAAGCAGATGGAGGAGCCCCGTGGCACAGAGTGGTAAGCTGCAGTACTGCAGTCCCCAAGCTCTGCTCACAACCTGAGTTCGATCCCAACGGAAGTTGGTTTCAGGTAGCTGACTCGAGGTTGACTCAGCCTTCCATCCTTCCGAGTTCGGTCAAATGAGTACCCAGCTTGCTGGGGGTAAAGGGAAGATGACTGGGGAAGGCACTGGCAAACCACCCCGTAACAAAGTCTGCCTCGTAAACACGGGATGTGGCGTCACCCCATGGGTCAGGAATGACCCGGTGCTTGCACAGGGAACCTTTACCTTATAAGCAGATGACTGTTACTAAAATCCCCTTTTTCTAAATTATTATTCAGGGGTGATTGTTATGATAACAATATTTTTGTCAAGTCAGTAAGAGCTCAGTTCAAAACGTTTTGAGTTGTTCCACCGACCTAATGGCATAGCTTGAAACTGTACAAGTATTAACTAGTTGAACTGTTAAATTTGAGATCAGTAGCACCTTACAGGCCAACAAGAGTTTCAGGGTATAAGCTTCCCAGTCAAAGCTCCCTTGTGTCTGACAAAGAGAGCTGTGACTCTCAAAAGCTTACACACAGAAAACTCTTGTTGGTCTCTAAGGTGCTACTGGTCTCACATCTACTGCAGACCAACACAGCAACCCTTTGAAACTTGACTAATTGAGACTGTAGTAACTATATATTTACTTATTTTTAAAACATTTGTTGCCTGCCTGTACTCAGAGTAATGATATCCTTTTTAGCTTATCATCATGTTTTAACTTGTATTGGTATTGTATTATACATATTGCCTGTTGGAAGCCGCCCTGAGCCTGACTTGGTTGGGAAAGGGTGGGGTATGAATTGAATAAAATAAATAATAAATATATCGTGATCCAAAAGTGGGTGACTCCATAGACGGATTTCCAAAGATTTGCTTTACCTAAAGTTGCCAGTTGTTTGAAATGTAGACAAGCATTGGGCTGACCCAAGAGATCCAGTCGATGATAAAGTAGCTTGCTACTGGGTACTGTGTTGAGATTTTTAAGTTGTCTAACAGGTATTTCTGGCTGTATCACAACAATACACAAAATGAAGGATGTGTCTTGAACCTATAAAAAAAACCACAAACAAATACAGTGTAATTAAACTTAATACAGAAGACATTCCCATTACAATGAAAAGCAAAACTGGTGGTTTGTGTTGTTTCCCCCTGTAATACCATAGTCTTTCTACCATAGTCTATATTATATAGACGTTCCTGGCCATAACTTGCAGACCTTCCCAACCAATCACATGACTGCCTCCATGGAACTTTCTGGTTAAGAGCGATCTCCCCCTCCCATGCCATATTCACAGCTGAACTGCGTGAACTAATTAACAGACTCTAGAGATTACCCTGATGACTAAACTTTGGTCTGAGGGGGGTTTGGCTGCAAAGCAGTCACAGTGCCAGAAGATGAGAGTCTAGCTGCAATTTGCCTCTAAGATGGCTTCTCTTGACAGAAGGCTCCATGCCCTGATGGAATGTTCTGCTTTTGTTCCAAAAGCAGCAAACAGTGTGTTCCACTTTTCGTGCAAACCAGGATCAAACCAGATATTGAATCCCTATTTTTTTTTTGGGGGGGGGGAGTGCAAATAGTAGCTGGTCATGTATGAAGATGAGAGTGCCCATGTCTGCAGTTCCCTGGGTTCATTCCATGCCTAAATGTTATCAACTGCTTTCCATCTGCTTCCCAGATCCCAAGTATACCTGGGATTGGTCTGTACTGGTGCAGGAGCATGGAGAGGAGCATCTGTCAAGTCAAGTCAAGCCCTTGAATGCAGCACTTTAAATTTAAGACAGGTAGCAAACCCACGTTAAGTTTATTGTATACTTTAACCTTTGAGATAATTTTCTGAAAGAATCACGAAACAGACATTGGATAAAACTACCAGAACAACTGAAAATAAAGCTTAAGAGGATAAATGTGTGTCAGTGCTAAACTGATACCGACTTCATGCATCTGAATGCCGCATAGTCTGCATGATCAGACCATGATTTGAATGTTGCTCGATAGCAAGTAGATTCTCTTCTCGAAGAAAACTAGCACATCAAGAAGAATGCAAGGCCAGCTTCCATTCCCTGACATCTAGTTTTCTACGCACAGGGAGGTTTTTTCATATGGGGAAGTGTTCGATTGCTTGTGGTCTGAAGCCAAGAAACAACTATGAAACAGGTTTGCCACCTTAGTGAGAACCAGGCCTAAGACAGCTAAGGATGTAAGTATTAACATTTGAAGACATTATCTTCCCCCACCCCCTTCATATCATGTCAAACCACTGAGAACAAACAAAAGCATCCTATGTCAAAAAACTATGAGACACAAGATCAGCTCTTACTGTAGGAAGTTTATTGTGCAAAATGCTTTGTGTAAAACACACCTTGTTGGTTGCAGGCATGATTCATTATATAGCAGCATGTAAACTGTCCACACACAGTTAACTTATGTGGGTCGCATTACAATAAATCTGAAACAGCAGATTTATTATTATTATGAGAATCCTTTTGCTGTAATTAAAATTCTCCTTCAGGTTCATTGCATTTGCATACCTTAGCATGTCACGCTGCCATCCAGAACTGAACTGTGTCACTTACCATTTTCCAGGCGTAACTCACATTGTAGGCGTCTTTCCCAATTTCACGCAGCTTGTTTACGTGCCAAGACAGTGAGGAGTTCACAGGGACTGTAATAAGCTGACTGCCCAGGGGGAGACTAAGTTGGCAACAGAAAAAATATTCACCAGTTATTAGATGCGAAAGAAACTTCTGTTATGCTTTACAATGAGTTACTTAAGAAAGAGCTGTGCAGAGTTTGTTCTCAACTGAACTAAAAGGTGTACATTTTGCAACACCATATTTACCAGCTCTCACTCCAACCCAAATGCCACGAGTTGTGGTATAACAACTTTGATTGGAGGAATTTATTACAGAGGAGAGATTTCAGTGATATTTCATCAGGGAAATGAACTGAAATCACTGTTGAGTTTAGCATGAGGTACAATTGCTATTTGTCTGATCATCATCAGCAAATAGACAAATGGCAGCTTCTACTAATCGCCAAATCACTCTTTGCACAGGCTAGAACAGGTACTATGGCACTTTCTTCCACTAATGTGGAATGCGGCTACATCTTCAGAGCCTTGAAGAGAGATGACATTTCTTCCTCCTCAGCGACTGTGCACCAAAACGCACTTAATGTTCACGAGAGCCTGTGATGACAGCACCACGGTTTTTATTCCCCAGCTTTAAATAATGTGGGGGTTTGCTACCTGTCTTAAATTAAAAGTGCTGCATTCAAGGACCGAAGAGGCAGATGCTCTATTGAGCAGAGGACAAAAATGAATATGACTACGTGGACTGGGCATTTATTTACAAGCTTGTAAAAGACTGCCAGTCTCTACCAGGGTAAAGAGTTTTTAGATCATTTTCAAAGCAACTGATTGCTTACACCTCCATTCTAGATCACCGGGATCCTCTGTAATCCAGGTGGCAGCACACAGCAGCAAAGCACAGGATAGTAAATAAAACCAATAACAGAGTGATTTCTGTGATTATGCATTTATAGCTTCCAGCAAATGTTCCACATTATTTTGTAAGATACAGACACACTCAGAACCCATACTTGCCTTTGGAAGCATAAAATTTTAATTTAATAAGGATATCATGTATGTACATATTTTGGAGAAAAGACGTGATTAGCACAAGCTTCTGATCCTCCTGGGAACACTGTTCTGGAGTACTCAAAACTAGCACGTCACATTTAAAGCAGATCGTTTGGGGCCTCCATGGTTTCATCAGCACTTTTAAGATGAAGTCAGTTCAAAGGACTGACCCAGCAGTATTGATACCAGCAGAAATGGTGGATTTCAGTACCAGGCTCTCTTGATCCAAAATGAGAATATATTCCAAGTCACAAATATTTATCATAAATCTTACACTATAACTAATATTTTGAAAAGTTATGAGGAGTATACCAGATGAAGTTGCTGGTTCAACGAGGCTTACCTTCACAGATCAGTCATGGTTCGTCACAAAACATTTTATCCTGCCTTTTCATAATGATTCAACACATTATTAAATGCCTGCACATAACGCCAAAGTGGGCTACAAATATTCTGAAAACTCAAGCTGATACAGATCCAGTAAGTGTAAGTTCTTGCCTTCCTGAACCAATCTAAGAAGGTTCCAACATAGTGATTTATTTGTAACTTCTGGAGGAATCAATTCCTCCAATCAAAATTGTTACACCACATCCTGGTGGCACCTTGGTTGGAATGAGAGCTGGTAAATACCCGGAACTCATATAGGACTGTTCTGAATAATACCTGGAGCTCATATCTTTTTTTTAATGAGCTATCTAAAAGCTAATTAATAATGCCATATAATAGCTACTATTTTCTTGTGCGTTTTTTTGCTCTGATTTCTTTGTTTAAAAAGCTGCACAAGTTGTTCCTGTCGTACATGCTCTGATAACCTAACATGAATTTCTTCTCAGACCCTGTGGGCAACTCACTGAATACCTTTTTTTCATTTTCCAAACTGTAAATGAATGAAAGGAATCTTGCCTACCTTGCAGAGCTGGTGTGGAGATTAAAAGTTCTAGTGCTCTTTGAAAATGAAAAGCTCAGTATGAGGCCAATTAATTTAACGTGCAGATTTAAATTGTGAATTGCCAAATGTGGACAGGAAAAAAAATAGCAGAGAAAATGTAAATTAGGATATCTTGTTAGCAAGGTTTAAAGGTTAATTACTAGATTCAGCCATGAGTATATATAAACAGCTATAATCCAGAGAGATTTAAAGCAGGCTGAAAAATCTGACATAAAGGAGAACTGTCACATACTGGTTAAAACTAATGTTTGATTTTTCCGTCTCTATCATATGTACTTCCAACAGAAGACAGATTTTCAGCTATTATTCCAGGGATTGCCTCTGTTTCTCTCTCTAAATCTAAGTGTACAGCCAAAGAACTGTGAAGCAAAATGACAAACAGTAGCTTCTTCAACACTCATATACCAAAGCTGTTATGGCTGTGGGGAAATCTGTGTTCTCACACTTGGCATCTCCACGTTAGAGAGAGATTACAACTGGCTGACGTTTAGGAAACAAAAGGCTATAAAATTATTAATAGCAGAATTGGGATGGGAATGATGATGGTAAGCACTGATTTATGAGAGAAGCATTCAAAAAAACCATAATGTAGTTTTATTAAAATAATATTAAACATGGCAGAAAGGTTATAAAAAATCTTATGAACATAAGCAACTGCCATATACCGAATGGGACCATTTGTTTATCTTTTTCAGGACTATCTACACTTATTGGCTATGGCTCTCCAGAGTGTCAGGCAGACAGAGTGTTTCCCAATATGTGCCATTTCAGATCCTTTAATTGGAGATCCTGGCCACTGAACCTGGGACTTTATGCACTAAAAGCACATACTGTACAAACATTCATAGAGAGTTAACCTTTTTTGAGAACAGGGATCTTCATTTCCAGAGTGAAGAGGAACTGAATTTTCATTAAAAAGGAAATGAAATGCAGAACAAATATCTTATGATTAAGTATTCCACACTGTAGGATATGTTCCTGGAAGCAGTAGTATTAACACTGGTCATACTTGGCTCTGGGAAGATCACCTCAGGCACAATCAACTGGGATGTTCTCTACAGAAAGCCCCATGGAAATATGCAGGAACTCTGTAAAAGCATTCCCATAATCCTGTGCTCTTCCCATTAATTTCAAAGGAACGTCTGCAGAACTTGCTGGTTTATTGTGCTCCTCAACAGTAAAATAGCTATACTGGGCACGAACCAAAGCAATATAAATATCCTATTAAGTATGCAGACTGCTCATAAAAGAAAACAGTAACATTATTGAAGATGCCAAATCATAACCATCAAGTAGTTTTCACTGGAGATTAAATGTACAAAGCCTTACCTTAGAATGTTCTGTCGAACCAACTCAAATTTTGGAATGTTTTCATAGTGTATGATATCTGTGTGTAGCGGTGGTTCAGAAAGCAAATATGGTCTGGTAAGGGAAGGGTGCATAAGAGTGTAGCCTAAAAATAAGTAATAAAATGTTTTTGGCACAATAATGTGACATATATTTCACACATTACTTTTTCAACATATTTCAAAGGACAGATAGTTATGATAATGTTAATGTGCACTCCCTACAGAGGAATTATGAAATCCCCACATAATAGTCAGTAAATTAAATACATAAATACAAAATAAAAAATTCCAGTGCTTTAAAGGCAAACAAAATCTACAGTAAGACAAACTGACTCAGAAAACAATTTTATTTTCAAACAGTAGAGCTTTGATAGATAGTTGGAGCTCTAAAGCAACTGATATTTTAGTGAATTTGGACAGTGTCATTAACTCACCTTTATTATCTATCAGAAAGGTGTATGAAGCCAGAGAATCTTGGTAATAAGTGACATCTTCCAAGATATATGCCAGGTTAACATCTACTCCAACAATTCCTAGTAGTAGGTTTCCAAAATAACAAGGTTTGCTTACTGTCATTATTAGACCTGTGAATAAAAAGAAATATCCAGTTAGCAACAGGGAGCTCCTTCAGCACCTGGGTTTGAGAACAGAGAAGGAATTTAACGTTTCTTCAGTTTTTGCTTTTTTAAATGTCCAGTTCCATGTGGAGTCCTGCCAGAAAATACCCTAGATCACTCTGAGAGATGCAACACCAATAACAGTCACTACAGTTGTCATGAAAAGCTACTGTGTTGTCAACACAGAGTTGTATAAGGGTAGATGGAATGGGGGACAATTGACTCAGAAGATATTGTAAAGCAGAGCTGTCAAAATCATAGTAAATATCTTAGCTGACTAATTTTTAAATAATTAGTTAAATGTACATACAAACATAAACCAAAAAAGGGCTAATATATTTGTTTTTAGACGATGCCTACATGTTTTGTATTATAGTCCATCTTAGATGAGGTATTCCCTCCTGTATAAAATAGAAAGGGGAATGTGTCTTCTAAGGCAGTGCCTGATATCCTCAGGTTTTGAAAGTTCAGGTGCCAGGCAGAACATGAATGTTACACCCATTCTGAGGTTGCTCCACTGGTTACTGATTTTTTATTGGTTGCAACTCAAGGTGATACTTATCACCTACAAACCCGTAATGGTCTTGCAGCCATGTCCTGCAGGACCACATCTCATGCTATGCTTTGAACAACAGCTTTGTTCCTCTGAAGGTGCCATCCTGCATCTGGGTAAGAACAACTCCCCATTTACGTGCATTCTCTATGGCAGCCTCCCCCCTCCCCAAGAGGTCATGATGGTTTCTACACTTCTATCCTTGCACAGAATGTGCAAAACAGAAATCTTCACGAAGGTATTTTTAACAATGGATTAGAACTGTAACAAAATGCAACAGTTTAGGAGGGCACCTTCATAATGGAATGGGATTATAGCCTACTGCAATGATTAATGTAGGTATTATCCTGCTTTACTGTATTGTCTTCTACCTTTCTAATTCCACTTTACAGTTTATAGTATACATTGCCTTAGGCAGGTTGTTGTTCACATTGTCTTTAAATTCTGTACTAGTGCACTGTTGACTGGATGTCTTATTACTAGTGCACTGTTCCTCAACATGTTTGGATATATCATTTGGTATGTTGGTTATAGATTTATTCTCCTCTCCATTTTGGCTTGACTCATTTGTATAAGAATCTCATCCAATCACACTACATTACTTGTAATGGGATGCACAACCTCATCCCCATTCAGTTGCTGCTGGTCAAATAAGCATGACTAGACTAATCAAGGCAGCACTAGTCCTACTGGCCTGGCAAGGGGACTGCATTCCTTCTCCACCCTCTCCCAAACATGAACACTTATGAACACTTCTGCAAAAATTCACCAAAAAGTGGGGCTGATTTCTGCAGGGAGACAAGTATCCAGGACAAAAGAACTTTGGCTCATAATAACAGCAATGCCCCCTATCAGTCCAAAGTTGGCATTCTCAAGGGCGGCATTTTGAAATGTCTTTGCCCTTATTCACCTCTGAGAATGTCAACAATGCTTAAAATGGAAAAAACAACAACAACCCTGTACATAAACTATCAGTGGATGAATTATAGTTTTGCTCATTATACATAAAATTCGCTGTACCTTGTCTTAACTAAAGCCAAATTCAATAATTGTCCTGGGAATTCAAAAATAGAAGCACAAAATGATTTTGGAGGACCTTTGTGAATACAGTGAAAACACATCAAATCTATTTTCTCTCTTACCTTCTCTGTCACTGCCACTTAGATTTCTAGGCACAGGGTAACACAGAAATGTTTTGCAATATTTATATTCCTCAAAATTACAAAAGGTCCCTACCAATTTACCTAAGCCCACATTTCTCTTCTTTTCTACCCACTGAGGCTTAATGGCTTCTACCTTTCTTGGAAAACTGCCTATCCTGCTGCCACATTAGAAACATGCCTAGAAGCAAATTTATCCTTTTTTTTCAGGCCTTGGGTCTTTTGTAATCACCTGGATTTGATTCAACAAACGGAGCATTAGTTTTAAAGGCTTGAAAATCCTTCTTAGTGGTATCTGAGAAATGCATTATCTAAATCAACCCTGACCCACAACAGCAATGCTTAGTTCACTGGCAGTAACAGAGTATCAGTCACACGCCATTTCCAAAGTATTAGGGATTAAGTTCTTATAGCCCAGAAGTGGCATCAGACATTCTAATTACTTGTCTTCTCTCCACTTTGCAGAAAATGTCTTACACCACTGCACACAATTCCTGCCAGTTAGGTTTAACTAAGCTTTACTTTACTTAAAACATACTCCACTTCTCCAAAGTTTAGAATGCTTCCATAAGAATAAATCAATAAACAACACAATGAAACAGATTCAAAAAGTATTACAGAATTCATTGTAACAATAACGTAGGGCCACTGTGCTACTCAGCAGCCACAAACCTTCTGGATGACTTTTTTCATTCTGCAAAACAAGAGCAGCTCATCTCAGAGGCCAATCTATAGATTTAGAGAAACTGCAGTAAAGGGCCTGCTTCTTTGCTAGATATCTTTACTAGATGAGATGTATGCCTACAGAGTGGGAACCAGAACACAGGCAACAGGTTGGCTCATATGGTGAGAGCCACTCTCTAAGTAGGTGGGTTTCAGGCCATGAAGATTTTGAAAAGATAAAACCAAGCACTTTCATTTGGGTCTGAAGTTACTTGATGCAGTTGCTGCAGAACAGGTTGGGCAAATTCCAACCTCTACCATTCTGCACAGGTTGAAAGCATCCAAGATGTCTTCAAGGGCAATCCCTAACAAAGTTCATAACAGCAGTAAATGTTAGAGATCATAAAAATGAAGACTGGCATGGAAAGATGTTATTCTCCAGAATGAGGCTAGCAGATGGCTGATAAAAGGTGCTTCCTCTTGATGTCTGCCTATCGAAAAAGAAAATATGGTTCCAGGTACAATAGAGGTAGGCTCCCAACCTAATTACATGGGGAAACTGACATCCTCTCCATCACAGTAAGAACCTCTTCCTCCATAGCACTGGGATTTACCTCATTACCTCATTTTTTTCTGGATTGTTTCAGGCTTTTTCTGGATTCAGTTAATCTTCACACAACCACATTCCTCAAACACTGGTTTAAAACTAAGGTAGTGTCTTATGAGTCATTAGTTAACAAAGCACAGAGCTGGTAATCATTAGCATATTTATCCAGTGGCTTCATACAGATATTAAGCAGCATTGATGATAAAACTAACTATATGCCAACTTCAGGGGGCTGAGCTAACATCTCAAGGATGACCTACTGAGTACGTTCTGATGGAAAACAATATAACTTCTCATGAGACAAATCTTTCTCCTCTGTTACCTTGCAACCCAGATTAACAGATGTTCGTGATCCATTGTACCTAAAACACTAAGACATCAAAAGGCATCAAAGGAAAAAGAGTTCTTCCTTATCCGTTTATCAAGATACAGATTATTCACAAAGCCACAAAACTTCTCTCAGCCCCATAACCCGATCAGATTACAAATGCATGTAACGAAATTTCAGCAGTAGATAATGAAAAGCCACTTTGAAAGGGGACTTTTTCAGCAGAGAATTAGTGAGTGGGGGGGGGAGAATTAGTGTGTGTGTGTGTGTGTGTGGGGGACTTTACACTTTTCCTGCTGCAGCACCGAGAAGCCAGTTTCGTTTCCTACAGAATTCCAGTCACATGTTTTCCAACATAATTGTCCTGTCTGCTGGAAATTGCGCCTTCTCAAAGTGGCTTTCCTGTAACAAAAGTGGCCCTGGAAGTATTCTTACACAACTTTGTGCATACTGTGTAGTTCGCCTTTCACAATGAGCGTAGCAACAGAAACAGAGGAAGTCGCTCATAACATCGTAACCAGCACATTGTCAATTATACACATCATAATGCATTACCCCAGTTTTCCACTTAGCAAGAGTCCAGTACTATAGACAGAGAATTTTCCATGTAGTACTTACAAGAATATGCCACCTACCAAGTTTGCTATAAATGTATTAATGAAGAACAGAACCTTGCCATGGGGGGTGGGGATGTACGTTTTTAGATCTTTCCAGCACTTACCATCTCCCATTTCATCCGAGAAAGGCAAACTAAAGACTGCTTCGTCAATCATGTGGTTTGGGAGATTTGTATAAAACCGGCCCACTGTGGTTTCCAAGTTGCTCAGCTGGTTCAAGACCATCATGCTCCCCTTGATCACAGGTAAAGTGGTTCGGTCTGGTACGCCATACTTTGCTGAATTCTGTTCCGCAAGATCTCGGAGAAATGCCAGTTCTTTTAAACCCGTCACTCCCTCTGCGAGGAACATGTTACAGTTAACTGAGTATGGTCAGAACTGTCATGGCTGACAAGAGAAATATTTTGCTAATTAGGCCTCTAACACATCTAACAAAAGGCATTTGCTTTTTACACTTCAAAACAGTTAAGAAAGGATCACAACTTTAGACACTTCATTTGTCAAAAATACCGTACCCATCCCTTACCATTCATGAGGGCATAAGTAAGGATCATTACAGAGTTGTTAAGGAAACTATTTTCTTCATTGATAACACGAAGTGTAGCCTTTTTACCATCTTCTGATGAATCCCTTGATATTATTCCAGCTGATAAGTAAATTATGACCATATCTGTATCTAGAAAGAAATATGATGATAGGATGTGTTAGATTAAATGATTTTTCTATAATCCTTCATTCCCTTTACAACGATTTAATAAAAACATTATCATAGCAATGAGAACTGAAACAGCCATTATGTATAGGAGTTTTGCTCTACCGTGAAGTTCATTCTGGGGTCTCTTCTAACACTCTTACACTTTTTATTTATTTGTTTGTTTGTTTATTTAATCAATCTTATAACCCACCCTCCCCAGCAAAAGCCAGGCTCAGGGCAGCTCACATAACAATAAATATACAATAAAACTTCATAAGCTCATAAGAGCAATAAATTGAAACAGCCGTGTAAAATAGTAAGAATCGCATCTCTCCAATGGCGCATTTAATTGTGACATAACACCCCAGCAGGGCCTGCAGGCAGTTCAAATAAGGAGCAGAGCCTGCAAGAGATGAGAACATCCCGGCATGGTGGAGTAAAGTAGGGAGGCCAGCACTGATAAGGAAACTGTAGCTGGCCTCAACCATAGGCCTGGCGGAATAGTGGAACTCCATAAGGTCCTGCAGGGCCCTGGTCTCATTAGAAAGACTATTCCACCAGGCAGGGGCCAGGGAAGAAAAAGCCCTGGCCCTGGTCGAGGCCAGCTGGACACTCTTTTTGGTTTGTTAGGTGATTAGAAACTTGGTCTGTCAATTCAGATACCACTGCAACCTATATGCAAGCTTCTTTCATGGTTTAGCATCATGTTTTTATTGAGCCATTATGCTATGCTGTGCTCTACATAATATCAAACTCAAGTAAGATTTTGCATACATCATTTTAAAATCATTGCTTGAATTAGGAAAGTCTTACAAATAAGTGTAGAAAGCATCCCTTATACCCACATGGTTCAATAAGCCACAAGACGGCTTTGACCAACAGGCCTTGCATACCGTAAACCCTACCAAATTTTCTTTCCTTTTTATATGCCAATAAAGGTATTGAACTGAACTGAATTGACTATAAGATTCCAAAGAGGTCTTGATACACTTTGCCTTTCAACAAAGTCCAGATGATAAGTGTTTTGTGCTTTTTTAAAGACTGATTTTAACATGAATGAAATTGTTCAGAACACTGGGATACAAAATACTGCATGTGTCTGTAGTGGCTGCCTCAATACCGCAAGCCACAAAAAAATCTCTTTTTTGTTTCCTTTCATATACTGAACAATTTAGAGTGCCAGGTACTCAAGAGTTTTCAAACCCCTTAGCCATATTAGTTTTCTCAGTCAACAGACTGTATTCCACCTGACTACTGGCACCTCTTTCAGTTTGGTTGCTGAATTGTAGGTAAAGTTGAACAAGGGTTTATCATCTATGACAACATTGTGAAATCCTCTAGAATGAAAGGAACCGTACGAATACAAATTAATTAGAGGCGGCCCCTGCTCTTTTAGAGAATGGCTGGGAGGTTGTATACAAACATCCAACTTCTCAGTATCATTCTTATCTCTCATACCAGATATGCCTCAATAATATTTTGTATTATAAATCTCTCTCTAAAAATCTTTTCAATGGATTCTTTGATGTGTATGCTTAGTTCTGCTGGAAGAACAGGATGTTTAAAAACTCACAATACACCAGAACAATCATTTTGGTACTAGAAATGAAAACAAGTGAGAAGATTGTTTATAAGGAAATGGAAGAATTCTGCACATCCTCTTTCTGAAATCACTGAGCAGTCTGGTCCCATAGCACTGTGGTCCTTCAGTACAATATCAAAACCTTAAAGGATAGGATGTGCTCCCAATGCCCATTTTAAAAGTAGCAAAATTATACATTTTGCCACAATAGGGACACTTGCCAGCTATTTTGAGTCTAACGAGGAAGAATGCCAATGTCACTAGCAACTAGGATACAGCTGTAATAAATATCTAAATGTTAAAATGTTTAGTAAGTATCAACCAAATAATCACACAAGGGGATGCCTACCTGACCCAACTTTATTACCGGTAGTTTTATGCAGCTATGTATTTTACCTACTGTTTAGTAACCCAAAACAGGCATGATTGATGCTCCAGGACACAAGTATGCTTGCTTGGCTCTCAAACTATCAAGATGTCGTTCTACTCCTGTTATCTTTCTCTTTTACTTTATTAAAATAGTTTTATCTACTCGTGTACAGTAATTGTTGTATATACAGAACATACAATGAGTGTTTAAGATTTATGCATAAGTATATTCAGCACCCGCTGATAGAACATTATACTTGTGGATAAGTTATGTGATTGCCATCAATGTGTGAAGAGTTCTAGACTTTTACATGCCAACACACCCATTTGTGTTGGCATGCGGAAAGAAGAGCTCAGAACATAATTGCAGCAGCCAAACAACCCCTTTCAGTGCATACTGCAAGGCCTGAAACTCATAGAATCATAGAGTTGAAAGGGACCACCAGGGTCATCTAGTCCAACCCCCTGCACAATGCAGGAAATTAACAACTACCTCCCCCCCCCATCCCAAGTGACTCCAACCCTCGCCCCGCAATGCAGGGTCCCACAATCAAAGCACTCCCGACAGATGGCCATCCAGCCTCTGCTTAAAGACCTCCAAAGACGGGGACTCCACCACCCTCCGAGGCAGTGCATTCCACCATCGAACAGCCCTCACCATCAGAAAGTTCTTCGTAATGTTTAGATGGAATCGCTTTTCTATTAGTTTAAATCCATTACTCCATGTCCTAGTCTCTGGAGCAACAGAGAACAAGCTAGTTCTCTCATCAACATGACATCCCTTCAAATATTTAAATATGGCTATCATGTCTCTCCTCAGCCTTCTCTTCTCCAAACTAAACAAACCCAACTCCCTAAGTCTCTCCTCACAAGGCATGGATTCCAGACCTCTGACCATTCTGGTCGCCCTCCTCTGAATATGCTCCAACTTGTCAACATCCTTCTTAAATTGTGGAGCCCAAAACTGGACACAGTATTCCAAGTGAGGTCTGACCAATGCAGAATACAGTGGTAGTATTACTTCCCTTGATCTAGACACAATACTCCTATTGATGCAGCCCAGAATTGCATTGGCTTTCTTAGCCGCCATATCACACTGTTGACTCATGTTCAGTTTGTGGTCCACTAAGACTCCCAGATCTCTTTCACATGTACTGTTGTCAAGCCAACTATCTCCCATCCTGTACCTGTGCCTTATGTTGTTTCTGCTTAGGTGAAGTACCTTACACTTCTCCCTATTGAAATCCATTTTATTACTTATGGCCCAGCTCTCCAGTCTATCAATTCTGAACTCTGACCCTATCCTCCGGGGTATTAACTACCCCTCCTAACTTGGTGTCATCTGCAAATTTGATTAGCATGTTCTCTATTCCATCATCCAAGTCATTTATAAAAATATTGAATAGTACCGGTCCCAGGACAGACCCCTGTGGTACCCCACTAGTCAGTCCTCTCCAGGATGAAGTTGTGCCATTAATGAGCACCCTTTGGGTTCGGTTGGTCAACCAATTACCAATCCACCTAACAGTAGCAGTGTCCAGCCCACATTTTACTAGCTTTGTTTCAAGAAGATCATGGGGGACTTTATCAAAGGCTTTACACTACATCAAGGTACACTACATCTACAGCATTCCCTTCATCTACCATACTTGTCACTCTATCAAAAAAAGATATGAGATTAGTTTGGCATGACCTGTTTTTGAGAAACCATGTTGACTGTCAGTGATCACGGCATTTCTTTCTAAGTGCTTACAGACTGTCTGTTTAATTATCTGCTCTAGTATTTTACCTGGTATTGATGTCAGGCTGACTGGGCAATAATTGTTTGGGATTTCTTTCCTCCCCTTTTTAAAGATGGGGACCACATTAGCCCTCCTCCAGTCTGCTGGAACCTCTCCTGTTCTCCATGAATTCTCAAAGATTATTGCCAGTGGTTCTGAAATCACTTTAGCCAGCTCTTTTAACATCCTTGGATGCAGTTCGTTCGGCCCCGGAGACTTGAATTCATCAAGAGTAGCCAGGTATTCCCGTACTATCTCAGATTCTATACTATGCTGTAATTCCCCTATTGCATCCTTTGCTCCATTATTCCCAGGTTGAGGACTATTTCTCTTTTGGGATAAGACTGATATAAAAAAGGAGTTAAGTAATTCTGCCTTTTCTGCCTCCCCTGTTAATAATTCACCATCCTCTCCACGCAATGACCCAATCGTTACCTTGATCTTCCTTTTGTTATGGACATAACCAAAAAACCTTTTGTTGTTGTTTTTAGCTTCCCTGGCTAGTTGGAGCTCATTCTGCGCTTTAGCCTTCCTGACTTTCTCCCTACATGTGTTGGCTACTTGTTTGAATTCCTTTGTTGATTTCTCCCTTTTTCCATTTCTTGTACATGCCCTTCTTAAATCATATCTCAACGCAGGGCAAAGTGCTTTCCAGCCATAGCTTCACTTGCAGTACCTAATGTCTACAGAAAGTGATGCCAGAGAATATCTGTCGGCAAATAAATGCAATGTGGAAATCCTTCCCTCTAATATGCATTACATTATCTTTGTAATTCCTAAATGGTAAGGTAAAGGAACTCTGTTCCTGGTCAGGAACACTTGCATTTATTCTAGCTTCATATGTTCCAGGACTGAGCTCTGATTTTGAGAGCAAGCAGGAGGTCTGAGGTCTGGAGGACCCTGGCACCAATTAAGCACTCTGACACTTGGCAACTTTGCTGTCAATTTTACTGAATTAACATCCTCCAAGACATGTAATTTCACCATTGCTTTGAACACCAAAAGTGTTTTGTCTGGAGGGAGGGGAGTATTTAATTTTGGCAGCAAGCACTATGACAGTTAGAACTTTCCTGCACCTGTTAATCTGACCTTGTAATCCCCAGATTGGTTTGTGTTAGGGTCACCCTCTTTGAACAAACTGGGTTCTCTTTGGATTTAATTTTCCTCTAAATCTGAGTGTCCCAAGGAGCTGCTGCATATGATTGTTGGGTTAAACACAGTCTAGAAAACAGTAGCATGCCTCACATACAAGAAAGCAGCAAGACCCCAAGGACAGGGATGACCCTGGTAAATACCATTCTGAAATAGGTATGTGATGAATTCACTTTCCCATAGACCCTTCGAAGTAAACTCACAGCATTCTCTACTTGATCCTTATGCAGCAGAATGTTCTGCAAACAAGTGCCAAAGATACTATGATTTTTGAACTACAGTGTCAATTAATGTATTTTAAATTGATTTTGCATGAAATAATTGAATTAGCTTGTAACAAGCTCTAGAAAAGTGACGGGATTCAACGAACAGCAAAGAACTTTGCCTCCTATTTCCATGTTGAGTGACTGAGAAGGTAAATACTTGTAAGAGTTATATCTGTTAATAGCAGCAGTCAGCTGAAGATCAAGAACACCAGTGTTCTGGACACCGTGTGAGTTAATCGTGTGCTTACAGGGACTGAGATTTCAACATAAGTAAACTCATAAACTGCTTTAAAAGCATAGCGTCACTAATTACTTGCTTCCAGGAGTGCATATACAGAGGATACAGCATACAGGCACATTCCACAACTGTACAGAGATGCCAAAGTCCTCAGGGAGACTCTAAGTGATCCTGCTGTTTGAAGATCAAGGCTACCTACAATTAAATAGCACAAAACTGTGTCCCAAACTGAAGGGGGATCCCCAGAACTGTCTGCAGGCATAACCATGATATTCGGGGGTACCTTTCCTAAAACTCCAGCCTGAAAATGGTCATTTCAAGAACTCAACAAGCGTCAGTACATGCTGAAGATACCTGGAAATTTACAAAAAAACAACCAAAAAAACAATGGCTGCATTCAAGGGGGTAAGCCAGCCAAGAGTAATAAAAAGATTCCCGGATGTCAATGTAGCTTTATGAGAACATAGGTTAGGTCACCTTTGAGAGATGGGAGCCACCTCTGATCAAAGGAAAGGAATAAAAGGTCAATGATGCAGTAACGTTTGCCTGCCTAACCTGCAGTCCTGATCTTATCTCAAACCTTGAGCCTCCCTATGAAACTACTTTACACTGCAATATTCAGGCTCTGGGAGCCTAGCTTTAACTAAGCAGGGATGGAGGGTGTTAGGGAGGCAAAGGTTTTTGCAGTTAGCTTCAGCTTCAACATGTTCAATTTGTACTCTTATTTTTAAGCTTCTTGGATGATTAATCTCTTCACTTCCCACTATGTCCTCCCATTTTACCAGTTATTCATGTATCATGTATTTGCAGTGCCATCTTAAGCAAAGTTGCACCTTGTGAGGCTCTGGCCCCTCGGGTCCCTTCCTTAGCTCCTCCGCCTTGCCAAGCACTGACGCCAGCAGTGTCACCAGTCTCAGATGCGGCTGGAGAGGAGGATAAGGCTTCTTCACCATAAGAGCCAGCGTGGTAGAGTGGTTAAGGGCAGTGGTTTTGAGTGGTGGACTCTAATCTGGTGAATCGGGTTGGTTTCCCCACTCCTACACATGAAGCCAGCTGCGTGACCTTGGGCTAGTCACAGCTCTCTTACAGCTTTCTCAGCCCCACCTACCTCACAGGGTGTCTGTTGAGGGGAGGGGAAGGTGATTGTAAGCCAGTTTGATTCTTCCTTAAGTGACAGAGAAAGTCGGCATATAAAAACCAACTCTTCTTCTACTACTACTACTTCTTCTCCGCCCCTGGATGCGAGGTTCTTTGTTCTGAGCAAACCTGCCAGCCTGTATCCTCCTTGGCATTGGCTCAGAGCTGGGTTTTAAAGAGTTTGGCTCCTCCCTTCCCTCTCCATGGCTTCCACTTGTGCCGCTGTGGCCCCATGCTTATTCAGGGAACACTGGTTCCCTGGTCATGGAAATTTAATAGCACCACCCTGTACAGCCCAGGCTACTTAGCCCCTAGTATGGCTACTGGTCATCTTCCAACTAGACCTGCTTAACTTCAAAATCGAACCACATCAGATCCTTCTCTGGCCCCTCCTACAGCTGAAAATTCACTTCTGGAAGTTTGAGCATTAATTTATACCATCTTATTTGCTCCATGTTTCTTGTTCTTTGGAACAAATATAAATAAAATAGACTTTGCAACTGAAATCTAAAGAAAAAATGGTGGTGGATGGGGGAGGGACCATTTCTTCCTCTTTCTCAGTACTATAAATTATATACATTTCAAAGCAAACTTTGTCTTTACTGGTAACAATTTCAGTATTTAAAAAAAGTTACAACTTCTCGTCATCTGCTAAAAGGACAATAAAAACAAAACAAAAAGGAGAATGCAAGAAAGGATAATTCAAGAACAAGAAAAAAAATTAGACTGCATTCTAACAGACTTACTTGCTTGTGGTTTTGTGCTGTTGTTTGTATTTCTTATCAACTGAAATGCTTTTTGAAATCCTGCTGCATGCTGAGTAGAGCTGTCAGATGACTTTATATTGTTAACAAAAGTGGACATTTTCCTTTTAGTCTCACTGGTGGCAGGAGACAGAAATGTCTTATAGCACTGATCCAAGGAGCAGGTTCTTACTGTGTCTGCCACGGATAACACAGAAATCTTAAAAGAGATGAAAAAATATATAGATATATACTGGACTACCTTACCATTGAGATTCTTTATGTGCCACACTGTACCACACATACCAATAAGTCAGAATAACAGCCAATGTGCATTTTAAGGTCTATTGTATGAGAAAAGAATGCTTAAAGTATAAATCCATCAAACCTGAGAAGGCTTGGCCTTTTGGATTTGGGCCTTTTGGATTTTGGCCTTTGCTTTGCTGAAGTAAGATAGCTTCTACTCTTATACAAATGTTCCCGAACTCTACATCAGAGTTCTAGCAGAGTAGGGTGGAGCCTCATAAATAAAATGTTTGGGAACCATGTGGTTTACAACTGGTGTGGCAACTAAACTAAAGGGCACATTTGTATCATCTCCCTCCCACCCCAAGAAACAAGCCAGCCTAGGAGTACAAGTTTTCTCAGCATGCTCACCATGCAAATATTCACTGTTGTGAATCCCCTACACAAGCAGGGCAAGTGCCCCTGAAACTCAGGGCAACAAAACTGAGAAAGTTTTCCACCAACTGTTTCCCACTTGGGAGGAGGAAGATTGGTTTCTTTAATGTTGTTTCAGAGGCAGTTTGAATGTTTCTGAAGTTCAGTATGACCTTTCTCAGGCAGGTGTAGTCACTGCAAATTCTGGAGAAAGTCACCCAACATCCGTAGACTTCTCTGTTAAGATAATTAGAAAACGCTGGTATGTCAACATCTGGTTTTGGGTGGAGTCATGATTAGGGATGTGCTTTCAGAGTTTGCTCTGAGAAAGTTCTCCACAACACTTCTCAAGATGTGTAGGGAAGGAACACGGAAAGAAATGTTGTTTCTAAAAATGCACTCCTTGAAACATGAGAATGGGGCACTTATTTGCAAATATGCAGCCCAGGATGCATATTATCCTACACATAACTAGTTTTTTGCTTCAATTTGAAGAATTGTTCCAATCATATGGTAGAATGATTGTGGGAACAGGCAAGCATACAATGTGTCAGATCCACTGAGAGCAGGAGTGTATTTCCCTTGCAAGCTAACTGGAATAAGCAAAAGAACAGAGTAGAGAATCCACCAATTATCATGGTTCCAATCTGCCCCAATACTACTTCCCCTTTCTTACATCAAAAAACTATGGAAAATTATTTTACAGATAAACAAATAGGAGTCTGAGATCATCCAATAATGAATTATTGATTCCAACTTGACATACGTACAACTCTTATAATTAGTTAACATTCTAATCAGCTGCATCAAGGATTCTCCCATGATTAAAAATATGTATATAATTTGGTTCTTGGAAAATGCCAAATTCTTTCTTGGGAAGTAGTAGAAAATGTGCTTTAAATTATTTATAGTGTGTGGGGGGGGGGAACCTTGCCATGGTAAGAACTGAAGAATGTTTTTAGCTCCTCCAGATAAGAATATGGGACTTGACAATTCTGTTTCGTTAGCAAGCAAGTCTTCAGTTTCTATTTCAGAAAACCAGAAGAGGGTGGAATAGAGGAATAGTGTTGAGAGAGAAAAATCCAACATAATAATCTTGTTGCCTTGGAGTTGTTGATTAATGTAGCAGGCACAAAACCCAAAGCAGATTCTGGGAGTTCTGACTTGAGTCATGGTTAGGGCCACTTATCTAAAGCCAAAGAAAGCAATAATTAAAACTTACCATGGTTCACTAATCTCTCAGTGTAAACTCACCTTATCATGTTCATCTATTGAGTTCAGAATAACTTGGGCTGCATCTTTGGCAATCTGGAGCTGTGTCTCTGTAACTGAAGTTCCGTGATCCACAATGACAACTATGTGTTTAGACTGAGGTCTAACTGAAGAGACGTAGACAGGCCTGCAATTGAAATAACAGATGAGCGGCTGGGCTGCAATTTTTAACCATCTTTAAAAGAACTGTGGCAGGAAGTTGTTTAAATACTGTGAACAGTCTGAAAAGGTCTCCAGTTTATATGGATCTGGGACTGAATTCTAAGTAGCAGCAGCGGACAAGACTGCTGGAGCTATTCCCCCCCACCCCGCACATCCCTCCTTCTCTCGAAACCACTTGTCAGCTTCAGAAAGGCTAAGCCAAGGCTTGAGCTATATAACCCAGAAGGGAAAGCTGGTGAAATTGATCCACCTGGATGTTCCACCAGTAGTGCTTCCTTGACACAAGAGGCTGCACTGACAGAACAGACAAGATACTATTTATCTGCCTCAGTTCTAAACACTTGAAATAACGGTGACCCACCCAGTAGTATTTTGGCAAACATAAACATGATAAAGATTGTGCTGTAGTTCGGCCAGCAGGGTAGATGTGTCCAAAATAGCATCCACAATCCAATACTTGGTCTCAAACATAACAAAGAAAGCTGGGTGAATCTGATACTGGTTATCTTTAATAGGCCAAGATTTATTTGCAGACTGTTACTATTGCATCTCCACAATTTCTTCCAGCACACAGTGGTTTGAATGCTGTTACTGTGTCAAAACCCAGCTCAGATTACTTTCCTGACCATATTTTAGGAACACATATAAGGCTCACAGTCTCATCCACAATGAAATCGCATGCGATAGTTCTACTTTGCCAGTGACCTTGTGTTAAACAGTCACAGGTATCCTAATAACTCCAATAGCCTTCTGAAGATTTATGCCACTTTACTGTAAGAGAGTGTTTGACAATCTCATTACAGCCTCTGGTAACCAATTTTAACACAAGAACATTGTAGCTAACCCTTGACGGGGTTTGTGATTTCTGCAGATTGCCCTCTCCGGCTGCAGCGCTCTGTTCCACAAACTGTGCTATTCCCAAGGGTCTCTTGACCCTCACGAGCAGATTTCTAGGGAGGCTGAACAGGAGGCAGAGACAGGAAAGTTTAATCCCATGAGTGCTGCTCTGTAGGTCCCATCAATCACTTAGTAACAGGCAAAATCCTTACAGCGTTGGGATCAAGAGTGATGTATTTTGACAAAGAATGCATTTCAGCATAAGATCGACTTGATGTACATGTCTGCATCACCTAATATAGTGACTGCTAACGGTGTAGGCAGATTAGTATGTGCCGTGATACTTATCTGGCATGTAAAGAGTCTACGCAAGCTGTGTATAATTGCATTAGAGCATTCGGCTTGGGTTTTATCATCATTAGACAAAGTCTCTTGCCAAGATTGTCTTTTCTATTAATGCTCTGGAATGTAAGTCACACAGGTCATGCTCTGCAAAGCTTTCTTATCTCTGCATGTTATTAAAACGAACTCTGCCAAAGTCTGCTAAGGGAACTGTGTTTTCGTGTGTGAGAAGAGTATAACTAGAAAGTTCCCCCCACCCCGAGTGCTAAGCACTAGAATAGCTTTGACTAATCTTGATTAAGGAAATTTTTAAAAGCACAACAGGAACATCCTCACCCTTCCCCACCTTCCTATTTGTCTAGACCAAAGACAATTTGGTATAAACAACAAATCTTTGACTGTAAATATTGCTACCTCAAAATCATCCAGAGAACTCTTACTGTGGGGGAAAGGAACGCACACAAAATATTATGCAGGCATTTAAATAAAACAGCAGGCACAATCATTTCTTAATTTTAAAACAGCCTTACACAACATTAACATTAAAGGACTTTCAAAGAACATAATGAATGCTAACTAACTTGCAAAGAAAATAATGACATGCACTGTCACTAGTTGGAGAACAATAAACGCACAAAAACCTTTATCTAATGTAATCATTGCTACCCTGGGAAGAAGCCTGAAACATCGTGTTTTTGAGAAAGCCAACTCCACCTAACACAGACCTCTTATTGCCCTTGCAGAACTACAATTCCCAGAGTTTCTGGGAGGAAATCATGAAGGATAAACCAGTGTTAAAACCATTTAAAGTCTGTAACTGAAAATTGTAACCACAGAAAGAAATATTGAAGAAATTAAGGCAATTGGTCCTTCCATAGTCAAATGTATTTACTTCATTTGTATCCCACCTTTTTTTGATGGGGATTTACAATGGCTCCTCTCCTCCATTTTACCCTCACACCAATCCTGTGAGGTAGGTTAGGCTGACAGAGTATGACTAGCCCAAGGTCGCCCAGTGAGCTTCCATGGCATGAGTGGGGATTCGAACCTGGGTCTCCCAGATACAAGTCCAAGACTTTTAACCACTACATCATATTGACTTTTAAACGTATGGGAAACCAGAGCAGAACTTCATGTATGCAAACCAAGCATCATTTGTACAAGTGAACATCAATAGTTTCATTTGATAAAGTAAGCATTCATACCATAATCATAAGAACACTACTGCCGAGTGCACGTATTTGTGGGATGGGGAGATTCTTATGTGACAATCCATGCGGTTATACATCTATAATTGAAGTGCTTAGTGAAATCTGTCAAGCCCATGCACCAGAAAGAGCAGGTCATTGCCCATTTCTACAAGTGAAGTGCCTTTGGTGAATGAGGGAATTTGGCAGGATATATTAGTTGGACTCCAAATTGTTTGCAATCTTGTCAGCTTTAGTAGTTGAATATTTCCTTTATGCAATTTAATTAATAAAAGTATTTCATTTTTTAGATTTGCAGCAACTTATCAAACTACAAATCTCTCTTCTTTTTAGGTCAGGATTTCTCATTTACAGAGAATGTCATGTAGGACTATTATCAAATTTCTTATACAGATGTATCTAAACATCCTCCTATGATCCGCATAATGAATAACCTTATCAATTACAAGAACAGGTTTACTTGCCATACATTGAACTGACAGCTCTGTTTAGAATATTGCCCAGTTTGTATGTGGTTGTGATATACCATGTGGAAACTCTTTCACCTGTCTGACTTTGAAGAAAACTTCCAGACAAACCTCCATTCGTGTTTTAAACAGAGAGACAGACATAGAAGTATCTCTGTTGCGCATGGACAGACCAGTACATGGTTTAACAGATTGTGAAGCAGCTGTATGATTGCTTCACCAAGCACAGAGCCTGCAATTCACTTCAGTTCATATTTACTTTGCCACCACAGCTGTGGTGGGCAAAAGGGTGCCCACAGAATGGGGGATGGGCTTTGCATCTGATGAGACACCCACACAGCTGTCTCATCATGCACTGAAACTAGCATCATTTGATTTAATTCATATTCTCATCATGCCTAATAGGGTGTGTAAAATGGGGCCCTGGAATGAAAATGGTTAAACTACTATTCATCCGTATTCAGAATTTTAAAAAATCCATAGTAAAATCATACCTGCTACGGTGTTCATAACTGCCTTTACATCGAAATTTGTGTGCTGGAAACACAGTAAAAATACCTTCTTCTGAACTAAAGTACTGCCATTTAATTCCTGGATTGGATTTCAGATTGTCAGCAAGAACTATTAGAAAAACAAAAAGAAACATGAATAGTATTGAAAAATGAATAGTACTGAAAAAGAAAACTGTGAGCATTGGTCTTTTTAAAGGTGTGTTTAAAGGGCCTCACTAAAGCAGCATTAATCAAACACACAGGAGATGACTAGGATGGCACCGTTGGAATCTCAACAACGGTTATGTCAAAATATAGCTGTCTTTAAAGTGACACACAACCATTTTGTTTAACGTTTTGTTTCAGTCTGTTACCCTTAAGAAAAAATGTAGGCCATGTTACACAATGTAGAATCATAGAAACACAGAGTTTGAAGGAGCCATACAGGCCATCTAGTCCAACCCCCTGCTCAATTCAGGATCAGAGCATCCCTGACAAGTGTTTGTCCAGCCGCTGCTTGAAGACTGCCAGAGAGGGGGAGCTCACAACCTCCCTAATTCCACTGCTGAACTACTCTCACTGTAAAAAAAAGTTTTCCTAATGTCTAGCTGGTACGGTACCTTTCTGCCCATAATTTATACCCATTATTACGAGTCTTATCTTCTGCTGCCAACAGGAACAGCTCCCTGCCCTCCTCTAAGTGACAGCCTTTCAAATACTTAAAGAGAGCAATCATGTCCCCCCACCCTCAACCTCCTCTCTTCCCAACTAAACATTCCCAAGTTCCCCATCCTTTCCTCATAGGGTTTAGTCTCCTGGCCCCTGATCGTCCTTGTCATTCTCCTTTGCACTCAATTCATTCTGTCCACATCCTTTTTGAAGTGAGGCCTTCAGAACTGCACACAGTACTCCAGGTGCAGCCTGATCAATGTGGCGTACAGTGGGACTAAGATATCTTGCAATTTGGATGTTAAGCCCTGATGATATACCCCCACATTATTAGCCTTTTTGGCCGCTGCATCACATTGACTGCTCATATTCAACTTACAGTCCACCCATACCCCTAGATTTTGTTCACACACAGTGTTACCCAGAAATATATCCCCCATCCAGTATGCATGCTTTTCATTTTTGTTCCCCGGATGTAGAACTTTGCACTTGTCCTTGTTGAATTGCATCTTGTTCCCATCTGCCCACTTTCCCAGTGGGTTCAGATCATGTTGAATTCTATCTTTAACTTCTGGGGAGTTTGCTACTTCTCCCAATTTGGTGTCATCTGAAAATTTAATGAGTAGTCCATCCACTCCCTCATCCAGATCATTTATAAAAATACTGAAAAGTACTAGACCCAGAGCCGAGCCCTGTGGCACCCCACCGGACACCTCCCTTCAATCAGATGAAATGGCACTGACGACTACTCTTTGGTGTGGTACTCCAACCACTTCCCTATCCATCTAACGATCCTAAAGTCTAGTCTGCAGTGCTCCAGCTTACCTATCTGTCAGCTAGGGCTTTCTGTCAACCCCGGATAAACAAGATGGTTCCTCACCAGAACAAAATGGAGTTTGAGTTCGCTCCGTCCTCCCCCGTTTGCATTCTGTCCCCCGCCCGGCATCTGCACCACAATGGAGACCCGCCAGGGATAATCGCTAGTATGATACCAGGTCCCACAGAACAATGCCTGGGAGCCCTGGAGATCATCTAGCTATTTCACGCGTTAATTCCTTGTATGAGTTTTCAATGAGTAGTTACCGGCAGTTACCTTCTGTATTGTTTCCTTGTATCTGAACTATCAAGACAGCTCTGCCGCACCTCGTCCTTTTGTGTTATACCCTGAACATAATTTTGTGTTATACCCTATTGTATGTACCCTATAAATGTACTGGTGTGTCCCCACGTCTGTATTCTAGCCTTATGTTTCTATGGACTTACTGAACTCGCTGGCTTTCTTAATAAAACTTTTAAACTCGCGACTACATCTGGAGTGAAGTTCCTTATGAAAGAAACGCAACGAAGTACTGCAGTCTGACACTATCAGACCATCATGTAGGACCCTGTCAAAAGCTTTACTGAAATCAAGGTAAACAACGTCAATCAGAGTTCCCACGATCCAGTAAGCTCATCACTCGATCGAAGAAAGAAACGAGGTTGGTCTAGCAGGACCTGTTAGGGACAAATCCATGCTGGCTTCCCCAGTTCACTAAGTTGTCCTTCAGTTGCTCGCAGACTGGCCCTTTCGAAATCTGCTCCAATATCTTCCCTGGGACAGGTTCACATGCTGTGTTTCTGCCTGCACATTCAAATTACATGCCATTGCCAGATATATAATGGAATATTCCTATAGTTGCACTTTGTCAAGAAACTGAGTCCCTTAGTACAGTTTCTTAGTCTCTCAAACATTGGTTCAGGCTTCAGGCCTTCCATGGAAAAATTTAAGTTGGAAAATAACTCATCCTTTCCTTTCCTTTTATTTCAGGCTCTTTTGACCAAAGGTCTTAAGCACAAATACATAAATTAATGTAAGTTAAAATACTATAGTATACAAATTTAAAATAAACAACAAAAGTAACTTAGGATTCTTAAGATGCTTAAACATTAAAATCAAGATACATTAACTTACATTTGACCGAAGTTCAATTACTCTACAGACACAGCAGGGACTGCAATAGTACTCATGTCACTCTACAGATGCAACAGATATAACAGCAACTACAACGGTATTGGAAAATAACTGTGCTGTTGCTTGAAACTTAGCACACTGCGACTTTTTAGAACCCAGATAAGAAACTTCAGGTGCAGGGAGTTAATGAGCCTCTGAGCATCCTTCCATTACTCCCCTCTAGTTCCCAAGGCCAAGAACTGTGAAACCACATTCCGTCTAATTAACAAAGTTGAGATCATGAGAAGCCAAACTTGTGAGAGGTGGGCTGGACTTAGCTGTAGATAGGTTTAGTCACGTCATCTTACTTCTGACCCCCCCCCCCGTCACATGCCTAGTAACAGGGTTATGTGGTCAATTGACATCACCAACCACGTCTCACCGACGTCTGATTGGTCAATTGAGCTCTGGCCAACTCAGACTCTTGCCCATTCATTCTAGTTTTGTTCTTGGTTCCTTGTTCATGGTTCCTGAATCCAACTTTGGACCTTCGATTTTGTGCCTCTCTTATGGGTCAGCCTTGCTGTCTATCCATGCTTACTCTTGGACAAGAGTGGACTTCGAAATTGAAGGACTTCAGCAGAAGGGTAACATCTGGTAAACCGAATCAATGTTATTACTGTGCAGATAATTTGTTTGAATTAGTTTTGTTATTTTAATTCTCACTGGTCACTGTTCTTGTAGTAACATTCTTGCACAATTTCCACTTTAATTATAATCTTGTGGTGTTTTGTCTTCAGGAGGCTTCAGTCTAATTCCAGTACCTAAGCCAGGTTGGCTGCACCTATCAAGTTAATTGTTTTCTTGTGAAACTCACTCTGCAAGTGGTCTACCTTGCAGGGGTGACTTTCTTTACTTTAATCCCAGCAAGGTTAGAAGTTTGCCCCTTGGTTTCTGGATGTTTGGGCAGATAAAGGGGCTAGTGGCTGCTACAAACACTGAGGGGGGTTTGTGATTTGTATGGTAACTGCCCATCCCAAGAATCCCTTGGATTAGGGGTTCTTGAGACACTATACCAGAGGTCCCCCTCCTTTTTGAGACTGCAGGTACCTTTGGAATTCTGACCCAGGGTGGTTGGCGCAAGAACAAAATGGTTGCCACAGAAGGAGGAACCAACCACAAAGTGTCAGGAAGTGAGGTAATGCGTAAATCTAATAGTAACTCTTCAGACAGTGAAGATCTTTGTGCTGGGGTGGCAGCTGCGGCTGAAAATACTTTTAAAAATCTGCACAGCCAATTAGAAGCCCTGCCAGGTAAATGCCCTACCCTAGCCCCACCCACTTTTGAAAAACACATGGTGGGTACCAGGAAAGGCATCAGCGTGTGCCATTCCACTCATGGGCACCATGTTGAGGAACCCCTACAGTATACAAATACATATGCATCGCTAGAACCTTACCAGCTTGTCATGGCAAACAAATGGAAACAAAGGCAAAGGTTATGATTTAGGAACTGACCAATAATTACCATTGTCTAGATCTGTTAAATATTGAAAAGGAAATTGCACTGACGGTTAAGTTGCCTCCTTTGCTGCAGATGCAAGAATGAACTAACTCTTCTTCCAGCCAGAAGGAAGGGCCAGAGCTACAGTTTTTCTAAGAATGGTCCACAGGAGACCATGTCCATAGCCTTCCTAATGGGGAGTAGAGTTCAAAGCCCTTCACAATGAGATCCTGGAGGAACTTTTAAAAGGGTGGGACTGGTCTAGTACTGTTGAACAGAAAGCAAGTCCAAAGTAATTTTAACTTCCCTTTCTTGTTCAAGAAGTAAGAAAGAAGTCAGAAATGGGGCAGTATCTACATACTAAGCATGACCTAACCTCTGAAGGAGGATTTGTAGTAGTAGTAATATTTATGACGGTCAATTGACCAGTCTCAGGTAAAATTCCAAGGTCTAAAAAAATTCACGCTACCATCAACCAAGGAGGATTTGTAGAAATTTCTGAGGTCCAAGCATTTATCATATAATGCTGTATAAAATGTCAGTGCCCTAAGATATTCCCCCAAAGATTGTTAATGTTGAAGGCTGTTGAAGGCTATTCTCTTCAAATAAGCGATTATGATACTGGGAACGGAAATGCCTTTAGTTTTTTATCGTCATAGAGTTCACATCACTCCAGTCTTGTTCCATGTACCCTGGCTTCCGATTTGCTTCTGGGCTCAATTCAACATGTTGGGATTGACCTTTAAAGTACTACACAGCCTAGGACCAACATACTTTAAGGATCACCTTCTCCCATATGAACCCACATGGAGTTCGGAGGCCCTGCTTCAGCTGCCTCTGCTATTTGAAGCCAGACAGGTGGCAACCCAAGAAAGAGCCATTCCTGCTGTGGCACAAAAACTCTGGAACTCCCTTGCCCAGGGAGGCTCATCTGTCATTGTCATCGCCAGCAGGTGAAGACATTTTTTTTCGTTTTGTCTGGCATACCACCAAGAATGGTTTCTGGCCCTCCTTCTACTGTTGTTTGTCTATGCATTTTTAATGAACTTGTTTTATAATTTAACTGTATTTTTAATTGTTTGAATGTTTTAATTTTTATGTTCATTGCCTTGTGGACTCTGATTGGGTGGGAAAGTGGCATAAAAACCTTTTACATAAGTAAAACAAAATAAATAAAATATTTCCTGATTCATTCTGTTACTTGTAAACCTAGTAATCTTATAACTTACTTGGTAAGACACAACTAAATGCCTGATCATCTATTTAGTGCTGTTCATTGTAGGGCTTAAGGTCCTTGTGCACCTCCAAGTATGGCCACACAGTTTTTTCTTTGGGTGTATCAGACTCAGGTAGAAGTTCAGAAAGACAGTTATATGATTGCAATAGAAAAGAGTTTCTAAACAGAGAGGGAACTTAACTCCCTAATGATTTCTTGAAGTTGCCTTCAAGAAATCAATAGTCTATAGCAGTGTTCCCCAAACCCCGGGCCGCGGACCGGTGCCGGTCCGTGGATCAATCGGCACCGGGCCGCCCGAGGAACTTCAAATCATTTCACTGTGGCGGGCAGCCGAGGCGCAGAGCATTGCGCCCTCCCAAGCCCGCCCATTGTGTGACAATAGAGAATGAAAATTCACTATTGTTACACTGATGCTCCTCCTGGCCAATCAGGGAGCGGGTCCTCCCGCTTCCTGATTGGCCGAAAGGCAAACCTCACGCCATTGGCCGAGGAGGAGGCGCCACGGGAGGACTGAGGACTCGAGGTCGGAGACGCGGGGACTGAAGAGAAGCTGCCGTGAGGTAAGTGCACGGAGGGGGGGGACTCAGCACTATCAAACGGAAAGAGGAGCAGCAGTGGCTTTATTAGAATGCCCTCTCATTCACCCAGGCCTATTGCACTTATTTAGGCCAACAACTCCTGGGTCGAATGTGTTTGTGCGGGTTCAGGCATAAGTGCACGGAGGGGGGACGGGGGTTCTCTGCTATTGAGGAGACTCAGCACTATGGCGCGATGATCTCTGTATTGAAAGGGGGAATGCTGGGGCATCTCTGTGTTGAAAGGGGCACGCTGGCATCTCTGTATTAAAAGGGGCACGCTGGCATCTCTGTATTGAAAGGGGAACGCTGGCATCTCTGTATTGAAAGGGGGCACAGTCATCTTTTGTGATTTATATATATATTTCACAGTTATTTTGATACACTGGTCATATATTTAAAACACTGATCACATTTTTGCGTTGATAGTTTTTTGATTTACATTCGGATTTAGGTGACATCTGGAGCTGAGCGGTTGCAAGCAGCAGTGGAGTGAAGAGAAAGAGAAGGTATCACTCTTCTAGCTCTTCTATCTGTTCACCGGTACTCGTGTGTACTGACATGTTATTGTGTCTGCTTTAACCCACAAATTAGCAAAAATGAGTATGAAACAGACATCGTTAAAAAGTTTCCTTGGGAAGAAAAAAAGGCCCAGTGAACAGACAGAAGAAGAGCCTTCAACATCAAAGAAACATGCAACTTTTAACAGACAATACCATGAGTCCTATTTGAAATATGGATTTATCGGGACAGGTGATTCCCACGCACCAAAACCGCTCTGCATAGTTTGCGGCGAGAAGCTCTCTAATGAGGCAATGAAACCTTCAAAACTGCTTCGCCACTTGATTGCCAAGCACCCTGGCATAAAAAACAAGCCCCTGGAGTATTTTGAAAGAAAAAAACGGGAGCACGAAGCACAGAAGATATTTATGAGGGCCACCACATCAATAAAGGAGAATGCACTGAGAGCATCATATTTGGTGGCTAACCGCATTGCTAAGGCTAAAAAGCCATTTACTATTGGTGAAGAATTGATCTTGCCCTCCACTAAAGACATTTGCCGTGAACTTCTAGGAGAGGCTGCTGTGGAAAAGATAGCACATGTGCCTTTGTCAGCTAGCACTGTGACTAGGCGCATTGAGGAAATAGCCGAAGACATTGAGGCACAATTGTTGGAGAGGATTAATACATCACCGTGGTATGCACTCCAGGTTGACGAATCTACAGATATCGACAACAAGGCACTACTACTTGTTTATGTGCGATATCTATATCAGGAGGATGCGCATGAGGATTTGTTATGTGCACTATCTTTGCCAACCAACACCACAGGAGCAGAACTGTTCAAGTCACTGGATGGTTATATATCAGAAAAACTGAAATGGTCCTTTTGTGTCAGCATATGCACAGACGGAGCTGCTGCCATGACCGGACGACTGTCTGGTTTAACTGCTCGGATTAAGGAGGTTGCACCTGAGAGTGAATCTACGCATTGTCTCATTCACAGGGAAATGCTGGCAAGCCGAAAAATGTCACCGGAATTTAACAGCGTATTGATGGATGTCGTTAAAGTTATTAACCACATCAAAGCACACGCACTTAACTCGCGCCTGTTTGAGCAGCTTTGTGAGGAGAGGGACGCAGAGTACAGATGCCTTCTCTTATACACAGAAATAAGATGGTTATCCAGAGGAAAATCGCTAACCAGAGTATTTGAATTACGAGAGCCATTGCAAAGATTTCTCTCAGAAAAGAAGTCACCGCTGGCAGCACATTTCAGTGACAAGGTATGGGTCGCAAAACTGGCTTACCTGTGTGACATATTCAGCCTGCTCAATGAACTCAATCTGGGCCTTCAGGGGAAAATGACAACTGTTTTCAAGTTGTCAGACAAAGTAGCTGCATTTAAAGCCAAACCGGAGTTGTGGGGACGGCGCGTGAACAGAGGCATTTTGGACATGTTTCAGACATTAGCAGGGATTGTAGGCGAGACTGAGCTTGAACATTCATTCTGCCAGTTGGTGCACAATCACCTGTCTTTGCTTTTAAAAGAGTTTGAGCGCTACTTCCCAACCACAAAAGACCCACGAACTGATAAGGAATGGATCCGCGACCCATTTGCCAACAAATCAGGCGAATCTAGCATGTCTATGCAAGAAGAAGAACAACTGCTGGAGATTGCAAATGACGGTGGCCTTAAAACTACGTTCGAGACAACAACTCTGCCGGTGTTCTGGATTAAAGTCATGGCGGAATACCCTGAGATTGCCACCACAGCACTTAAATCCCTATTGCCATTTCCGACAACCTATCTGTGTGAAGCGGGGTTTTCTGCAGTGACAGCAACCAAAACAAAACAACGGAATAAACTGGACATAAGCAACACACTTCGGGTGTCATTGTCTCCTATTACCCCCAGATGGAACCGTCTCGTTGCAAAGAAACAAGCTCAGGGTTCTCATTGATTTGGCATTCTAGTGAGTTAAATAAAATAAATCACTTTATATTCATTTTTTGGTGTAGCTGTATTTTATTTTGAAGGCATGTTTAAATACAATTAAATTAAAATTATTAAATCAAAACAAGCGGGCCACGGAAAAATTATCAAACATTTACCGGTCCGCGGCGATAAAAAGGTTGGGGAGCACTGGTCTATAGGACCTTCCTCAGAAGAATGAATAGGATCGTCTTAAGAATCCTGTAAGTTCTGGAGGAAAACAGTAAAGTCCCAGGTGGGAAATATAGGAACAATGGGAGGGTAGACATGGTGTCAGCCTTCAGGAAGCACTTGGCATGGGGGTGATAAGAAATGAAATATTTGCCCTAACCTTCTGCATCACTGACCAGAGTCGCAGCTTGTTGCTTTGGTGAATCAGGAAGTAGGATGTTCACACATGCTTGGATAAAGGGCAAATCTGCAGCAATAGAAGCTGAAGTTTCCTTTATTTTCCTGAAAGCACAGCACTACATCAAATTTTCAGATTGTCTTGTAAATGAACCAAGTTGGGGTCGAGGGTATGATTAGAAGTCATATATATGAAGCTACAGAGATATAGCTGAACAGATGATCTCCTGGGAATCCTATGCATGCCATCTTGAGTTCCATGACAGAAAAGTGGGATATAAATGTCATTAATTAATATATTAATGTATTTGGAAAAGCTAGAAAAGCTATCAGTCATGTTGGGATCATACTCCTTTGTATCCAGGCTATACCACTCAACCTCAAAAAGATTTTATGACCATTTCACTTTGACTGATCATTTAGGAATGAGAGTCTGTGATTGTCTTTTCTTGCTTTTAGCAAGGACTTCTTTGAGAAGTTCACTAGTGCAAGTGGTTGGGGCCAGGTAGGGCTTTTGCCCAGCAAGGCTTCTGATTGACTGCGCATATTTTTTAAAATGTTACTTTGGCTGCAGCTGCCTCCACAGCACAAGGATCTGCACTGTGTTACTGAAATTAAGCATTCATTTTGTGGCTGGTTCCACCTCCTGCAGCAGCCATATTGTGGCAGCCATTTTGTTGCTTCACCAACCATGCAATATCAGAATTCCAAATGTGCCTGCAGGTTGGGGACCCCTGCTCTACAAGCCATCACTCAATCTCTTCACTCACTCAAGTCTCTTCCCTCACCCACACACTCTGAACTCTCTCTCACACAAAGCCTCTCTGAACCAACTAGTCAACTCCTCCCCAGGGTACAGCTACCATCCAGTCATAACACACTTCAATCACCCATCCTGCCCCCTCTTTCTTACTCTACAGGCCTGCCCTTTATATCACAGCAACCTAGGTATAAAATTCCACATTAAAACACAGAAATAAAACACACACAAAATATTTACATAGTGAAAACATCACATCCTCCCCCTGAGGCTTCCCCCTTTTGTTTAGAACCTATATGGTTCAGGTATAGGTTCAAGTTTATTGCGTTTGGCCAAAGGCCAGTACAAGAACTGATAAAAATCCATATAACAATCATTGATAAAAGTTTCATTTTGGTAACATATTAAAACTCCAGATGTACTATGAAATAAAATAAACCCTAATAGTTAGGTCTCAAGCCCAAACTGTGAACAGCTGCCCAAATAATGTTAGCAGTTATAATTGGTAAGTCCCACTTCCCTTCAAAAAACAAGTTTACGTCTCAGAAGTATTATGACGTTGTACCAGACTGACAGTTAAAAATCCTTTCATGGAACACCATGGGCTGGAGAAATAAATTTCATGATTCTGCATTTCCCATTTATCTATATAAATTTGATATCTCATGCATCCAGCAAACTTGGATCTCGGAGGCCAACTCTGTCTTTACATGGGTTCTGTTCACATGTGGTCCCTGCAATCAAACTTAACAGCAAGGGTCAAGGTACTGGTGGGATAGCAATACTGGTATTAGTGGATTTACCAGCAGATATTCAGACTTTGACTAGTGAATCGACGGATTACATTCAGGTCTTGAGGATATGTGGCGCTCAGGTAGACTCTTTCTTTTGTGTTAATGTATATCCCCCCCCCCAAAAAAAAATTTTTTTTCTAGCTCACGGGATCCAGACAGTGTCTGGAATAAACGTTCAGATACCTTGGAGGCGCATGACCTCCAATACTCAAACTCCCATGTTTTACTGTGTGGAGATTTCATTGCAAGAATAGGCCCAGGTTTATGTGGGCCCGTAGAATGTTCTAACAGTCAGGCTATCTTGCAAGCAAGTCATCTTGATAGATGGCCCCATGATTTGACAATTAGCACGGCAGGAATAAGACTGTCAGAATTGTTTTCTGCTCCCCAACTACATAGCCTTCATGGTACCAATTCTGATCACTCACACAGGACGTTTACGTATCTATCTCCGCAGGGTGCTAGTACAATAGATTATATCCTGGTTTTGTCTTCTCTTCTTTCAAATATATATTATTTTGTGGTAGGAGACCGGACAGAGTGTAATCATGGCCCGCTCATCCTAATTCTAAGCCTTTCGGCAAACTTACCCCCTAATATGCCAGTGCACTCCATCAATGGTATGACTCAGGGAAAAAGGAGAATTAGATGGTCCTCACAACTACAAAGTAATATAGCTCAGCCGTTGGAGAACGGTGCTTCGTGGACCATTTGTCAATTAATCTTATTGAATTATTCTGATCCAGTCAAACAATATGAAGAATTAGTCGAATCTTACATTTTTCATAACAAGTTAAAAGATGCAAATTGATTTTAGGAGAAAGTATTCTGTCTTAAGCAAGGTGGCTGTCACCAGGGCTTTCTCCTTCCCATTACAGTTTCCCTTTGCTCTGATTGTAATAAGCAGCCTATCTGGTACCACAGGTTGTGGAAGATACCAATACAGGGAGTGATAGTGTTTCTCGCACAGGTCCCTGTCTTAGTGCTAAGACCTTGAGGAGGAACTGGATGAGCCTGAAACAAAGAGGCTTGAGGAATTGAGATCATGTTTTTTTGTATTTGTGCTCCGTAGCTGGCTTACAGTTTACATATTTAACCACCAGCCAGCTCATTCACTTCAGGGATTCAGGATCAGGATCCCTTCCACAGGGTTTGGCTACTGGGATACAGACACCTTTGACACCAAGCCCCTTTTCACCAGGTGTCCAACGAGTGATGTCTTCCCTTCTGTTTATCATGGCTGCAACAAAGGCAAACTCTTCCTTTATCCAAGGCCATGGAAGTGAGATGCAACAAAGGGACCAGCAGTTCCATGATCAAGATGTGTGCATCAGTGAGAACAATGACATTAAAATATATTTTATTAGATTTATATCCCTTCCAACAAAAATAAACAATCAGTTTAAAACATATTCTATAAAATTTAAAACCTTATACATTGTAAAATTCAAAAATTCACAAAGGCCCCCTAGCAGTAATCAGACAGGAAGGAATATCAAACAGGAAAGGGTGGAGAAGAAGATAAGGGGGAAGCCTGGCCTTGGCTGGTGAGGGCGGAGTAGAAGCTTAATAATATTTTTTTAAAAAAAACAGCTAATAAAATCAAGGGAAGTAACAATAAACATATGATAAAAATAAACATGAAGTAGGGGTGGGGAGGCCAGCTGCGTTATAACCATTGCTGCCTCAACCATAGGCTTGGCAGAACATCTCAGTCTTATAGGTCCTGTAGAATTGAGCCAGGTCCCACAGGTACGATGGTCCCAGACCATTTAGGGCTTTAAAGGTTAATAACAAGACCTTGAATCTGATCAGGTACTCAAATTTGGAGCCAGTGCACCTGGCGGAGCACTGGTTGTATATGTGCTCTGCATGGGGTCCCCTTAAGTACCTTTGCTGCCACATTCTGGATCAGCTGAAGTTTCTGGAGCAGCCTCAAGGGTAGACTTGCATAGAGCAAGTTACAGTAGTTTAACCTGGAGGTGATCTTTGCATGGATCACTGTGGCTAGATTGGGGTGAGACAGGTAGCGCACCAGCTGCCTAGCCTGGTGAAGGTGGAAAAATGCCACTTTGGAACGTCTGGGATCTAGACCTCCATTGAAAGGGAAGCATCCAGGATCACACCCAGAAGAGGAAGCTGGTGTCCCAATCCCCAGTCTCCCCGGCCCAACCACAGGACCTCTGTCTTTGATGGATTGAGTTTCAGCTGACTTTGCTTCAACCATTTCACCACTGCCTCCAGGCACCGGGCCAATATAGCTGGGACAGCATTCGGCCATCCACTCATCAACAGATATAGCAGGGTGTCATCCGCATATTGGTGACAACCCAGGCCGAAACTCCAGACTAGCTGGACGAGGGATCACATATAGATGTTAAATAACATAGGGGAGAAGATCGCCCCCTGAGGGATACCACATACCAGATAGTATCATGGTCTTTGGAGTCTCAGGTAAAATTATAGTTAGAAATGCCATACACTGTTCCTTGTGTGGATAATCTCTTAATGCATACATACACCTGTCACTTATTACTAAATGAAAAGATGGGACTCCACTTAAAGATCCCCATAATAACTTCTCTAGTTTTGCATATGGTGAGAGACCAAAGCTCAGTGGCAGTGCACATGTTTTGCATGCAAAACCTGTAGGTTCAATTCCTGGCCTCTCCAGTTAAAGGTTCTCAGGGAGAAGGAGTTGGGAACAACTTGTATACATGGAACCTAGTCAGAGTAGACGGTACTGACCTAGATGTACCAGTAATCTGAGAAGGTAGTTCCATATTTTCATCACAATATTTAAAATATCAAAACACCACTTTACGTTTACATGTGCAGTGATGAACTAAGCTGTATGAGGTCTCTTCATTCTTTTTTCTCCTCTACAACATCCACATTTTAATGGATGCCTTGCACACTTCCAGAATGTTAATGTTGTCTCCCAAGAGCCAAAATTCACAGAAAGGAATGGAACTGGTGTTCTTTCTTGTAACTCTTAGTACAGTGTTCTTATGAAGAAAAGGCTCACGCTTCCTTCAGCCCAATTGCTGCAAGACCTTCCATTACCTGAGAAAATGGCATCATGGCATAACTGTGGCCAGATGTAACTGAATGGCAAATAATAAATATAATTTCTGATACCTAATGACAAAAATAGCCATTGTGCAAAGTATTGTTATTGTAAGTCCTAATTAAAAAAAGTTATATGGAGTGAATCCAAGAGTTCTGTTCTCCCCCTGGTTCGAAGAAACCTAGCAAAACATTCTCTGCGCAGATGGGTTTGTATTTCCTTCGGCTTACAAATATGCAACTATGTACACAGAAATGTAGCAATTTACTCAAGAGCTCAAAGAGAGCAAAGCAGCCAACCAAGTAACATAAGCCTTGGGGAATTTGCTCTAGCTTCAAGTTCAAGTTACTAGACCATGCTCACTTGGTCTCTTAGACTGTGATTTCTTAATGTATTCCAAAAGACAGCTTTTCATGTATATGGTTTTAATTTATGAAGTGGGACTTGAAATTTAAAGGGATATTTAAGACTGGAAAAGAAACAGCTGTTAGGCACATTTTATCAAATAAGTCAGAACACAAGCCCTATGTCAGTATCATAGTCTAAATTACATTAACGAAACAGATTTGACTGAGAAACAGAAGTGCTGCAGCATGACTCTGATAAGGCTGTTCCCAGCTACAGTTAAATAAACAACAGTGCCACAGAATTAATATTAGTGGGCAGATACTATTTTTAAAAATTGCATAAAGTACACCAACTGGCCTGAAACACATTACAGAAGTAGTACCATAGAATCTTGGGAATTTCAGATACTGGCTTGTACAATGCAAAGAATTAGAATTGGAACAGAAACCCACTAAGCCCTGACCCACAGACATACATGCGTGCACGAACGGATCAGACACTTGGCACAAAAATCCTGGGAGAGTGCATATAGCAATGATCAACTGACCAGGGCTGTTACTAATCCAGCAAAAGGAAAGCACGCATTCAGCCCTGGGAAATTGGATGCAACAATTTAACAGCAGGAATTGTGTGAATGACAGCATCGTCTTGATTACACAGTTCAGATTACACATCAGTACAAGTCTGCTTGTATGTACCAATGCACACCCATGAATCAAGTCTATTAGCTACATCAATCTGGCATCTACCAGAACTGGCCTAGCTGTTTTCTGCTTCCACAAGTGTATTTGTGTATTTTCAGCTTCCACAAGTTCATAGGACAGCTACAAAGTAATGCTGCTATGTCTTATTATTTGCATTAATACAATCTTTGCTCAGGAAATTATCATCCATCCATCCAAACCTTTATTGGTATAGATTATGGGTGAGACAAAAAAAAGGTAGATGGTTTATTTTCTTCTAACATTCACCTCTGTGAAAAGCAGGCCATTATCTTGGAGCAATTTGGCAGGAAGAGGTGCTGCAAAACGTTTTTCCCGACTAAGAGCAAGAGGCCCATTTTGATCTGAATTGATTTTGCCACACTGCACACATTTGCATCATTATATGTCTAAGATATGTCCCATATCATATATAGTTAGTGTGAAAACCCTCTGTAAATATTTGCACCAAATGGGTTTTCTGGCATTTCGCCCCCACCCCATCCAGTGCTGCTTTCATGGGAAAAGGTTTAAATCAGGGGTCTCCAATCTTTTGAGCTTGTGGGCACACCTGGAATTCTGACACGGCATGGTGGAAGCAACAACCAAATTGCTGCCACAAAATGACTGCCGCAGGAGGTGGAGCCAGCCACAAAATTATTGCCACAGCTTAACTTCAGTAGATCCTTGTGTTGCGGTGGCAGCTGCTGCCAAAGCAATATTTTTAAAAGTCTGCACTGCCAATCAAATCTCTAATAGTCGATCAGAAGCCCTGCTGGGTAAAAGCCCTACATGGCCCCACCCACTTGGCGGGCACCAGCAAAGGTGTCAGTGGGTACCAGGGCATCCACAGGCACCAGGTTAGGGACCACTGGTTTAAACGATAACATTCAGTACGGATCTAGTTAATAAAGAAAGTATAAAAAGTCAATCTGTTGGTAGATCTAGGCCAGATGCATTTACTCTGGTTAACCTGGCTCTTCAAGGTTTTCACTGCCCTGTCACCCAAGTTTCTTTAAGTACAGATTCAAGGGGCTGAACCTGAAACACTGTAAATGCAACACATGGGCTCTACCACTGAGCTATGGCTCTACTTTAAACTGACAACTTGAATGTTTCCTTAGTAGGCACGTCTGCACAGTAATCTTCCTTATTTCCACTTTAGGATTAAAGCATGAACGTAGGAAGAATCAACAAAAAGCAAGAACAAACCCAGCCCATTACTACTTGTGGCAAACATGCAGACTACGCCCCCAATATTCCAACCTTTGTCATGGAGAATCAGTGCAGACTGCAGCCAGATGCAGCGTGGCTTGCAGGAACAAAATGTGCCACAGGAACAAAGCTGGACCCACTCAATATGGCCCATGCACTTTTTGATGTCTTACAGCTTTTAGTCAAAGCACTGGGTCCCCCTAATCAAAGCATACTCGTCTATATCGCATCAAGCTACAACATCCTTTTCATTAAAAATGAAATTTGTATTGGGGGGGGGGAACCTGTATAATCAATTGAGCTTGGTACGGTGGAATGTTACAAAGCTGCATACTGATGATGTTGTATTTCCAGAATATTAGTTTACAGACAATAATCCATTTGTGAAAGAAATTCCCCACCCCAAGTGCTGTTTGACTTTTGAAACTAGGTAAAGTTGTTCAAAATAGCAGCAAGGAGGGGGGAAATCTAGACTTACAAAGTGAACATATGTATTCTGCAACTGTAAAACCCAATAAATTTTGAGTTCTACTAGGGTTGCTGGGTCCCTCTTCGCCACCGGCGGGAGATTTTGGGGCAGAGCCTGAGGAGGGTGGGGTTTGGGGAGGGGAGGGACTTCAATGCCATAGAGTCCAATTGCCAAAGTGGCCATTTTCTCCAGGTGAACTGATCTCAATCGGCTGGAGATCAGTATAGAAGGAGATCTCCAGCTAGTATCTGGAGGTTGGTTAACCCTAAGTTCTACAGTGGCAACATTTTGAACAAACGAGGCAACATTTTGAAAATTGGTTTTACCACTATTGTTACAGCATCCACACCGTTCAGAAGAGAACTGGCCTATTTTCAACACTGTGTCCAACACTCTGTTTATAATGTGGCAGAGGTGCCCTCTCTCTCTGCAGCCCATGGAACTCTAAATTTAAATACTCAAGATGGGGCTTATTAATGTATATAATGATGTTCTCTTTTAGTAAATGTTCATGCTATACTTTCTACATTAATTATTTCAGTATGCATTGTATCTTGAGAATGTTATCCACAAAAAACAAAATGTTGTCATTTTCAAATCCTCTTTGAAGTTTTACAAGGCACTTCAAAACGTGTCTGCCTCTGTTAGATCCTTCACATCTTTAAGGTAATTTGTAGTTACCAAGCACTAGTACTGATTTTGTGCATTGTCATGTAAACCTTAATATTTCTTCCACATTTTTGAAGTACTGCACCAAAACTATACACATTTAGTATAATAATCCAAACATCTAGCTAGAGCTGTTAGATTTCTTGCATTTAAATAGTGATACTGAATGTGTGCCAAAAGCTAAGTAACTGCAACTAGTCCCCAAGCATCTTGGGTGATGAGGAAAAGCTTCCTGGTCAAAGCTTGCATCTTCCAAGAACTGCCCGTTTTAGAAATGAAGTAATAGGTGTCTACAAAACTGACGCAGGAAACTGACAACACATGAAGTTATTGGCCCCTCTTTACCTGCTATAATGCCACAGAAGAGGAAACATAGCTCTGGAATGGCAACATTTTGAAATGTCAGTTGTTTAGTTTTATCTATGAATGTAGGTTATTACTCAGCTTATATTTTTGGTGGACCTCTTACATTAGGGACACACACGGTGAACCTTTTTCAAGACCTCAGGCCTTGAAAAGCTGCTGCCAGTCAGTGTGGGCAACAGTGGGCAAGATGGACCACTGGTCAGACTCTTTCTAAGGCAGCTTCATGTGTTGACAGATTTATATGGACAATATTGCTGGGCTTGGAAGAAATCTACTGGCTACCGGCACAAGAAACATGAGAAGTATGTGCTCGCTTAACCTATATAGAAGTGTTTCCACAATGATTGCTCTCTCAACAAGCCTCATGTAGGCATCTGGCATAAAATTACCACTGAAAAAGCTCAGTGCGGTTTTATACCAACATCAGTTAGCTTGTACTTCTTGAACTAAATAGAAGCTTGACAAATGCAGCTTTAAGTTGAAAGGCAGCTTTCTTGCAACACCTTTCGTCAGTCTCTGGTGAGTATGGAACTTGTCCCCAAACTGGTTTCGCTACAGACATGAGGGGATATTAAAGTACAGGAAAGCGTTTGAGAGATTAAAAGGCTCAGAATGAGAAAACGTAGAGCCCCATAAGCACATCTCTTAGGGTTTGTAGCAGGGAAGAAAGTAAAAAACCTCTGCAGGGAATTCTTGCAGCTTTAGTAGATGGCAAATAAAAGTGCACCTGAAAGGAAGGGGGGTGTCTTATTTTTTCAGCTGAAGTAGTTTCTGCTTATCTCACTGAAGATTGTACGCTGTGGTCATAGAAAAATAAGCACAGGGTTATGGCAAAATTGGCAACTCTCCCTAGGGAAGGCAGCAGTGAACTAACTAGCTCAAGGAAAAGAAATATCAGAACTTTCTGCAGATGAAGATAAGAAAGAAAGGATATTGAAGCCGCACTCGATTGTGCAAACCTATTTGAATTTCAGGAACAATCCACCTATTTGGAAAAAAAAAAACATTTTCCCTAGACCTGGGTTCCTACAGATTTATTCCCTAACAAAACAAATCAGTAATGATGAGTGGCTTTATAAAGTTTTACTTTAATGGGGGGGGTGGGGGTTGGAGTTAGACATCAGATGCAAAGCGCAGTGGTTATAGTGCTAATGCTGCTTCTCTCCTGTCCCGCACACAGCGCCTCTCTCTTCTCTTTGCATTAAGGAACTCTGCAGTCTAAGCACAATTTATTGTGACATCCACATTTAGGCTCTAAATTTTTTCACCTTCTCACACGCCACAATTTTACACCAGGATTAAAGAGAGGTATAGAATTCTACTTCGAAGGAAAGAAGCACACCTCAATTTGTTCGAGCTTCTGAATTCAGATGTCTCAACAAACAGAGGTTAGACTGAAGACTTCCTAAATCAGGGAATTTTCAATCTGGGCTCCATGCATAAAGGAGGAAGAGGGAGGAAAGGAGTGGGCCAGTTCAACCGATTGTGCCTCTACGGCATGATAGCTTTTTTTTTTAGAAACAGAAAGTAACACACTCCAACCATCAATAAACACACACTCACACATACACACAAATGAACTCCCAAGTGTGCAATCTAACAATTTAGAGGCCTGGTAAATGCACTCCCGTAACTTCTTAAGGTTCTTCAAATCTTACAGAAATCATGGAGTGCCTTTGCTGAACCTCAGGAAAGCCACAGCACAATGCACTTGCCAGGGTCAATACATTGCAAGCTCACCCAACAGTACTCCCTCAACACTTAGATAACATTTGCCCCAGTCTACAGAAAGAAAAAACAGTTTTTTAAAAAATAAAGAACTCCATTGGACTTCTCATTGGCGGTCCCAATGAATGCGATTAAACAGAGGGTTGGAACTTTTCCTTGTCTCTGAGGACAAAATTACACATCCTTGTAATTCGTATGCTACACAGAAGTACTCTGGCGTCTTTATGCAAATGCACACTTCCTCCAACAATCCTGAAACACACCCTATTTTCAGGCCTTTAACCTCCACAGCCCCTCAGTCTGTCCTCTTTTCTCACATTTCGCTTAAGCAAAAGAAACAAGAGCCTAGATTTGATTTTTTAAATTGCAGCATTTCTGTTTCATGGAAGAGCATGATTTATTTATTTTTTAAATTGCAGCATTTCTGTCACATGGAAGAGCATTTCTCTTCCATGTGACCTAAATCAGCTTACGGAAATTTTCAGATCAATAAATTTAAATGAACAAAACCAAGAAACAGAACAAACAAACATATTCTAGGTAGTTCCACTGGACCGGCTATTGTAGGCCCCAGACTGTGAGCCACAGCCCAAGGGCTTGCACCTCCAGCTTAAACAGATCACCATACACCATAAATCTAAACCAGCACCCACCATATAAATGATAAAAGAGCATGCTTTTGCTCTTTTTTAAAGCCAAATTTGTTCTTCGCAGGATGCTAAAAAGCAAGGTCTGCAGCACTAACCAACCAGAGGTGAAATCTCTTGAGGAAAAAGCTTTCACAGCCCTCAGGCAGTAACCACACCTCCGGCTCTAAAGTGTGCCAAGCAAACAGGTCACCTCTCGAGATGGAAATTCTCTGGCACATCAATAAAAGCAAATATTGGAGGACACCTTCAAATATCATTGTTAATGCTGACTGCAGCAGAAGAACCCATGCATTATACAAACTGTATGAAGATCAAAGAGGCATCTCAGTTTCAAGACAGTAACTGCTGAGAATTGACATTACTGATGTCAGGGCAGACACAGATATGGAAAACAAATGAAATTTGCTGCCAACCACAACAAATGTGTACATGACGTACAAGAATAAATAAGAATATAGATATAACCACTTTTATAAGGATCATTTCCCACTCATTTAACCTGAAGTTTAAAATTGTGCAGTAATTTGAGGAAGAAATAAAACTCAGTTGTTTTATTTCTTCCTCAATTTAGCTGTGACGTGATACAGCAACAAACATAAACAAACTACTTACCGGAATTTAAATCACGCCCAGGATTGAATGCTCTGCTATTCACAGTGGTAGACAGCCTATCACAACTAATAGTTCTAGACACATTTGTGTTGAAATTTCCATCAAACCTGAAATGAAAACAACAGCAAGGTTAACAAAAGAAACAGTTTACCATAAGGTAGATGCAAAGACCTGTGAGTGGAAGGAAAACAGCTGCCAGTGCTACTGAACAAAGGCTTGTGCAAGAGTTCTGGCATTGCTATAATAGGTAGGTTCTACAAACTGCTGGCATGACAGGCTTTGTGTGCAATCATAAAAAGCCTGACCAACATCAGTTGCAGGATGTGGAGAAGACACTGGAAGCGGTAGTGCAATTAGAAAGTTCCCCTGTAACCCAGTGTTACATTTGTTAAGGCCCAGTTGGTCTTGGAACATAGAAAGTAGTATTTTGAGGCTTCTTGCTGCTGCAATAATATATAAAATGGGCCATGGAAAGATTTGGCCGTGACAGCAACAGATAGATGTTACTGGATTTCAAATGTCAAGAATATATACTGTCAAGACAATTGCTGTATTTGGGTTTGGGGAGGGGAGGGACTTCAATCCCCTAGAGTCCTTTTGCCAAATCGGCCATTTTCTTCAGGTGAACTGATCTCTATCAGTTGGAGATGAGTTGTAATAGCAGGAGATTTCCAGCTAGTACCTGGAGGCTGGCAACCCTATTTGTACATGAGACAATTTAACACAAGGGACAAGTTAACACAATTACTTAAATTAAGCCAGAACTATAAACATTGTTATTTTTAACAATTTACATTACTACTTCTTCTGTGTTCCCAGTAAAACTACAGAGAACGGGGGGAAATCCTACTTTCTTCTGCGATTTCTTATAACAAGGGAAATTTAAGAAAATTAATATGGTCCCAATTCAGACCTTCAATGATTTATTTGTACATTCTGATATATTCTTTGGTTGCCATCCAGCATATACTCATAGGATCTACTGAGATTTGTATTACAATCATAACATCTATCCTCAGTACTAAGACCCACTGAGTTTGTGCTATAGCTGCAGAAGGGTTTCCTGTAACCTTTTAAGAAAATGTATGCTCCATGCACTCATAGGGATTTCCTAAGCATAGACTGTTGTGCAAAAAAACCAAGAAAAGTTTGTGAATATACTAGCTTAACACACACATGGAGTTGCTCCATCATGGTCACTGTTTCTAGCACTTCCATTAAAAGACAAACTAATTAAAGTTGTTCATACCCCTTTACCGAAGCATTATAAGTACAATATGTGCATTAAAATACCACATTTTCAAGAAAACTGATTTCACAGTTTTGTTTCTAAATCTTAAAATATATAAAATGTAGCATGGAAAATAACATCTGAGATTTCCCTGATGAACGAGGTAAAATTTGCAAAAAGCACAGAATGAACAGCCAATCCTTTAGATAAAATTTACTGGCAATCAAGACAGAAAAGAAGGAGCTGATTAAATAGTTCCTCTGTTTTTGTTACATTATAGAATATAGATTAATCTCACAGGATTCAGAATATAGCACCAAATATTACAGGGAACAATGCCACAATTTATGATGAACAAAACTTCATACAACTTCACAAAAAAAGTGTTATTCTGGTAAATTATTTCTACAATTAGAAATTATCAAAATCTGATTCTAAATTTAAGCTGAAAGAAAAAGTAACACCCATTCCCATTCCTACCCCCTTCTTTTCCTTTTTCTTTTTCTACTATAGAAAAACCTTCCTTCTGGATTCACTTTAATGAACAACTGATCGAAACTGCATCCCGAGGGGGAAAACAGAACTGTGACTCCCACTTTGATCTCTTCCCCATGGAGAAATTCGCTCCCTGCCTAGCTTGCAAGATGTTCACATGATTGACGCTTGCTCTGATGTGCAAACTGCTTTGAACTTCAGACATTTAATTCCCATCAGGCAGCAGTCATTTTTATTCTCCTTCAACAGGATTTACAAGCAGAAGATCAGCAAATGTAGAAGATAAAATAAATTTGCAGAAGCTTTGAATCTTACATCAAAACAGTGTTCAAGTAAGCTCCAATTGGATTTCATTCAGCTTCTATTCACAAAGTAAATCAACTTATCCTATATAGCTTTAGTTTTGGAAAATGAAAAAAAAAAGAGAATGTGTATATAAAAATGACATTCATCAACTGCGGGTTGGGTTAGTGTATAAAGGCCCACCATTGTTTTCCTAATCTTTGTGTAGATTCCTATAAAAGCAGTTCGGGGGGTTTTTTCTGGATAAATGGTTTGTACATGACATATTCATTCCAAATGCACTTCTTCTTTTTTTTGCTAAATTGCTAGAACCAGCAAATAATATTATTGTAATCAATATTTTATTTACATACTGAGGTACTGAAATAGTAACACAAACAGTATTTTTTAAAAGTTAAGAATGGATTCTATATCTGAACTGATAATGGAGGTCTGATTCAGAACACCATTAAAGCATGTACCTATTTCAAAGGCAACAATAGTAAACCATCATTAATTTGAATAAGCCAGGGTCTACCCAGTATGATAAAAAGGGCTGCTGTTAATATGGTATTACATTAATATGAATCTACTAAGTATGATCCTCCAATCTTCTTTAATAAATGTTTATTATTAATAACAGGAATCTGGAGGCTCAGAGAGAAGTTCAGATACAGAGGGGGTCTGTTTATTTATTAGACTTTTTTCCATTATGGAACCCAAAGGGCAATATCAGGCCATCCATAGCTGGAGGCCCCCCAAGAGTGCACCTTCCCAGTCAGGGCTGCTTACCTACTCATAAGAAGAACCACTCCTCCTGAGAGACTTGGGTGGGGCATATTGACTCCTATCACCCACCCCGTCCCATTGCCAGCAACAGCTGGAAATGCCATGCCTTGAACGGAAGTGTGAGCTGCGGATCTTTAAGGAGGCACTGTTTGGCTGCCAGTTTCCTTACAGGCCCATCAGTTGGCTTCCCTGGCCTCTTGCACATCTCTGCCAGCCCGGGAGGTCCAGAGCTGCATCAGGAGGCCGTCAGAGACCAGGAGATTTACTGGGGCCCAGCATCTCTCTCTCTCTCTTTCTCGACCATCCCAGGGTAGCCCTGTAGGTGCAGGAGAGACTGTCCCCAGAGGTTCATGCATCTGAAATGACCACTGACTCAAAAAAGCTTATGCTGGAATGAGGTGCCACTGGGCTTCTCATTTATTTTGCCACCTAGATTAGTAATCACTACATCATCAGCTTTGGAAAACACCTGCAGCTCAACACATGTGCCCATAGCTTTGGCATTGTATTCTGGAGATGAAGTCCCCCTTCCTTTTTTGAAGACTTTTTATTTCATCTGGCATTCCCTCCTTGTCTTGGTTTGATTGACACAATAAAGGATCTCTCTAATCCATTCATACACATATAAACTCCAAACAGTTTATTCAATATGCATACCCAACATGGGGTAATGGTTACAGTTTTGGACTAGGACAAAGGAGACCCAGGTTCAAATCCCTGCTTTGCCAAAGAAGCTCACTGGGTGACCTTGGGACAGTCTGTCAGCTTAACCTACCACTCAGGGTTGTTTTTGTGAGGATAAAATGAAGGAAGAAAAACAATGTTGTAAGTTGTCCTCGGTTTCCACAGGGGAAAAAAGAAGGGCGTATTTAAATAAATTAATCCCTAAGATTTACAAGTCTGATAGACTTTCCAAATCTATTTTGCTGTTGCTGTATATTCCTTAAAGTTGAATCCAGTTTAGTACTCTTGCAAATGTGACTCCAGTTGAGCAATCTGAAAGATCAGAATAGGAATCCCTTTATCTCCTAACTTAACAGCCTATGAGAGGACAGGTAAACAAAAGTAAAGGTTGTGATAATGGCTGAACTGCAAGAGCAAATATTTAAGCAGCTATTTGAAGAGGAGGGCCAGACCACTTCTAAAGGAATTGCTGTATTCATAAAGTAAATGATCTTCAAAATCAGATCTCTAGATTTACCCAAGTAAATATTACATTAATGAATGTACAAAAGAGTGTCAAGTAATATGTCAGAGTGATAAGAATTTCTCCAGATACATAAAAGCGTTTCTATAGGTATTTCCTTTTAAATCAACAGAAACAATTTAGGACATAGCCAACAGATACCAAATAGCCACACAATGGGCACAAAATACTAGCAACCAAATACTTATCAATCTAACAGCTATTAAATATTTAACTACTACCTCTCAAAAGTAAGTACTGAAGTTTTTTATGTACTGTTTACGCCTACAGATATTCCTGTAACATCAAGGAGCACATTCCATCTGCATCTTACCTCATACTTCCTGGACCACACTGAAAAAATGTAAAGATTGTCCAGTATTTACTTCAGCAACTATTGAGCATCCTTTACATTTTCCAGTTAAGTTCAAACAAAGCAAAATTACTCAGTTTTGCTGGAATCATCAAAAGACAAAGAAACTATACATAAAATGCTTTGTCAGAGTAAACTTTGGACAAACAAAATCACAAGCTTTCCTAAGTCTTTCGAAACATGTTGCATGGCGATTTCACCTAAAGGGCACTACTGCTCCACCTCTCTCTCTCCTCTTCTACCTACACTCAATACTCTAGAACCTATAAGGAAGGAAAACAAAAAAGGAATATGAAAAGAAGCCTTAAAATGCCTTCTGTTTATTCCTCTCACTGGCACTAAGTGGGAGGGAGTGAAGGAAGAGTACCATCCCAAAATATAGCTTTCTTCTAGAGCCATTCAATGGTATACAATAAGGATATGAGCCAGACCCTCATCCCATTCTGAACTCAATGGGGGCAAAGTGATCTATGCTGCTACTCGCCTTCCTTCACACACATTGCCCCAACTTTCTGTGCAATAACTGCTAATGCAAAAATAACAGAGAAGCATGTGGATTCACTTGCCTCGTTGACAAAACAAGCACTTGCAGAGTTACAATGTTAGCTCACAGAAGTAACAGCCCATTCCTGAGCTGGCGGGGGCCGGGATGGCGGGGAGGAGGCGTGCCATGCCACCTCCTAAGCTGTTCCACGGCTGCTGAAAGACCCTTTTGTCAAACAGGGCCTTTTCACCCCATTGAGAAAAGCAAGGCTGTGCTAGCAAAAAACTGGCGCAGCCTCGCTCCTCTCGCCCCCGGTGTACCCAGGGCGAACAGGGACAGCTCCTCCCACCGGAACACCTCCTGGGACGCTGGAATGCACCCCGAGATGCTGGCGCAGGCCTTTACACGGGTGGGACACCAGAAGAAGGCCCCACCAGCGTCCCAGGGCAACGCTGCCACAGTGGCACCCAGCCCTCCCCGCTGGCAATGGGGCAACTTATGGTGGCGTAAGTAGCCCGGACGCCAGCTTGGAGGGCCCCAACGCCAGTGCAGCACCTTCCTGGCTTCACCCTTAAAGGTCAGGAATGCGCTATAAGTCAACCTCGTTACGAAAATTGAGGTGGAACAATTCCTACCTTCATGGTATTGTTAAGTCTGCACTGAGGTCATTAAAACATGGTCTCTATAACTGGCTTTATAATCCAGTCACTGTGTCACTGCGTTGAGATGTCAATTAAAAATAGTTCTTGGAGGCCAAATCTACCAATAGTTTTCATCAATAAGAATTAAAAGTGTAACTCGCAAGTTTGAGGAGATAAACCTAAGATTTCCAGATACAGAGGATAACAAAGTGCAGTGTAGTGGTTAGAGTGTTGGACTGTGATCTGAAAGAGACAGGTTTGAATACCTACTGTGCTATGGAAGTTTGCTGGGCGAACTTGGGCCAGTCATATATTCTCAGCCTAACCTACTGTGAGCAATGGCCAAAGGTCCTGCCCCTTTTGGCCAGTTACCAGTCCCGTGTATGCCTATCTGGGGGGGAATGCAAGCAGCTAATAGACAAACCAGGCCTATGGATGGCTGAGAAAGCCAGATGGGAGGGCAGAGTGAGACAGAAAACATTATTACACTGTCAGTTCAGATCAGATAGGGTCTGAACCTTCACAGAAAGAGAGGACTTGAGGGATCCTGTCTCTGACTTGGCCTTGTGTGTACGCAGGCTTAACTAGCGAATGTCTGGAGATTGGGTTTGTGTCAAGCTCTCTCAGCTCATCTCAGAATTCATTTGCTATTTTCTGAGCTTTCTCAGAGAATTCTTGTCTTTCAAAGTTTCTTTTAAAAAAACTTAAACAAAGAAAGGACAATCCTTCCATGACATTCCTTCACCTTCCCAAGAAACTCTTTAAAAAAGGAAGGAAATAAGTGGTTGTGGAAAGAGCTTGTTATAGAAAGAAGGCATCATCCTTAACTGCACATGGTACTCTTCAGTAAGTATTGTTTTCGGATAAGGAAAAGGCCTGCCAGTAACTAGTCCTTCCAGCCAGTGTTTACCCCATTTTTTCTCCTGGATAATTTGTTTTCTATGGGTAGAGGGGAAGTGGCAGGGAGGACTGGCAATTTGCAGTGGAGGCTGAACCCCATTATAAGCCAAGCATGAATTATTGCCTTATAATAGGATGTGGTTTTGTGAATTAGGAGAGTTTGTATTCTAAACTACTCTGGTATCAAATTTAGAGTTACCAATCTCCACGTGGTAGCTGGAGATCTCTTGGGATTACAACTTATCTCCAGGCGACAGAGATCACTTCACCTGGAGAAAATGGCTGCTTTGGAAGGTGGACAATATGACATTGTACCCCACTGAAGTCCCTCCCCTTCCCAAACCCCACTCTCCTCAGGTTCTACCCCCAAAATCTCCAAGTATTTCCCAACCAGAAGCTGGCGACCCTACTCAAATTTGATCCCAACACCACCACAGCATGCCCTGCATAGTGTTAGAAGTGAAATAGTCCTAATGGATTACTGGCCTTACTCAACAAGACAATACTTATTTTATTATGAGTAACTTTATGTTTCAAAAGTATATACTTTGTTTTTGAAGGGAAGGGTTTAAAATAATTCCTTTGCCTCAAGTTTTAATGAAATCTATTTACAGTATATGTTCACATAGTCATATTTTATCATGTGTTTTAGGCAATCACCTACTTTTTGTCTGGCAAACTATTATCCTGTGTTGTAAAGTTTCTATTGTTTGTTAAGACAACACATAGACACTTTTAATGAAAAGGATGAACCCAGCTAAGTTTCAGTTCAGCCTAGGAAAAGAAAATTACCACAGTATAGACATTCAGAGTAGGGACATATAGGTTTTCAAATATAAATGCAGGAACAAGCACTATAAACTCCAAAAACAGGAAAGTCAAGATTCTGTTTTCCAAATGTCAGTATTTTGTGAATAAGATTTTAGCAGCAACTGCATTCCCCAAACCCCCCATCTGTGTGGCTTACAGTATCCAATGAAGAAATAATAATTTCCAAGGTTGACTTACATTATAAAAAATAAACATGTGAAATAATTTTCAATTTGCTAAAAGAATTTAGATAATATAGATAGATAATATAGATAGCCCCCCCTTCCGTGACTCCCCACCACCCAGCTGGCCTGCGGGGGCAAAGCCCCCCCTTCCCTGACTCCCCGCCACCCAGCTGGGCGGCGGGGACTTTTAGAGACCGAGTGCCCAGCTGTTCAAAGACATGTTGGCACTTGGTGATAAATAAGTGGGTTTTGGGTTGCAGTTTGGGCACTCGGTCTCTAAAAGGTTCGCCATCACTGTTCTAGGCAGTCCCACAACTCTCTTTCCATCTTGGAGAAAATGCAGGGCAGCTCTTCTCTGGGTTCTCCTAGATACAAAGGGCTGGGGAGAGAGTTGGGGCAGCAAGCAGTACTTGTTCCAAGAGCTGGTAGGTACACAAAGAACCTAATTGGGCTGCCTCTCGTAGTAAATTATGCTACCCTTGCATTGCTGTAAAAAAGGAACTGCAGCAAAGGCAGTAGCAGAATGAAATCAATATGCACTGACCTCTGAAAGCATTTCACTTCTAAATACTCAGGCCCTTAACTGAAGAGAAACTGACAAATATACACGTCAGAGCTTTGCAGAACTAGGATCTCACACTAAAGTTTAGTTGTGTTTGTCCAGGGAGGATTAGAGAGTGGTAAATTCTAGGTTCTTCACAGCTTTGTTGAATTGAAACTCATGGCTCTACGTTCCAGTATTCTGCACACAAATGTAAGCATATTCATTTGTTTTGTAACCATTCAATGCTACCACTGTATTCTGTATGGTCATATGCCTGTATGGTAGCAACTATAAGAACAGCCTGTGTTATTTCTAGCTTGGCTCAAAATAGGCCAGGGAGGGTTTAACTTTGTTAAACATTAAAACCTACATAATCATGTGCCTATCACTATCTCTTGAAGAAGTCCATGACAGTGTTTCAACAAATATTTTATCCATTTAATTCAGGAAGTCTTCAGCTACTAAAAGTAGTGGTTTTATGACCATATAAAGGTATATGTTTTATTTCGTTTTTAGCAAACTTACAAACATTGGTAGAGCTTACTTTCTAGGACTCTTGATAATCATCTGCAATTCAAAATGGCAACAAGGAACACTATCTCCGTTGTTACCTCTCTTCAGTAAAGACAGAGAACAAATGAAAAAGACGGTTTCATGTAGGTTCTTTCAGTTTAGTGATCCTGTCTCCTAGCATGCATTATCTTGTTCCTGAATGTTGTATAGGTTAATTAATCATGGCAAACGATCTAAGCACTTTATATATAATCCTTAAATTATATGACCTTCTAAACTTTTAGGGTAAAAATACCAGATCCAGATAACCCTGGAGAAATGGGCTTTCTCCACCATTTCTGATGGGAAACCCTTTAAATACTTACTCCATCATAGAAGGTGGAATGGTGCAGCAATCTTGAATTGCAGTCAGGGGTGATGTCAAATGAGCAGTATACGATGCTTCCACTACATGCTTGTTTCGATTTACCACATCCAAGTAACGGTTAAATTTTTCCCGGATTTTTTTTGCTAGCTAGAAAATGTAAAGAAAATAAATAAAATCAAAGATGCTTCTCAGCATATACATTTTGAATATTTACTGTGCAAGCCATACAAACATGGCAAAAAATAACAGAAACAGAAACATTACAGGTGCCATACTATGCATGGTTAGCCTTAATTAATACATATAGGGAGCTGGGCAATATTTTAGTTTTAGAAGTTTTATTGAAAAGGATTAGACAAAATGAAAATCTAATAGGTTTTAAATTAGGGAGAAATCATTATAAGATAAAAGCTTATGCAGATGACTTAGTATGCTTTCTTACTAATCCTAACTGCCAAATTGAAAACTGGAACAGAACGGTAGAGGTTCATGGAAAACTTGCAGGATTTAAAATAAATAAAAATAAAACCAAACTATTGTTTAAAAATATGACTCTATCACAACAAGAATTAACAAAGAAGACAGGTTTTATTATTGAATCTAAAATAAAATATTTGGGCTTATGGTTAACCTCAAACAATCTTAATTTATTTCAAAATAACTATATTAAACAATGGCAACAAATTGTTACAGATCTTAAAAATTGGGGGAAAATACCAATATCATTAAGGGGAAGAATTTCGGTGATTAAAATGATGGTACTACCTAAGATGCTTTTTTTGTTTCAAAATCTTCCTATTATAAAAGGAACACAAGTTTTTAAAAACTGGAAGAAAGATATTTTAAACTTTTTATGGGGTAAAGATAGACATAGAATAGCATATAATAACTTAAAAGAGTTAAAAGAGACAGAAGGTTTGGGGTTGAGATTTGAGAATGTACTATGAAGCATCTTGTTTGGTCTGGTTAAAAAACTGGATTTTATTAGAGAATCCCAAATTACTTGAAATGGAAGGATTTAATTTACGCTTTGGTTGGCATGCATATCTGTGGTATGAAAAGGATAAAGTAAACAAAGAATTTAATTATCATATTATTAGAGCTAGTTTATTTCAAATTTGGAAAAAATATAAAAGGTCTATGGAAACTAAACTCCTGGGTGGATTAACCCAGTAGAAGCATTTATGAAGAGAGGTAAACAACTTAATTTGGATATGGGTATTTATAGAGAGATCGTGGAATGTAAGGAAGGGGAGTGGCTCCTTAAGTCAAGAGAAGAACTTAATATTAAAGATTGGTTCATGTATTATAAATTAAAAGATATATTTAATAAAGATAAATTGATGGGATTTAGTAAAATCAAATCTAAATTAGAAATTAAATTAAATAAGGGCAATAAAGGTCTGATAGCAAGGATATATAAATTATTAATCGAAGTAAATTTAGAGCAGGAAAGGATAAAACCAGTGATGGTGAAATGGATGAAGGAGTTAGGATATAATATTGATTTGGAAATTTGGGAGAATCTATGGAAAAAAGAATATAAATTTACAATCACTAATGAAATAAGAGAGAATTTATATAAAATGTTTTATAGATGGTATACGGATTTATGTTGGAAATGTGGAATTGAAAAAGGAACTTTTATGCATGCCTGGTGGATATGTAAAATTTTTTAAAAAATTTGGAGAAAGGTATTAAATTAAACGAATAATCTGATCAATACTAAAGTAAAAAGGGACCCTGCTTTTTGTTTATTGGGAATCCCTAAAGATAAAATGGATAGAAGCGATAGAGTCATATGTCAATACAGTTTTGCAGCTGCAAGGATTATAATAGCTAAATCCTGGAAGCAAGTAAATAAACCTCTAATCAAAGACTGGAGCGAGAAATTATGGATGTATATGCGGATGGCCAAATTAACAGATTCCTTACAAGGGAAGGATATGGAAGAATTTAAAAAAACATGGTCAAAGGCCGCCGCATATTGGGACAAACTGGTGAAAATGAACTTTTCTAATTTAGTGAATGAGTTATAGATACGATTTTCGGTATTTTGAATATTTTGTTAAATAATTTAAATGTGTTAAGACACTTCTCCGGAAGTCCATTAGTGTGGTGGTGGGACACTATTTTAAGGTGGATGGTGGGTTTTAAGGGTATTTTGAATAATGTAAGATTACTGTATCGTGAAGTTTTATTAATTTGTATGTACCCTTTTGTATTGTTTCATTTTTTGTTGTTTTGTTGTTTTATTTTTTGTTATAAAAATAAAATAAAAATTTATTTTAAAAAATTCATGCATCTGTAACCTTATGGTTGGAGTACACGCTCTATGTGCCGCCCTCAAAGAAAACTCGGAAAGTACAACTGGTCCAGAATGCGGCAGCCAGACTATTGTCAGAGGCTAGCAGCTGGGGCATATTTTGCCCATTCTGAAACGTACATTGGCTCTCAGTCTGTTTCTGGGTTCAAGGTGCTGTTTATGACCTTTAAAGCCCTTAACGACATTGGACCCACATATCTGAAGAACAGTTTCCTTCCATATGTCTCTGTGCATCAACTAAAGCAGGGTGGGGAACGTCAGGCCCGGGGGCTGTATAAGGCCCGCGAAATCATTTGGTCTGGCCCTTCATGGGTCCTGGCAGATCTCTAGCTCAGAAGGATGCTGCCCTGCCTGAATCTCTTGGGCCAAGCTGGGGACAGCAGAGCTCAAAAGAGAGTCGGTCGTGCCTCTTGGCTAAACGTTTGACCAAATATAGCAGGCTAATTTTTGTTGATAATTTTGAATGGCCTGCGAATGATGTTATAAATATCCAAATGGCCCTTGGCAGAAAAAAGGTTTCCCACCCCTGAACTAAAGTAATCAGGCAGGCATCTGTTGGTTATCCCACCAGTCAGGGTGGCCCATTTTGCATCGACCAAAGTCCGAGCCTTTTCTATTATGGTTGTGTGGAATTGGCTCTCTGAAGAGGTAAGGAGGGATCCCTTCCCTGGAGATCTTCAAGAGGCATTGCAGAGCCTGTTTGTTTGCCAGGGCTTTTGAGGGGATTTGAATGGGAGGCATCTTTTAAGGGAGGGAGAAAGATTTGGTGTTTGCTATTTTATTTTGGCTTTTAACTGAAAATGTTTTAACTATTATTGGAAGCCATATTGAACCATGAGGAAAGGTATGGTATACATATTTTAGTAAATAAATTAAAGATCTTATCTATAATATGAAAAATACTGAACAAATGTGAACAGGAACACATGTGATGCACATTCCTTATGCTGCTCAGTTTTTCAAGATTTTTTTAAAAAATAAGTCAATTGTGTAGCTTCAGTTTATCATGACGTATGAGCCAGAGCAGATACTTCCTCCCCCCCATTAAACTCAAAATAATGTGACCCTGTACACATCACTTCAAACTATATTCTACTGAAATCAATGGATTTACATTTCCAACTACACCACATTGGCTTTTCTGGGGCGATTATTGTTGAACAATATCAAGCAGCTGGGCATGGGTGAGTCATGCAAGTCACGTGGTAGCAAGTTGCCTGGTGGTAGCTGCTGGCCCTGGCCCTGATTTGTTCTCCCCCAAAGGCCAACACAGCCCCGGAAAGAGCCCTGCTACCTCCCCTTGCCTTTTACTAAGACTTGAAGGCAGGCAATACTGTTGTGGTTGCCTAGCAAAGGCCTCTGTGGACATTCATTTCTTTAAAACTACAGTTGTTGGTTTTAATATTTGGGGGTGTTTCAACCTCCCCTTTTTTTTTAAGATTCCAGATTTTTCTGCAAACCTGGGGCATTTTTCAGGTTTGTAGAAAAATCTGTCTTGTCTGTTCAAGGCTGCAGTCTCTGGATTTAAGTATCCACAGATTTGGCTTTAAACCCCTCCAACAGGTTGTGCCTCTCTTTGAGCTACTGTATATTCTTTTATACTTCCTACCGAAGGACTAAGTGACATCTGTAAGAAACTTGTTAGACAAAAAATACCCTCCCAAATTCCAGCAAATTATCTAACAAGGGCAAACCAAACAGCTGTGGTGAAGTGCTATCTAGCCCTTTTATCTCTGTGCTTTCAGAACCCAACCCAAACTCAAATTCCCCGAAAGTACAAAATTTTCCAGTGAAGCTTACTTACTGGACCAGTACAGCAAAGTCCACTTTTGTTCAGTACATTTCAACTTTTATTTGTAGCTCTATTATTTTATTCTTACTAGAAAATTGCCTACAGCTTGCAGCTCAAATGAAGAAACAGAATAATCTTTCAGCAATTTATAGCTCACAGCAAAAATATTCAATGTCACATTTTAATGCATTCTGCCTTTAGAGGCAGATAAAGTTCTTTAATTAGTAATGTCTAACCGGCTCCTTTTCAACACCCTCCAATTGCCTGTTACATATACATACAAAATTCCACCTTTCAGTGGAATAACCTGACAACACGACTCAATTTGTGTACTGAAATATGTAATTTGTCTATTTATTAGATTTTCGGACTGACAAATGTCCTTCCTAACTATTAATAACAGGTCATTTCATCATGATTTATTTCCTTACGTGAATAATGAAGCCGACGCTGATAAGAGCAGTGACTTTGCCTTCATTGTTTCCATCAAATACTATAGCTCAATTACAGGCCTCCAAGGAACATAGTTTTAATGGAATGTTGTTCAAATGAAAATGCTTGCAGAACTATACCTAGCTGGTATTGTAGAATGATTTATTACTAACACAGAGGGCTGCTAATGGTCCAAACTAAGTTATGAAACACCATTAGATTGCTGTCAATTGTCATGTAATACAGACTTCAGTGTTGAGTAAGTTCTCAATTTCCAAACCAATATTGTCAACTGAATTATATTCATTATTGTTTAAAATATCTATACCATACTTTTCTCCTAAAACTAAAGTCAGCTCACACAGGCAACAATATGTTGATTTAACAATTCAAAGCCGGAATAAAACAGTGCACAAACATAGCCAAAAACATAGTTATTTCACCCTCTACAAAAGCTCTCTGAAATAAAATGTTCCTACATGCTTTCTGAAAAGCAGAAAAGGTGCCCTCCTTATCCATTCTGACATGCAATTCCAAAGTACTGGTGAAGCCAGTACAGAGAATCCCCAAGTTCCAGCTGTCATCAAACAAATTAATGAAGCAAGGTACTGTAAGGAGAAAGACACCTAAAGACAGGGAGTGTAATATATTGGGAGATGCGGTCTGACAAGTATGAGGGACCCAACTTGTGAAGGATTTTAAATTGGATCCAGATGCAAACAGGTATCTAGTGTAGCCACTGAAACACCAGTTACATGCTTTAAACAGCTGGTCCAAATAAGAGCCTATTGCCACATTTTTATTTATTACAACATTTTATCCCATCTTTCCTTGTGGAGCAAGGTGGCTTACAAATCATAATTTAAAACACCACAATTTAAAACTGACAAAATAGAACCCCAAATAACCCCTGTCACTCCTAAGAGATACCTGCCCTGGCAAATAAAATGGTCTTGTAGTGTCTCTAACAATTTTGAATATGGTGTGTGTCTCCCCACCTCCTCCAAGATTATTTTCCATAAAATGAGAGCTACAATAGATAAAGCACAGGCTCTCGTTGATGCCATGCAGGCAAGCTTAAGTGGGGGAGCAGCCAACGGGTGCCAGCAGCCTGAGGACTCTAGTTAGCACATAAGGGTATATGGGAGACAGTCTTTTGCACCAGGCATATCGCCACTTGCATCTGCAGTAAGAGATTTAGATATTTTGCAAAAGTTTAAATTTAATTCGATGGTTAAATGGGAAACATACAATATAGATACATATAATCACTTGATAATGGGCAGTACCGCTTGATAACGGGCAGTACTATCATTGACTTTCAAGAATTCTATCAAATAAGCAATGGAAACATTAAACGGTTTGAATATTTCCAACTTAGGAGCTCCCTGTCTAGATACATGTATTCAGGCCCGGGGATAAGAAGCCTGACAAAAATTGAGGAAACTATAAATAAATATCAGGAGAAGATACTTTCCAAAATTCTAGAGATTTTATGCTAAAGAGCCAGTGTATCTAAACACTCATTTCAATACAAGTGGTAAAAGGATTTGGGTTATGAAATTCTTGAAGAAAAGTGGAAATATATATTTACTTACAGTTTAACTTTCTCTGTTTCCCAAGGAAACAATGGCACCTGTCACAACTTAAAATCTATGGGAGTATGCAGGATACATGTTGGTTCTGTAAATTACCAAATGCAGTTTATCTGCACATGTGGTGGACATGTAGAGCACAAACATTGGGTGTCTATTATAGCTTATCTGAAAAAAGACTTTGATATACATTTCCCCTTTTCTGTCAAGGTCATGCTACTAAGTTACACAGCCATTTTTGCAAAAGAAAAACAGATTTTAATTTCACATCTGTTAACAGCTGCTAGACTAATATTTGCAAGATACTGGAAATCTCGACCCTTTCTAGTCAGGCTTCTGGCGTGGTCATGGGACCGAAACCACCCTGGTTGCCCTCACAGATGATCTCTGCCAACAACTGGATTGAGACGGGTTGTGCTGCTGATCTTACTCAGTCTTTCAGCAGTGTTCAATATGGTTGATCACGATCTGTTAAACCCCTGCCTCACCAAACTTGGACTTCAGAAGGTGGCTTTATAGTGGTTTTCCTCCTTTCTCCAGGGCCAGGGACAAAAGGTTGCACTCAGGGGGAAGGTATAATCCTGTCACCCCCTGCTGAATTGGGTGCCACAAGGGTTGGTCCTTTCCCCAATGCTTTTCAACATTTATTTGATCCTCTTGCCCAGTTAGGAGTTTGGGGCTGGTTTGTCACCAGTACGCCATATGTAACTTATATTATGTATCCTTTGCACCAATGCCAATTATGGCACACAAGGGAAAGCTTTTGCAGCACTTGTGTAAAATGACCCAAGCCTTGCATAAGTATATATTGGGTGATTAAAGAAGATCACATAAACAGGAGTTTACCAGAATCCTGTATCGCCTTATTCGCCTACTGAAACTCAAATAATCATGACAGATTTGCCTGATTTGCCAGTTGGAATTTTGCTAATTGCAAGTACCAATATCTTGCTTTAGTTTGGCATTAGAACTTCGCCTATTGTGCTTGCCAGAATTTGGCTAGTCGCGAGGAATTCGCCTCATTGGCTAGTCTGACCTCTGTGAGTTACAAGCACCAACGTCTCGCTTCAGTTTGCATCAGGACTTGTTTAAGTGAGCCAAGGAACGACTTCGCCAAGATTGTATTTTTGTGTTTCTATGTAAACGTCTTTACTGATGTGGCACATTGTTTTTGTGGCCTTAGGTTGTAGTTAGGTGCACTTAGCTAACTAGAATTTTGAATTGCACTCTATTGGTAGTATAAATAAGAGAAAAATACATATATAAATGCTGCATTATCAGTCTTTATTGTACAAGCAAAAAAAAATATTCCAAATATTGATTGACCATAGTGGGTGTGATTTTCATTCCATACTATTGGTACAGCACAAGTTTTTTTCTTTTTCTAACGTTGAACAGTAGCAAGCAGCCAGGCCTGGGTAAGTCATACAAGTCACATGGTAACAAGTAGTCTGGTGGTCACTGGTGAACCTGGCTTGAATGAGTCCTCCATCAAAGGCCGAAACATCACTGGAAAGGGTTCTGCCCCCTACTCACACCTTTTACTGACAGAAACTAAGGCTTGAAGGCTAGCAATACTATTGTGGCTGTCTAGCAACAACCACTGAGGGCATGTGTTTCTCAAAGCTACAGGCACTGTTTGGGGGGAGTTTTAATTTCCCCTAACATTTTTCTACAAAGCTAGGGCTTTTCTCAGATTTGTAGAAGGAACTATCTGGTCTATCCATGGTCCCAGTCCCCCGATTTAAGTATTCACAGATCGGGCCATGTTGAGAATTAGATATATTGATGATGTCACATTTAAATTTGAATATTAGGAAACTGGAATTCACCCAATGAAACATTAAGTAGCCCAAACAATGTGACAGATTTTGATGTCTTTGTACAGACAGCCAGAATGCATGCCCTTTGATTACTATGCATACATATTGAGGAAAAACACCTGTTTGCATATTATTTATACCCATGTGTAAAAGCACTCCAAATGCTAGTATTCCTGTTGACAATATATTATCATAACATCAGTGGATCTCTCACTTAATGTCCTCGGTGACAGCTCACTCATTTGCATACAACCCTAGAGATTTAAAAGCTTCTTTTATTGCTAAACTCTCTTTGATGTCCCCCCCCTCCCCCATTACTGGTAGTGAAGGAAGAAATACATTAAATATGCCAGTTGTAAAAATTTAATGTGATAAAACTGTATTAAAAATATGCATCAACTAAGCAGACATGTGTATCTGATATAACAAACTCAGACTGGAATTAAACCGTATTCTTCAAGAAAGAAAGTTTCACTCGCAAAATGGAATATTTGGATAATATTTTATTATCATTTTTAAAAGTACTGTGAGAATTGGAAGGAATTTGACACAGCGATATAAAAACATAACCTTTCATTACACACTCACTCACTCACTGGTGCCATCAAATTGCAGCCGACTTATGGCGACCCCCCTTATGGGGTTTTCAAGGCAAGAGACTAACAGAGGTGGTTTGCCAGTGCCTTCCTCTGTATAGCAACCCTTGACTTCCTTGGTGGTCTCCCATCCAAATACTAACCAGGGCTGACCCTGCTTAGCTTCTGAGATCTGACGAGATCAGGCTAGCCTGGGCCATCCAGGTCAGGGCAACCTTTCATTACAGTGTTCCATAATACACTGGAAATGGTTTGTCACGGTAAACCATTCTGCTTCACCAACAGTTTGATATTGCTAGTAATTTTTCCTCTATAATTCACGCTAGGGTGTTTGCTCCATCCACAGAAATTTTATTATATCCTCTTTAGAAACTATTTTGTATGTTCCATTGCCAGACTGTACCTGATATCCTCTCTTAACTCATAGCTGTATTTAGGAAGTGTCCTCTTCCCCATCTGATGACAGGTTGAATTACAAACAGGAGATCTATGGGAATGCCTGCTATCTATCAGCTGTTTCTTTCCATATGATACAATGCTAACACCTTCCACAGAGCTATAGTTAAGCCCACTATGGTAGCTTGTTTATATAGCAATGACACTTCCTGACCCTTCCTTCAAGCAGACTTCTACAAGCTGCTGCATGCAAAATTACTAAGAACTGCTTTGGTAACATATATCAAAGAGGCTGTCCTTCAGAGTTATCTCTGCCACCATATCGTAGGAAATCTTCAACAAACAGATGAACATGTTTTTTGGGAGGGGGGAAGGTTGGATTTTGTTTTGTTTTTTAACAAATACAGGGTTGCCTATTTAACAACCTCCTACAGAATAACTTTGTAATGGAGGCACCATTCTCTCTGTAGCTTAAACCAATTGCAGGCCATCTGAAACTCTGAGAAAGTATCAAGCTGCGAAGTCCAGAGCACTCACACAACAAGTATTTTGTGGCAAGGTTAATACCATTTCACTGTTGATGGAGGGTGTCTGAGAGATAAATCAAGACACAGGAAAAAAATCTAACCCACGAGGCACAAAGATAATTTTGCCTTTTTATCCTAGGACATAAACTTTCCAAAATCTACTTTGTATATCCCTCTCCTATCTGTCTGCTGTTATAAAAACATTCAAGCCATTTTGTTCTGGCACTGCTTTTTGAGAGACAAATTGGCAATGATTAGGAGTGAATGCAATTCAATCAATATTATGGCCAGTCTTGTAAAACATACAATCATTTTATGGAACTGTTTCAAGACAGACATTGTATATTCTACTCCATACCCTATCTCACCACGCTCATCTGCCATCAGCAGTATGGTGCCATATTTCTTTTTCCAAACTTTTCCCAAGATTGTGTGTGCGTGTGTTTCGCTGTCAAGTCACAACTGACTTATGGCGACCCCCTAGGGTTTTCAAGGCAAGAGACGTTCAGAGGTGGTTTGCCACTGCCTGCCTCTGTGTCACGCCCCTGGTGTTCCTTGGAGGTCTCCCATCCAAACACTTGCCAGGGTCGAGGCTGAGAGCATGTGACGGGCCAAGGTCACCCAGCAATTTTCCATGGCAGAGTGGGGATTCAAACCTGGGTTTCCCAGATCCTAGTTCAACATCTTAGCCACTACACTACGCTGGCTCTCTTTTCCCCAGATTACAGGTGTTATAACCAAGGGACCATGGCTTGCATTCTTTATATCTTCTACACTCATCTTCATTGTGTATAATCTGCATAAACACTGCTGTCCCCTTCATTCTTGATGTAAACTGAAATATTTTAGTATTATTTTCTGCCTTTCTTTTGAACCTAATATTACCTTTTATGCCACAGATGTCTGATTTGGCAGTTGTAATGACATTCCTTCACAAGGGCAACTTTTTAACATCCAGGGGGAAATAGTTACACTGCTTTTTTACATCTCCTTGAATATGCTGTCTATTTCTGAACAAGTCTGTGCTTTCTTTAATAGTTCTCTGTTGGCTGTTATATTGTTGATAGCTCCAGCCATCCACATAGCATTGCCTAAATGCAGATATAGTGCTGTAAACATTAAAAAGTCACCCCAACAATGATGAGGATGACAAGTTATACTAAAAGCCATGTGGTTACCTTAGCTCTCCCCGTGAGTGCATGAGCAGTCTTAGTGTGTGGGTGGGATTTCAGGCTCAGTTTGCTTTCTTAAACAGGAAAGAAGCTTTATTACTAATGAGTACACTAGAGTACATACATGGAAATAGCCAACATATTAGGAGAATACAGAATCTAAGGAAAGAAAAGAAAACATACATCTACCTTAGTTGCATCGTGCTAGTTACCTTCAGATTGAACACACATCCCACAGTCACAGCATCTGGAAAAAGTGTTTGAACCCAGTACAAAGGAAGGGTTCACCTTTAATCCCTTCTGCCTGCTTAGGTGACAACCCCCCCCCCATCCAGACTCAGAATTTTCTGCCCCTTGTAGGCACTGCTCTGCTCTCTGCCAATGGGATAAAAGAGCATGTAGCCCTCATATCACTTTCCGTCACTGCATTTTATGATACCTATCCATTGGACCCTTCCGGCAGGTGGGCCCAAATGGCTGAACCAAAGTTTCTGTTTTTCTGCCTCTCCCCCCACCCCCCGCACAGGAAAATAAACAGTTTGCCATGGGTTCAGGAACCCCGATCATAACAACACTGAGTCAGAAAAGTTTTAAGCATGAAGGTTTACATCACCAAGGAAAGGGGTGGGAATGTTGTCACAGAGGAAGGAGCAAAGGAAGCACTGCATCTACCCTAACATATTGTTCGTTGAGTGGTCTTCAAAGAAGGCACACAATGGGACAGTGCAGGCCAACATGAATGTTCAAAAGCTTTCTAGGGCATTTGATAACTCAAAGGGACATCCCTCTCCCACCCGAGTGACAATGTTTCCCACCAATTCTGTCACATGACCAGGAAGGGGGGGTGCCTCCCTTTTTCTCAGTTCTCCTTAGCTGCTGAAAGTGGTCAAGAATATAATAGTAGTCACAGAGAACTTAGTGCAGGGCAAGGATGGAGGGAATATGTGCCTGACTGCACAGAAGATCGCTTGATAAACAACAGTTACAGGTAAGTAGGTGCAACCCTGTTTTCATCTTAGAATCAAAGAACTGAAAGGGGCTATACAAGCCATCTAATCCAACCCCCTGCTCAATCCAGGATCAGCCTAGGGCATCCCTGGCAAGTGTTCGTCCAGCCACAGCTTGAAGACTGCCAGAGAGGGGGAGCTCACCACCTCCCTAGGCAGCCGATTCCACTGTTGAACTACATACCATAAAGAAAAAATTCCTAATGTCCATCCAGTGCCTTTCCACCCGTAACTTATAGCCATTATTGCGAGTCCTATCCTCTATTGCCAACAGGAATAGCTCCCTGCCCTCCTCTGACAGCCTTTCAAATACTTAAAGAGAGCAATCATGTCCCCCCCTTAACCTCTTTTCCAGACTAAACATTCCCAAGTCCCTCAGCCTTTCCTCTGAGGGCTTGGTCTCCAGGCCCCTGATAATCCTCATTGCTCTCCTCTGCACCCACTTCATTCTGTCCACATCCTTTCTGAAGTAAGGCCTCCAGAACTGCATACAGTACTCCAGGTGCGGTCTGACCAATGCGGTGTACTGTGGGACTTTGACATCTTGCAATCTGGATGCTTAGCCCTTTCTGCCACTGCAAAAAAGATGTTCGAGTCTCCTGTGCCAGTGTGCCCCAACCTATGGGTTGCATCCTGTAAGTGGGTCACCAAGCCTGCTGAAGCAGGTTGTGGACTCCTACTGGTGATAGGTGGCTCTTTCCTTTTCCTCCTTTTCTGGTGCCCAGCTGAACTCAGGCTGAATCTCTCAATTGGGGGAAGTGGGGAGTAGCACACCAGACAGCCAACCAGCCAACCATAGTGAGCAAAGCTGAAGTCGTAACTGCACTTGACAGCTGGGAAAGGAGCCACATGAACCTTCTTGCCTAGCGCAGAAGCAGCCGTTTCATCCTCCTCCTTTTCCTCCTCAGTAAGTAGCTGAGCGCTAGGGCAGCTGAGCGAAGCACTCGTCTCCCCAGGGGGCTCCCGGAGAAGGATCCAAGAAATGTCTTAAATAGGGGTGTCAACGCACCCCTCCCGATTCCTAAATAGTGGAACGGGCATCAGGAAATCTCCTGCAGCTGATGAAGAGCGGTTTGATTCCTGAACTCTCTGAGTTTTACGACTTGGAGACAGCAGAAGTCCCGCCAGCTAGAGGAGTAATAAATCGCTGCAGACGTCTCTTTGGCATTTAAGCTTCGCTCTCCTCTATCTATTACCATCTAGCAACTATACAGAAGCAAGAATACCTACTCTCCTAAAATCTGAGTAAGTTTAAAAGAACTCTTTTGTTTTACCTAGATTAGGAAGTCCCAGGAGACTGCAAAATACATCAGTCAAATCCGTATCTCCCCACTCAATGTTTAAATGACTTTTTAAAAACAAGAAAAGATCTGATAACCCGGCAGGGATCTTATCAATTTGATCAATGGGAAGACCTAACAACTAAGATTTTTGAAAGATGCTTCAGTTGCCAATCAGGAACTACTACATATAAAGGGGTGGGAAGAGTGGGAAAAAAAACCACCCCAAAGAGTAGTCTTTCTAACTAAACAAGCCATCTTGCCATGTCCTTCCCGGAAACAATCGATCATTGCGAGAGAGTCAGAGAACTTGGAATCGGAAGTGTGCTATTAGTGTGTAACTGGCAAATATTTCCCAAGTTCCTGACCACAAAGAAGACAGAAGGTCTATGACTCTGATTCCTGCAGCACCTCCTTGTTATTTACTATACTGGAATATGCCTGGATCTTATTAACTGAGTCTTAACAGAAATTTTCAGAAGTAGCAACCATGGAATATCTGATTACACAGATGGAACAACTCGCTGCCTTGATGAGTACTTCATTTCAACTTATTAATCAAAAACTGGATACCATTTCAGACGATCTTAAAGACATAAAAACCCAGATTGCCACAATGAGATCAGAGGAGATACTAGAGGGCCCTCTAGCTGACAAGAAAGATGAAGAACAGAAGAATCCCGCAAAGGAAACGAGGAATTACGGTAGACGGTCTGCAAGAGCCCATTTGACAGCAATGGATTTGAATGTGGGTGATTCTGACTTCTGTCCCTTTAATCTGCTTGATGAACTTTTCAACACCTGCTTGGATGACTTAATGAGTAGAAAAACTGGGGCTGTCTTTTTTTTTTAATTTGGGATGGAAGATATTACAACATGGATCTACTATGGAAATCATTTACCTGCAGAGGAGATTTTACCAATAATCTCCAAGGATGATCGATGATTACTGCTAATGTGGAAAAGAAAGAAATGCTGGAAATTCCACACAAAGGGACTAATTTAAAAGAGTCTAGTGTCTCTTCTGGCTAAGATTGAAAAGGAACTGGTTAAAAGGATTGGCTATAATGGAAATAGAACTATATATGATATCAATTTACTAGAAAAACAATATGTATTAAATGAGTTTTAGGGAGAAATGGAGGACTTACAAAATAATTAATTTTTAATGGAAATAATCAAATGCTTTTTATTATACTAATCCATCTATTATTAGTGAGATCTATTATTTCTTTTCTTCTTCCTTTTATTTTTCTTTCCTTTTTTCTTTCCTTTATATGATATTATTAATTATTAATCTTTTTCCCCCTTGAAAAATATAAATGTCAAAGAGATCAATAAATATTAACAATAGTATTAGGATTAGAATTTTGTGCAAAGGAGATTACTAATTTATCACAAGATGAAGGGAGGTGTAGGGGAAGTCAATAATTCTTTACTATATATAATTTTTTAAACAATGTTACCTATTTGTTTTTACTTTTTACTGTTTATGTCATTGTTAAACTATGTGATTAATAATTTTGGAAAAATAATAAAAAAATTATTTTTAAAAAAAGTAAGTAGCTGGCACCTTGGTTTGTTGCAGGCCTTGGTGCCAGAGTCCATGTTCTTGTTAAGTAGTTTATCATCATGGGTGAGAAGTTGCTTTAGACAGACAGCCGGCTAACCCATCTCTCCCCTGGACATCACAGACTCTTTTGCATATCACACCTAATCCAATCAAGCCTGCTATTCACATTTACATACTGTTCCTCTACTTAAAGACCGATGGAGTCACATTCTAGCTGTATCTGAAGAAGTGAGCTGTGGCTCACGAAAGTTCATACCCTACCAGAAAATATTTTTGTTAGTCTTTAAGGTGCTACTGGACTCTTGCCCTTTTTGACTACTGCAAACAGACTAACACGGCTACCCACTGTGAATCAAGATTTTGACAGTGACAGAGACAGCAGAAAGAGGAGTAGGAGAAAAGCCGGAATGAATAAAAATGCACGCACAACACAGTCTTTAAAATCTGAATTCCATCATGTATGATCCTATGCTTATTTACTGAGAAGTCAGCCCTGTTGTTTCAACAGCCTGATCTTAGCTGAGGAGGTTTACTTTCAGTAAACATGCTTATGATAGTAGTCAAACTCCCTAAGCCTCTGCATGCTCACTCAAATGTAAGTCCCACTGAGTCCACCAACGCTTACTCCAAAGTAAACATGCAAAGGATCAGGCTGACAAGTTCATGCTTGAATCCCAAAACTTTGCTGACTAATTCCAGCTAAACATTAACTTTAAAAGAATAATTGGGATTTTCACCTTCTCCTCACCCTTCACCCCTCTCTTCTCTCTTTCATTTCAGGCAGTCAACTAACTCCTGCCTCTCTTAAGCAGCTTTTGGTTGCTGGCCTCCTATCCCTTCTACCATGAGCTGGCACTAGCAAGCAGTCTCAGAGAAGGGGTGGTACATGGCTACCAGCCATAGCAACAAGCCGGGGAGAAGAGATGGCAAATGGTGGCAGCAAGCCAGGGGTCCTCCATTAACTGAAACACTTAAAAACAAATAAATTAATCAGATTAATTAATTAAACATTATCATAAAGCTTTCCATTACTCTTCCTGCTATCAGTATATCCAACACACACTTCTTATTGCTACTTCTAAAGCGTTTTGTTGCTTTCATCACCTCAGGTCTTGCCATTAGTCTTCATTAATATTCCACATAAATTCTATGTCTTACTTTTCTCATGCCATTGCGTTGCTTCAAGACTGCTTCGCACCCTGTGTTGGATCCCAAGAACCATCTGCAGAGCTCTGATGGCAGACCAGATTAGCCCTGCCCTTCCCCAATCCTCCTCAAAAGCTGCTCCTGAGGACCCACAAATCCTTTGGTACACCATGGGATGCCAGTGGGGAGGAGGATCCGCACAGGAGAAAACCTTAGAAACTGCAGACTCCTACTTATGCAGGCGGAAGACCTTCTGCTTCGTCAAGGGCTAATCCAGAGCCTGTATGCAGTCTCAAGGGTCTGTTGTGGGCTCCTGCTTTTTTTTTCCCATTACACTAGCCCAGGGACACTGACGTAGTGGCTCAGGAGTCACACTTGGCTCTTCGACTTTTCAGCTGGGGCTCTTCTGAGCAGAGTTCCCCAAGATGGCATCTGCCCTATGTTACAGGAAAGCACATGAGGCCTGTTGCCTGGTGGGGATTATGGGTAGCTGATGGTTCCCACGTTGAAATAGATCTTGCTGGAGAGACTGGAGGATGGGTAACCTGCAAGCCTCCCTGAGGTGCAGGGGGTCATGCTAGGGATGGAAGTAAAGGAAGCTCTTTAGCTTTATTTATCATTAATATAATCCCAAAATAAAATTTAACACTTTTATTTTTAAAACACAAGGGAGGAGCTCACCAGGGGACATGCCATACCTGAAAGCAAGACTTCTTGCACTTCTTGAGGACACTGGGAAAGTATGAGTTCTGCAGGTGAAGATCCCTGTTAGCCCTGGGCTTCCAAAATAAGTAACACAATCAAGAGTAAAACCACCTTTGTTGGGGAATACCAAGCATTCTAGCCTACATTTTCACAGCTGGCCAAACATGCCTCACCCATTTCTCTTTGCCAAATGAGAGTCCATTGCAATTTCTTACTTTGGGTGAGTAATGACAAAATCATGTCCCCCAGCTGGAAAATGTTCAAATGCAAATGTGAGGCTGACTACCAAGCACATAGATACACCAATCGGAGACTCTAAACATAGGGATGGATGTAAAATGGAAAATGCTGAGGCAATTTCTCATTTTCTCACTCAGCAACTCCCAAGGAGTACCCCAGATGCTGTCAACTTGGGAAACATTATAGGAGGCACCAGGAGCTCTTTGCCTCACCCAATCCATACCACCCAGGCTACCTCTCATTCACAAACTAACCACAAAAACAACCAGCAAGGGAGGAATCCAGTAACATGTCACTGTCCTTCTGACACCCCCCTCATTTATGACACTTTTAGTATAATAAACCATGCAACTGGGTTGCATAAAGTAAGAGGGAGGAAATGGATATCAGAGTTTGGTAGAAAAACCATCAGTAGGTATTGGCAAACAAAAAATGCCATGTTAGGGGAGTGTGTGTGTAAAGTGCCATCAAGTTGCAGCTGACTTAAGGCAACCCCATAGGGTTTTCAAGGCAGGAGACATTCAGATGTGATTTGCCATTTCCTGCCTTTGAGTAGCAACCCTTGACTTCCTTGGTGGTCTTCCATCCAAGAACTAACCAGGGCCGACCCTGCTTAGCTTCTGAGATCTAACAAGATCAGGCTAGCCTGGGCCACCCAAGTCAGGGCTAAAGCACATAGCTGTATAAAATAAAGGGAAATGCAAAAGAATTAAAGGCATTCTGAAGCCAACTGTGGTAGCTATTGGCCCTGAGTGACAAGAGCAGTATGTCGTTCAGGTGTTTTCATATGTCTCTTCCTGGCCCTTTCTCCTGAGAGTCCATGGTCAGGGGTGCTATCAGCAGGCTTTCTTCCAAGTACGCGCGACCCCCGCCTACTCAGCCTTGAAGCTCTAGCACAGCTTAGGATACTAAGTCTTCTGTCAATCACAGCCCTCCTAAGCACTTACATAAACCAGGACAACTGTAGGTCAGATGGTAAATGTTCCTAGATGTATCTCTTGGGTCTCCTATCATATACGCTAAGAACAGTTGGGTGATGGGAATCTCATAGAAATAACACTTTGCACAAAAAGGGGGGGAGAGGAACTGTTTCCTCACCTACATACAGATACAACTAGATGTGGAGGCGGAGGCTAAGTAGAACTTGTTGGGGGGGGGACCTTAGAAAGGAGGAGGAGTTCTCCTTTGGCCTGGATTGCAGTCCAAGCTTCTAGGCTGTAATGTTTATCATTGGCTGGATACTATGTGGCAGGGAATACTGACTTCAGCAACATCATTATAGGTGATCATTACAGATAACCTAGGATACAGTCAGTTCCCATAGTCTGATATTTCAACCCAAAAGATATTTTCAGTGCCCTATATGAACTACATGTGCTCCCTAGAGAATGCTCTGCAATACAGAAGGTTTCCTCCAGGGACAAGTCCTTGTGGATAAAGTGATCCCTCAAGAAAGAAAGCTTGAAATACAATGCACTGACCATTTTATAAAACAAAGTACCAAACCATTTCCATGCCCATCCTAACCAGTGCAAAATAAAAACTCTTGAAGGAATGCTAGGAATAACTGACTCATTTGCTTCTTTTTTAAAGGCTGTTTACTTCCAATTGGCCCTTCTTTGTAGTCCGACATGGAACTGCTCATTCCATCATCCTTTGATCTACCCCCCCCCCCGCCCCCTGCTATTGCAGAGGACAAGTGGAAGTATTTCCAGATGAACTATCTTGGTTTTTTTCTTATTTACACTTCAGGAGGCTTGAATGGTGTTTTCTTGATGTAAAGACGCTTACTGGAGAATCACTGGCCTACTCTAAAGACATCCATACACAGGCAACAAAGATAAAAAGAAAAAAAAGGCATAAAAAAACAAAAACCCAATGTCTCATCGATAAAGAAAAATTATTTGTGGGGGGGAATATCACTGTGCTCGTGGAATAACATGCACGACTTTAAAGCAACCAATTAAAAAAGGAAACCTTTAAAAAAAAAAAATCAAATCCACAAGATAACTAAATAACTTAGAGCCAGTACAGAGTCTCATGTCAAAGTGTGTTTTCAAGCCCTGCATGTTGGGTATTACCGAGAACCACAATAATGTCTGCCACCACAAATATCCAAAAGATATACTTGAATTTGGCATGGGATAGAAATATATCCCATGTACAATATGTGCATTTTTTACACAGTTAGTAAAACAATCAACAGTATTACTTATTGAACTATAGCAATGTTCAGGAAAACAATTCTTACCTGCTGAACTTCACTTTCTCCATTTGAGATTTTTTCTGTGTACACAAAGGAGTTGAATATTCGCTGTAATAAAAAAATAAGGAAGGTTGCTTAGACATATTCACAAAATAATAAGGATCATATTTAGAAGACAGATATACACAGAACAGGTAATATAAGACAAGAGATCTAACATTAAAAGAATTATGGTAATAGAGACTGAAAAACCACATCAGTTTCATTGAACACACACATGCTTCCATAATTAAATTAAACAGATGTTTGTGTTTTGTAGAAAAGCAAAGGATATTGCATCCAGAGTACTGCTATTGGATTCAAGTGGTATGAATTTAAAATAGCTATGCTTCACGTCTGAAATCTGGTTTTCTATGAATATAGTAATTGTTTATACACACCATAGATTTAATGCAACACAGCTTCTTCAAAAAGGATTTTTTTACATTCCTTGACTTTCTTACACTTATTGTTAATTCATCAGAAATCTGTTTATATTTTACCAACCGTCTGCTGGCTTTATTTAACATACAGAAGTGGGGCGCCACAATAATTTGTATAAGTGGGGAGATATGTTGCCATGACCATTCTGCCTCCATTTTGTGACTCCAGTAAGCAGCCCATCTGTGTTCTGCCATCTTAGAAATGACTGGGATGTCCTTGGCTAAGAGTTATTTACTGAGAATATCAAGTGAGCTTCAGTCAGAAGGTGTACGTGCAAGACAAATGAGGCTAGCTTGGCTAGGAGATTAAGCAGGAGCAGACCGCTTGCCTAATTGAATTTAAATCTTGGAATATAATGTCCAGGTGGTTCAGCCACAGAAACATGTATGCATCACACACACACACACACACAAGATCCAGACAGAAATTACTTGAGTAGGTGCAGTCACCTCTATCACTATTCTTCTCAACATTCCAATCCAATCACGGTGCTTTCAGGGACCTCTTTGTCTGGCAGCCGTCTTGCCTAATACAAAGGACTTGATGTGATGTTGGTCTGTAATAAAGGGAGGCTATTCCAAAAGATTACCTACCTTTCTCTCATTTCTGATGTCCTTATTTGGAAACCCGAAAGCCTTCTGTTTTGAAAGCTTCTCCCGCCTGGAGTCTTCCCCCTTCCTTCTCTCTATGACAATACAGGGATTTGCTTCTGACTTTACATTAACTTCCACTCCCTCCTTCAAACCAAAGAAAATAAAACTTTTGTTCCCAGTATTTTCCAGCTTCTGTATGAAGAGCTGCCTTCATCATTTAAATCTGTACTCTGTAATCTGATCTTTAAGTTCTTCTCTGAGACCTGAGATCTCTTGCTCAGCCTTCCTCCCTCCTCAAGTGTTTACATGCTTTCCTCCAGAAATCTATCCTGTTTATCTCCCTTGATTTCTTAACTAAAGTTGCTTTCTTGGGCCAATACCCCAAAACTGTGTGTAGATACTTAGAAGCTACCCACTTTCCTCATGCAGAATAATTCAAAAATACATGAATGTATTCATTCACATTCCATGCCTTTCTCTGTGTCCTCAAACTTCTTTCTCGAGTTCCACATGGGGTAAGTATGCATGCATGTAGGAATATTTAGCATCTCTTCTGGGTATTTTGGTATTTGGAGTTACATTCATGTTTGATATTCTGACAACAAAAGTGTGTCTTGATATAAAATATATTCCAAATATACAGACCATATACAGTAAGATGGGACAGAGTAGCTTATGCCTGCACCTCTCTCCTTCCACTGTGAACAGGCATGCGCACAAAGAGAAACACACATTATTATAAGCATAAATTTAATTCACACACATTTGGTGAAACAAAGGCACAGGGAAGTCCTTTGTTTCAACCCTCCATTCACATACACGTCTGTACACACACGCAAGCACTCCACCTTCTGCCTGATCTTTCCTTAGGGTTGTCAGGTCCCCCCTCTCCTCTGGCAGGAGGTTTTTGGGGCAGAGGCGAGGCAAAGATCGCGGCCACGCTGACGCAATTGCATCACTTCCGGTTTACACCCGGAAGTGCTGCATCGCAAGGGCCCTTTTACCACTCAAACTGGGAGTTTGAGTAGTGAAAGGCCCGTTGCGATGCGGTGCTTCCAGGTGTAAACTGGAAGTGACATGGCGCAGCGGGCAGGTGCACATGCACGCGTTGCCTGCTGACCCTCAGCTGGTCGATGGGCAGCCAGGTGGATTGGCGGGGGGTTGCCTGCCAATCCACCTGCAAGTGCCACATCGCAAGGGGCCCGTTGCGATGTGGCGATTCCAGGTGTAAGCCGGAAGTGACATGGCGCGGCAGGCAGGCGCACGTGTTGCCTGCCGACCCTCAGTTGGTCGGCGGGCAGCCAGGTGGATTGGCGGGGGTTTGCCTGCCACCACCTGGCACTTGGAAACCCTATCTTTCCTCAAAGCTATCTACATCTCCTTTCACCAACTAACTATTATTCTTTCTCCCCTCCCTCACCTAAACCTCTACCACAGCTAAGAGGAAAGTAAAGCATTCTGACAATGACTTTGGAATTGGAATTCCCTCAGCTTTAAAGGTTTTTCACTGGGCATAGGGAGAAATGTATCCTCAAGTCAAACTAAGCAGAACTTTTGACAACTGACTTGAGGCAAGAATCTCCTCAGGCATAACCTCTATCTACTTCCAAAGCTCTTAATAGGCTTGGCTTTGTTTGGCCAGAAGGGAGGGTGTACTCCTTCCTTCAGTCTAATCACAAATTTTAATGATCCCCTCAGAGATTGTGACTGGCTGTTCCCAAAGATATGGAAGAGGAGTTATCTTATGCCCATGGCAAATAATGTACTTTCCTTGAGGCCAACACATCTTTTCTCCAGATTAACATCTGGCAATGCCTAGGCACCAGATGCTGAAGCTAATCTGAATCCTTCCCAGCCTGGTCTGAAGCATGCACATATATAGAACTGTAGTCACTGCCACCTCCCCAGATTACATCCTTGGACATCTATATGATGAAAATGGCAAACAGATATGTGATAGGCACATAGCCAAAATTGGAGGGATATCAAAAATTTGAAATATAACAACGTCTGTATGAAATGAGGCATTAGCCAATCTGAACCTATGGTTGTTTCCTCTTTGCCTTATAAATTTCCACATGTCACTTTGTGTTTTTCTGTGCCAATTCACTGCAGGGGCAACGGGGCAGCCACATGGGTTTTCTGCATTTCCTCTGCTCCAGTATCCTGTGGGGAGGGGTCTTTGGATTTTTTAAAATCCGCAATTGATACAGCATTATAAAATTATAATGATCTCTTAGATCTAGTAAGTCTCTAGCCCCTTACATCACAGAGATCAACAGAGATCTAAGGCAAAAGGCGCCTCTCTATAATGAAAAGGGTGAGATACTTGTATTTAAATAAAATCTAGATATTCAGAGGAACTAACAGACAAATTATAATATTAAAACAGTATAGCAATCTGTTAATTATTATTCAAAACAAACCTGAAAAAGCCCTTAGGTGACAGGGGAAATGGCCAAGATGAGGAACTTGGGCAGGGAAAAGGCCCTGATATGGGTGAGAGTGAGAAAGATCCAGGATTTACCATCCTCACAGAAGCCACCTCAACTTTGCTGCAATCTTTTCTAAAATATCATAATAAAGCAAGCACTAGAGTGGGGTGTTGCTTCTCAGTATCAGGGTTTTTTGGAGGAGACTAATTTTCTGGACTCATTTAAATCTGGCTTCAGTCCAGGATTAGGAACAGAGACAACCTTGCTAGTTCTGCTGGATTTCTCAGCAACCTTTGATACTATCGACCATAGTATCTTACTGAGCTGCCTCTCAGCAGTGGAACTGCATTGTGGTGGTTCAAGTCCTATCTGGGGGATCAGTCTCACAAAATAGTGTTGGGGATTCATGTTCTGCCCTATGGCCATTGGCCTGTGGGGTGCCCCAGGGCTCCATCTTATCTCCTTTGCTATTTAATATCTATATGATGCCACTGAGAGATCATCATGAGGTATGGGCTTCGATGTCACTGATATGTGAATAATACCCACTTCTACCTTTCTTTTCAATCTAACTCCAAGGATACTGTTGATACCCTAAACCAGTGCATGGGGACAATAGTGGACTGGATGAAGGTGAATAAGCTGAACCTTAATCCTGATGAGAGCTTGTAGAAAGGTAGACCAGGGACTTCAGATCTCCTCTGTTTAGGATGGGTTATATTACCCTTGAAGAGCCAGGTTTGCAACTCGGGAGAGCTGTTTGACACAGCAGTTGCCTTAGAAAACCAGGTGGCTGCTGTGGCTCAGAGGGTGTTTGCCCAGCTCCAGTTGATATGTTAGCTGCATCTGTTCCTGGATCAGTTAGATCTAGCCACAGTGATCCATGCCTTAGTTACATCTAGACTGGACTGCTGCAATGCACTCTACTTGAGGCTACCCTTGAAGATTATTTGGAAGCTGCAGTTAGTGCAGAATGCTGCAACTTGATGGTTGGTCAGGGCCAGCTACCAAGAGCATATGTCCCCAGTACTACAGCAATTACACTGGCTACCAATCTGCTCCTGAGCCCAAATCTAGGTGTTGATTTTGTCTTTTAAAGTCTTTTACAGGGATCAGGGTATCTGAAGGAACATCTTCTCTCATATATTCCTGTCCAGGAAATAAGATTGCAGGAAGATGCCCACCTGACTGTCCCACCAATTAAAAAGAGTTATTTGGTGGATACATGAGAGAGGGTCTTTTCTGTGACGCCCCATAATTATGGAACAACCTCCCAGGGAGGTGTGCCTGGCCCCCTCATTGTCAATCTTCCCAAGGCAGCTGAAGAGAGTTTTGTTTATGGATGCATTTGATTGATTTAACTTTTATTACTGGCAGTCCTAATTGGAGTTTTTAAATTATGACTTTTTATGAGTATTATAATTGTTTTTATTGTGTTTTTATGATATTTTATTTATATTGTAAGCTGCCTTCCACAAGGGAGAAAGGAGGCTAATTAAGGTTTTCAATAAACAAACATTAGGCAAACAAACTTCTGGTTGCATAACTCATTAGCTATAACCAATGTATTATAACTTTTAGGGCAACTAATTACTGTGTGCAATTATTCAGGAAATACATGAATTGGAAAATGGGTAGTTGGACTTGGATCAACTGCTTAAATGCATGATTTAAAACATCAAGAAAAAAGCCCAACTAAATCACAAATTTTCAGGGGAAACGGCAATGTGCTATTTTTAAAGAAATACGGTATGGAAATAGCTCCATTGCTAAAATGAAAACCCATGATAAAATGCAACCGATGAAACCAATGAAGACAATGCCATGGTATTAAGTGAAGAAAAAATGTTACAGAAACACAGTAGTATTACCTTAAGCACTGCACATATGTTGATTAGTTTAACTTTCAAATGTCTTTAACAAATCATTTTTATTTTTAAAAGTGACAAAATAATATACACAACAATTTCCCCCAATTGGATTAAAACTCTACATTGTACTTATTGTGACATCCACTTCAGTCTTCATCTTGCATGCAATGCTTCATTGTTGAGTAATCAATGATAACATTTGCAAACAACAGCCTCGTTTTGCTTACTATAAGAAGTTTGCTTCCTATAAGAAGCAGCTGAATTCTGTGCTGTTGCCATTATTCAGACAAATGCAGTCACATGGAACACTCTAAAATAATCTTATATTATGTTCCATGAAGCTTAGTACTGTCACTTTCCCTTATTCCTTTCCCTCTTGGGAACTTCAGGAATTTCAGAAATTTGAACTCTTAATTCTAAGGCCACTCCTGGAAAGGGCAGCAGTAAATCTTCTGAGTTTACAAGTCCCAGTGAGTCTAAAAGGATTTAAAAGGCAAAATGCAACTATTCTGAAAAGCCCAACACTGAAACTTCCTTTCATTCTACACTTCCATGAAAGCTCTGATCAGTTACTAAGCTTACTTATCTTATTGCACATTTAGATGAGAAGATACTATCAGTTGAAATTACAGGTGTCATTTTGATGCAAAAATAAATGCGTTTTCTTTTCTACTCACAAATTGCTGGATCTCTGGACATCAAAAGAAAAAAGGAAATAGTCCCTCATCTAAAATCAAGGTTTCTGTCCATAATACAAAGCTGGCCCTTCACCTAAGCTTTCATACATAGCTCTATGATGGAGCATTAAAAATAATGAATAACTCTATGAACTAGAAAGGTCAGAATACTAATAATCTCCCATTCAGCTTAAAAAAAACCTGTTCTTATACATGCTAGCTCAAATTTTAGCTGTGGAATGCATTACATTTTTATTTTTAAAAATTTTAATTGTTCTAAATCAAGCATTTTCTTATAATAATCTTATAATTAATCCAAAGATTACATTAAAACAGAAAGAGCAAGAGTTTAAATTACAATTTAAGTTTGCATTTTCTTACGTTTATTTAAAGTGCTGTTTATTTAACTGCAGGATGGTAGCTAAGGTGGTTGTTTTCCGTGTTAACTTAAATATAATACACAATATTCCCCTATTCAATTGGCTACAATTTTAATCTGCATACTTCTTAGTGAGATTAATTTTGCCAGTTGGAAATTTCCATCCTATGGAAGAATATATTGAGTTGGAATCAGTGTAAAATTTCTGCTTGTGTTAGAGCTCTTGTGCAAGTGGAAATACAAGGAAAAAACGGGTTAGCAGCTTGCACTAACTCAAACATTTTATCCCCATTTGTGTTTCTGCATGTGCAAGATCGTGTGTGAACAATTTTGGGATGCTAGGTCGACTCAGCCTTCCATCCTTCTGAGGTCGGTCAAATGAGGACCCAGCTTGCTGGGGGTAAAGGGAAGATGACTGGGGAAGGCACTGGCAAACCACCCCGTAAACAAAGTCTGCCTCGTAAACATCGGGATGTGACGTCACCCCATGGGTCAAGAATGACCCGGTGCTTGCACAGGGGACCTTTACCTTTACCTTATAAAGTGCTAGGTGTTACACAAGATCTTGTGCAAGTGGAACTGCGCTAAGTCCATTTATGTTTCTGCTTGCGCATCTCTGGATCCAAGCCATCGTTTCTTTAGATAAAGTTTAGAGACAGTACTAATGAAAGGGAATCAGTTACATAAAACATTAACCACAAAAGATTAGAATTACAGTGTGTAGTGGATTGTAGTTGCCTTCAGTTGTGGTTGATGTCTCCCAATTATGGTGTGCAGAGACGTTCCACAACCCTAAACCAAGCCTTATTTCATGCATACTCCATGCATTACTTGCATAGTTATATAGATAGGTAATTACAGCATCCTATCCATATTAGACTTTCCTATTACAGGTTGAGTATCCCTTATCCAAAATTGGGACCTGAAGTGTTTCGGATTTTTGATTTTTTTTTTTTTTGGATAAGGGATACTCATCAAGAGAAACAAAATTGGAGATTAGTGAGACTTCTCTCTCATGGTAACCCCATCATGAGCAAACAAATTCTAAGAAGTTCGTCTCAGCCCAGGGGTTTGCGCTTAGGCTCTGCATTTTTGTGTTGTGTGCTTACCCGCCCAGAGGTTCCATGGCTGCTGTTGCTCCCTAAGCCTGCAAGCAGGGAAAACATCAGCCAGCACTGATGGCCGCATGCCTGCCAGTCTGCCCGCGGCTCCACCTCCACACTCGCCAGAACCCCTGGCTGCCTCTCCCCTTCCATAGTGGGCTGAGAACTGCAGCTGGGATGGGCTGGGCAGGAGCTGGCCAGCCTTGCTGTCTCCTCCCCTGAATGCAGCAGCAAGATGCATGGCTGGGAAGGTGTTGGCTGCCACCAGGTGGGGGGGGGAATACAAAAACGAGGCAAGTGAGGTGGGAAGCCTCACCAGAGTCCTGCAGACTGTGCGCATCAGTGGCAGGACAGGCCAAGGAACAGGCCAGGAGGCTTGGCACACCGCTGAGGGCCAGGGGCAAAGTGAGTAATGCATATGGACGTGTTTGTGTGGGTGAAACTGTCGGCGCTCAAAAGGTTTTTGGATTTTGGATCATTACGGATTATCGGATTTTCATAAAAGGGATACTCATAAGAACATAAGAAAGGACCTGCTGGATCAGACCAAGGCCCATCAAGTCCAGCAGTCAGTTTACACAGTGGCCAACCAGGTGCCTCTAGGAAGCCACAAACAAGATTAATGGCTGATACTCAACCTGTATCAGCCATTAATGCAGGGATTCTGTCTTTGCTTGCTGTTATTTGTGCCCTGTCAGCAGGCTGCATGTGCAGGGAAGGAAGAAGGCAGGAGCCCCTCCTCAACCCACGCCAGTCCCGATTTGAATAAGGCCCCTGTGCACTTTTACACAGCAGTTGCCACTGGGGCATCAAAGCTATAGTATTGCACAAAGTCCCTGTGGTGAACTTGTCTAAAGCATAAACTATACTTTGGCCCTAAAAATCAAATGAATAAGAATCAGAACAAACATCTGAACTTAGCAGAGAACCATCTAAAAAGAATGGTGTAGAACAGATTGTGATGGTATTTATTTGCCACTGACACATAAAGAAAAGCACAATGGTTTGGATCCCACAGAAGATTTCTGCAGACAGAAGCGGGGGGAATATTCACCAATACCCTGCTCTAGTGGTCAACCTCCAATTCCTCTTTACTGCTGTTCCAGGGTTACCTTTCCCCCAAGAGCAGCATTTCAAGGGAAAAGGACACGTTGGGCTACAGTGGGAAGGGTGAGTAACACGCTGCTGACAGAAATCCTTACATCAAAGGATATTTTCAGTAGGATCCAAGCCATAAACCGGGGTCTGAGATAATATTTGGCTTCTTCTTAATCAGGCCAAAGTAGACATGAGAATTGTGACTGGAAATCTTCAGATTTCTATAATTGCCACAGGATCACCCTTTCTTGATGAAAATAGGTCAACTGGTGGTGCTTCTTAACTCAACAGGGAAAGTATAAGGGAAAACATGTTAAAGCAAATATCTAGATTGAATACATATATTTATATGCTTAGGCAGGATATTAGATGTAGAGATGATTGATCTCTACATCTACCAAGTATTTGAAGCAAGCAAATATCTGTAAGCAAGCATCTTCAAGTACTTAATCTTCAACACTTTTGAAAAACGGATGCCATTTTTTGTGACACCCACCCCCCTACAAAAAAAATGGAGCGAATTGCTAGGTTTGTTAGTGGATAGGGGAAACTTTTGCACTCTGCTTCCTAATTTCTTTATTGGCCTGTCCTTTCTTTCCTGCCTTCCACGACTTCTGTCAACCCAATCCTTGCAAACACATTTCAAAACCCTTAAAATTCAGATGACTGTTACAAGAGGTTATCATAGCACCATTTCTCCAAAAATGTGGTATGGCAGTAATCGAATTGCTTTTATCAACTTATATTTAAATCAGTAGGATTGTATAGTTGCTAGGCTATATAACACTGAAAGACATTTTAGTATGAGACTATTGAAGAACAGAGTGAAGTCCAATAAGGGTGCTGCATTTCTAGACAAACATATATCCCTCCCTCCCACCCCGTCCCCAGGAAAAAGTAAAGAAAAGCTGGAAAACTACCAAAATGCCATCAAGATACTTTTTTTAAAGCCAAAAAGGGGAGGGGGGAAGCAAGTAAATTAGTTCCATATGCTTAAACGATTCAGTATTTAGTCTATGTAATTTGACTAACATTATACTCATGACAATGTGCATGGCAACCTTTCAGAAAACTAAAGTTGATGTTATGCAACCTCAAAATATATAAAGCAGATGGTAGAAATAAACCTCCATGCACCAAGATTTCTCTTCATATTCAGTCTGGGAGCAGGGGACAAGAGCAATTTATTCATTATGATCTACACTGAACTAGTAATAATTCTTCAGTATTACTCAGTAGATAAGAGCAAAACAACCCTAGACACAGAGTAACAGCTACACCTAACCACAGCCAAACCATACAATGTAAGGGTGCAAATTCAACATATTTTAATTTTTTAAAATCTCTTTTTAAAGACTCTTATGTTTATACGTTTCCAGCATAACTATAATTTCAAAATACCTACTTGAACAAAATTTAAATTAATTAGCTCAAATAAAAGTTGTTTTAAATTAAGCTATTTAAGGACAATTAGATCCCTTTGTTTTACTTTAAAACACTCAAAGAGGCTTAGTGTCATTCTTTAAAACTGTAAGACATCCAATGTATAACTACAATACAATATAAAATACGATGGATAGGGTTGGAAAATGTCTTTTTGCAAGCATTCTCACCCTGACATACCTCACAGGGTTCTTGTGAGGATAAAATGGAAGAGGGGAATGACTCAACCTGTTTTTGTTCCCTGTTGTGGAGACAGGCAGCATATAAATGAAGTAAATAAATAATAACTATAGCTGAATGTGGGGGGCAGATAAAAAAATGAGTGCGTGGAAGGGAGAGAAGGAAACAAGGAAACATGAGGGTATAGCAGTCGCCAGGCAAAAGGAAAGATGACAGTGCGGCTACGAGGAAACCGGGGGAAATGAGCCCCCACTTCCACAAATCTGTATAGTTCCCCCCTGTGCAACTGGGTCCGGCCTCGTGGCTGGCACAGCCATAACTGGGCTATAGTTTTCCCAGGGAGAGGCTGCCGGGGAAAGGATGAAAGGAAAACTGAAAACAGAGACATATAAGGGTAGGCTAGCTGGTGGGTGGGGAAAAGAAAAGGCAGGCAGGCAAAAGCGGCAGTGCTGCAGAGGTCAGTGGGAGGAAGCAAGGGAACCAAGTGCCCCCCCCCACCACCACCACTGCTATTGCAGGAACCAGGTGGCCAGAAATCCTGCAAGCAAGTGGGAAGTGGGAGCCACCACACTGCCATGCAGGGCATGGGGAGGATGTGAACACTGCCCATACACACACTCACACACACACACACACACAAGTGGGAGTCTCCACTTGTATTCACTATTTCATTAAGAAAATACCAAAGGAAATGCCTGGCCCATGCTGAGCTTCAGCCCCTTTGGCCTGTGGTAACTTTTAGGCCAGTGCTTTGCATCCATTCCATGTGCTAAATTTGGTATACAGCCAAAAAGCACCCTAAATAGGTTGTAGTAATGGGACAGGCACAGGACTCGGTGACCACTGGCTGAAGAGGCTTAAAGCCAGCATTTCCTTACAGCTGCCACAATTATTGCTGATTTGTTTAGGACATTTATATGCTGCCTTTCCAGAGTCCTGCTCAAGGTGTCTTACAAGTAAAAACAATCCCATAAAAACCATTAAAAACATTATACATCATTAATATAGAAACAAAACAAGCCTAAGAACAAGTCATTGCCATACAAACACCATAAAATAATCACTCAGCCACCTAAAAAAATCCATAAAACAGATATGAGATCAGAATAAAATACCCTCCCCTTCCTTCCTTTTGTTAAAAGCCTGGGTGAAAAGAAGCTGTTTAGACTCTTAAAAAACAATATAGTAGGTGTCGGGCAAGCCTTAAAGGCTGATGCTGAAATGGTTGTGACAACAGGCCTTCAAGTTTCCATTGTCTGTAGCAATAAAGGTGAGAATAAAGGGAGGCTGGCAGGCTAAATCACTCGATTGCAAGTATCACTGAGTGGCCAACCAGGAGGACTAGCTATTGTCACTGGACAGACAGGGTAAACAAGGAAATGAAGCTCATATCACCTGTGCAGTTCTCCAGTGATCACCATGTATGCAAACTGATCATGTGGAAGGCCTTCCACCTCACCATCACCACCAAGCAACTGCTGGACCCACACATCTCACTCAGCATGTTGCAACAGAAGAGGATACTAGAAAGTAACTCAAAATCCTCCTTCTACTCCTGAGGGATGAACCAGCTCTTAAATTTCATAATAGGAGAAGCCATGACAACTGAGGACTTTTGTTTCGTCCTTCACAAGTTTTAATAAAAACACAGAAAGCAGGAGAAACTCTACCAGAATTAATCAAACAGGAATGTTGGTCTCAGAAGTACATTGTTGATGCCAAGAGGGGTTGATTTCACTCATGGCACAAGTGCTGTGTTTCTCTACTTTTCAGATCTTTCAATCGCAAGAAAGCCACAACACACACCTCACAGGAGGGAGTATTCCAGGTAGGCCTGTGTAATTCCATACTGCAGAAAAAATGTATTTAATACATACGATGTTGTACGTATTTAAATCTGGTCAGCATAGTCAAGACTAGAAATATACATTTTTCACAATCAGACAACACAATAAACATATTAATACTAAGATTAACATACTTAACAAGCAAAATATCAACAGAACCCTACTGGAAGTAAACTTTTTAAGAGTAAGGAGTCATAAATAGAGTAAGGAGTCATAAATAGAATACAGTGAAGCTACCTTTGGGCATGATTCAGATCAAGTTAAATGATTCTAATGCCCACCTTTTACTTATGAAGTCATACAGTTCAACTCAACAATTAATTTTCTCTAGATGTATATAGCCTGACATCTCGGTTATAAATATATTGGTCCCTGAAGTGAAATAAAAGTTTTGTAATATGTGAAAAATTACACAGCTGATAATATTGGTGCCAACTGTGCAGACACCCATTAGCCAACCTGGGGTAGCTTGGGTAAGATAATACTTGAAAAATTTCAATTCTTACCGATTGATATTCCAGATAGAACAATAGAAAGTTGGCAAAAACAAATCAATCGATTTGTCTGGAATGGCAAAAAACCGAGAATTAGATTTAAAGTGTTACAAGACGAAAAGAAAAGAGGAGGACTAGCATTACCCAATTTTAAATTATACTATCATGCTGCTTGCCTGACCTGGATCACAGATTGGATAAAATATCCTAAAACCAGACAAGTTAATTTAGAACGAGCCGACCTTGGACAAGGTTTTCACAAGGTTCTCTGGGATTCTACAACAAAAATTCAAAAGGATAAAGCCCCAGAAGATTGTGATGTTAAATTAGCGCTATTGAAAGTATGGAAAAAATATAAAAAGAGAATAAGCCCTTCTCCACCATCTATAATGTCACCAGTTGAAGCTTATCATGACAATGTTAAACTAAAACCGGGTGTCCACTTTACTTATAATCAAATGATTGAGTCTACAGGAGAAATTAAGACTTTGACCAATCTTCAAGAAAAATTTCAAAAACTGAATTGGCTGACTTATTTACAATTGCGGTCCAATCTACAAAAAGATTGTTTCTACCCTCAGCCATTTCGTGAATTAACAGAATTTGAGCAGATAATATCTAAAAACGATTCACACTTATTAGGAAAAATCTACAAGCTTCTTCTGAAATACGAAACAGAAGAAGAACAAGTGAAAATAAACATGATAAAATGGATGCAAAATTTTGGAGAAATGATTAATATGGATTTATGGGAAAAACTCTGTACTTCCGAAATGAAATATACCGTCTCTCAAGAAGTGAAAGAAAACTGGTATAAAACATTTTATAGATGGTATTTGACTCCTAACATGCTTTCTCAGATGACTACTCCTGGAAAAAAAGGTGCCTGCTGGAAATGCCAAGACACTGATGGTTCCTACTTTCATGTCTGGTGGACATGTCCAAAGTTACAAACATATTGGAAAAGAATTCACCAAGAACTTCAATTAATGTTAAATATTAAGTTAACATTTGACCCTAAATTCTATTTACTCAGTATAGTGCCACCAAACCTGCCTCTGAAATCTCATGATGTTTTTAAATATGCTACTACAGCAGCAAGAACGGTCCTTGCAAGAACCTGAAAACAAGCTCAAACACCTGAAATAGAAGACTGGAAAGAAAAACTACTGGATTATGCCACTATGGCTAAGATGACTTTCGAGATAAACTTAAAATCTAGTGAATCCACTGAGCAATTTCATGATAAGTGGGTGTCATTTTACATTTATATGAATTCCAGCTAATTGAAAACGATGGTTATGTATTATGGTTATGTATCATTTAACTCGTTATTTAAAAAAAATGTTAAGTAACTTCAGATCACATAATAGAATATTAACATAAGTAGAATAATAAATCGACACCTGGTATTAGTTCTTTTTTACTTTATCTTTCTCAGTTTAGAGAATGTTTCATAATGTACATTTGAATTTATTTCTTATTTTTGTATTGTTTTTATACTTATAATACTTATCCCCCCTTTTTTTGTTCCTGTACCCCTTCAATTATATAAATAAAATATTTTAAAAAAAATTATTCTCCTCTACCACTATCCCACAATGCCTAAAGTACCACACAACTTCGAATTCACTTGCCCCACACACGCCCTTCCCACTTTACTTTTGCACTGAAGGGGGGACATATCAACAGGTATTTTAAAGACTGGCAGATTTACAGCAGCATAAATTGCAGAGAAGTACTGCACAAAACTAAAAATTGACATCTTCCAAACCTAGCTCTACAAAGAATAATTATGTTGATGGAAGAAAATGCTACATAAAGAACTTTAGAAAACAAATCTATATAGATACGTATTTAACCAACATAGTGGGAAAGAATCTCTGATTACAAGAAATCAAGTGCAACACAGCATTTGCTACTTTCACACAAGCAATATCCTAGCATAGCCATTTTGTTTTTGTTCATTTAAAAAAATCTATATAATACCTCAGCTTGTGGTCAAATTCCTATCATCACCTATTAGTCCAAGAAAAGAGTATTTCCTGCATCATTCTGATTCCTCTAGTGCTAATACTGAATCATTCTGGAAGAAGAAATCTAGACTGCTCTCCAACATCATCCATTTTCCCCTTCCACTTCTCCAAAGCTTTAAGGTCTGGTATTATTAGAGATCTTACTTGCCACAAGAACCAAGAACACAAACATGAGAAATGAAAACCCATTCCTTCCAGTCCTAAAAAAATTTACCCATTCTCCCCCTGCCTCTCCACGACTAAGTGGCATAAGCAAGAAAAGTGGCAAGATTTGCAAAGCTATTCCATTTTTCACTGAAAGATGCATCCAGGTTTGAAAAAAGCACATCTAACTGTGATATGCAAGCTAAATGAAATCCATATCAATGCTGATAAGAGATATTTTAGGTGACAGTTAGAAAATGAAAACATAAACAGATTATTTCCAGTAATGATCATCTATATCCAACCTTTGTACCAGTCAGTTACCTTCAATTACCTGAAAAATGCTACTGGAGACAAACTGCAAATTAAAAATTTCTATTATACCTTTTTTAATGTATATGTCATGTAACTTTGCCCCTAAAAGACACATGAGGGGAAAGGTTTATGACATTCTGAGAAAGCCAGTTAATTTACTGAAAATAAACCTTTGTTGCTGTTTACTTCCATTTATCCCACTTGTATATTACCTTCATTATTAAAGATATGCTCTTGCCTGGCATAGGTACAATTGTCTTCCTCATTAAAAACAATTTAGATTCTCCTTACAATGACTCTTGGAATTACAAAACTTCAGTGTACCAAGAGGAAGGTTTCCTTATACTCATTCATATTTAATTTTTGAGGATGGTTCCCTACACATAAAATATTTATCAGTCAGAAGGTTTTTGAAATTGGAATACTAAATGTCAGCATCCCTCTCAAAATAGTTTTCATTTCACTTATTTTGCCACTGCTGGAGGATGAATAACACAATACAAACTATGGCAGCTATCTACAGTTCTAATTGCAAGAAAATGCAGAAAGAACAGAGATGATTTTTAAGAAAGCTGATGATATTTTTCTTCCCGTAGGTTTTTGGGAAATGATTGATGCCTTCAGCTCCCCCTCTTACAAAATTTTTTTAATTTCAATCAATAAAATATTAAAAGTACAGGTGGCCACAGGCAAAGCACTTGCCAATGCAACTTCCATGAATGTCCAGCCATATATAAATTCTCTTACCATGGTAGCTGGCCGTTAAGCATTCCAGCGACACACCCAAGCCAGGCTACCAAAGCCTACACATTCATAGATCAATTCACACATGGGCATATACAAGTATCATATGGTGCCTTCTCTCCTCCCAACACCAAGGACTTAGTAAACAAAATGTTTACTAGAGACTGTGGTTCCCTAAACTATTCCTGGTGACTAAAGGAAAATAGTTAAATGCAATCTTGTTAAAATCAGAATATTCAACTCAATCCTTTTTGTTTTGCTGAACCTTAACAATGGAATTCTCCCTCCACCTCTGCCTAGATAGGATGGATAAATCTAAAGTTTAAAAGTAGTTTAAATCAGCTATTTAAATCATGATTTAAAACAGTAAGAAAATCATTATTTAGACACTGCCTTAATACACATACATACATATACACTAATTTGTAGCTATCACCATAACAACATGGGCTTGGATCCATACAAGCAGTTCCACTTATGCAAGATATTGTGTAACACCTAGCACTTTCCTCCCAAAATATTATAGTACCCCAAAATTGGTTGCACAAGCAGAAATGTAAGTGGGGATACAGTAAGTCTGACTTGTACAAGTGGCTACTGTGGCCTTTTTGTTGTGTTCCCATTTGCACAAGAGTGCTAGAGCAAACGTAAATTTTACACTGGATCCAACCTATAACCTCGAATTGAACAGAGCCTGCATATATATCCTCAGAAAATACACTAAATATTGAATCTTTATACTATTTTAGAAATTGAGACATTGCTTATTTTTGCATAATTTAAAGCTCATGACCCAGGTACCATATATACTCGGGTATAAGCCGACCCGAGTATAAGCCGACCCCCCAAATTTGAGGCCAGAAAAGGGAATTTCTTATTGACCCGCGTATAAGCCAAGGGTCAATAAGAAATTCCCTTTACCGGCAATGCTGCGCTCTAAAATGGCGGCCGCCATTTTAGAGCGCAGGGCCCCTGCCCCAGGTCGCCCTCCCGCCAGCCTCCCGGGCCCTCCCGGGAAGGCCCCTGCCGGCAGGAGGAAGGCGCCCGGGCGCGGCGGCGATGGCGGTAAGTTCCCCCCTCCCTCCCTCCTTCCTCCCTCCCCCCCCTCCCCTACCGTATTGACCCGTATTGACCCTTTTTTTGGGCTGAAAAACTCGGCTTATACGCGAGTACATACGGTAGTCTCTCTTTTACAACAGAGAGGTCCAGAATGGAACCAATATGAAAAGCCACTGCTTTTTTTCAACATTCCCTGCCCCTTCCCCTTCATCATGTAACTGCCCTGTCCTGCCCTACGGCCACCCTACAAAAGTAAATAATTACAATCAGAAACAAGGACTGGTAGTAGTTCCTGGGTGGACAGGGAATAAAAGATCACCCACCTGTCTGTGATACCTGTGCCATGCATCAAGTCATGAACTATTGTGCCATATGATTAATTTATCCCCACACACACACACACATTCCCCCCCCCTTCGGAAAGAAAAGTCAGCCTTTCACAATTCACAGGAGAGTCATAAATTCAGCTTTAAGACTATGTGTGTGCCTTCAATTCAGATTTCATGTCAGACCAGATTACAGCTGAAATACAAAACAACGAAAATAGATTTAAATTAATAAAGAATCATATTTTAATTTTAAGATCCCACTGTTTATTTATTTTAGACCACTGATTCTTATCAAGCCCCAGCCTCAGACATAAGGTTTGCTCCTTCACTTAGTATGTTTAAATACACCCTTACGACTGTCCTATTTTTATGACTTTTCCAGACAGAAGATTTTCTCACTTCCTCTTCTACTTCCTCCCCAGTTGATGAGGGTGTTGAGGAAAATTCCTACCTTAACCTGTTATTAGCAAGAAGCAGTGGAGGTGGGAGGTGCCTCAGTCAGCATTAGGGAAATGCAAAGTTTCTGACTTAACAGCTGTCCCTCCCTACTGCTGATGTCAGCAAGGGAAACCATTTACCCAACAACTGCATAGTTGCATGGAACTGACTCACCCCCTGCCTCACCACTGTCTGCATGAGCTTCCAGGAAAGGCAGGAATCCTTCACCCTCTCCCTTTGACTGTACCACCTCACGACTCCCTGCAGATCACATGACATCATCATGTTAGAAGTGTATCATAAGGTTTCGGAGAATTGTGTTTTAGGAAGGAACAGGCCAGTCCTGTTTGGAGTGAAGCTCAAAAACTCTGTCACACAAAGATAAACAAAGCACATAAGCATCCCAAATTTTTTTGGGGGGAAGTGGCATATAGAAGTCACACCTTGGCCACCTGTTTTAATGAGCCATCAACTAACCAATCCCTTGGGAAGGCCAATGACAACCACAGTATTTCACCTCTGCATCCCGCCTCTCCTTTGCACTTCATTCCTTAAAGGGCTATGTGCAAAAATATCCTAGAATCTTAAGGGGAAAATTAACTGTTAGGGTGCCCATTCAAACTTCCTATGTTCTGAGTAGTCCACAAATGTACCCTTTGATTCTCAGGAACTTCTTGAAATATGGGCCAGAAAGGCACAAGCCTTTGTGTCTCTTCTGCCCAGCCCAACATCTGCCATGGAAAAGGAGACCAGGAGAGGGTTGTATAAAGGCTTGTAAATTTAGCTAGCAAGCAAACTGTGTTTTCCTTTAGCTTCTTGTATGCTGCAGTTTTCATTTTGTACGATTTCCATGCTAGTGTACTCATTCCCACATAAAATATAAGTGTTTTACCATTTGTTCCTTTGGTTTAGACAGACTTTCTGGGTTACCTTCCCCTACAAGCTGGCCATATCAGACTCATGTGATCAGATAGATCCTCAGGAGGGGGGACATAGTTAACTCTGACTTAGCCAACACATGCACTAATAAAGGAGTGTTCCTGGCCTACCTGCAGCAGCCTAATATCTCTAGGGGAGACAAGTTCCTTCTCAAAGAAGATGTTTGGCTGAAGTATTCCTATAAAGTCCTAGACTCACACCCAGTGGATCCAAATAGGAAAATGTAGAATCTATAACCAGGAACTTCAGCAAATGATACTTTTGTTATAGTTTGTGGCAAGAAAGAAATATGCAAGCAAAAAAGGAAAATAATGGCTCTTATACCAATATGCTTTCTTTTCCCCATTGTAGAAGTCTAGTTTCAAAACTTTTTAAAAGGCAGACTGGTAAATGGCCATATAATGCAATGTTATTAAAAAAAAAACTGAAATGCATTGCTGCCTACAAACTGATATTATAGAATGATGATAAATGAAAGAGCACAAGCAATAAATTGCTATCAGCCCTCTGCTTTCTCTCTCTCCCGCCCTCCCCAGCCAACAAACTGTGATTGCTTTTACTTTAAAAGATGTGACAAAGTGAAGTATTTAATTTTATCATGGCTGGGGTACACAGAAGGTTTATATTAAGGCATCTTTCCCTGTCAACTATCATACAGCAGACAGGAAATGCCTTGGGGTTAAGCAGGGTAGTAACAGGGAACAGAGTCCATGCAGCTCTTCATTTTAAAAAAATAGCCTGCAGAGGAATGCTATTTTTATACAGTCACATTTTCTCTTTTTGAGATTTCTAGACAGAACCCTCTATAAAAAGCACTTTTTCTATCAATAAAGCACAGTATTAATAGTACATAGGAGTTACTAATTATTTAAGGGATTTTTAAGTCTAGTGTTAAGAAAGTTTATGCCAAAAGTTCTTTTTAAAATGTATTATGTCATACATCCCTCTCTTTAAACATCTGGACATCACACTGATAATTCCCATTTGAAATATGAGGATGTGAAACATGGCAACATGATTTCTCAAAACTCTAGCAGAAACAACTCATTCGTCAGCCTCTTTTAATTTGAGCTATAAATGTTTGTTTGATAAAAGCAATAAAATGTGTTTTACCAAAAGTTACCAGTCTCTAGTCTACAACGTTACAACTTGTACAAACCATGGCCAATAGCATGGACTCCCTGTGCAATGCTGAAGAAATCTAATACATCAAGCGGTGGTGGCGCCTTTTAAGTGTTCAGCTATATCATTTTACATTTGAGCTTTTAAAGAAAAAAAATAAAGCTGGAAACATTAAGTACGTTTGGAAGTTTAATTGTATCATGGATACAACTTTTACAACTCAAGTACGTTTTAACCAAATTGTATGTACTACTTTAGGTTTGCTACATTTATGTAAGTGTGGCTGCAAATTAATATTAGTTTTTCTACTGACTTTTTTAAAATTTGCAAAGTCTTGAATATCAAGTGGAATTTGCCACAATGGCATTATCTAATAAAAACAAAATATCCACAGAAAAACACCACACCAAGGAGTTAGGAACATTCTACATGTGTTATGAATTACGAGGTGGTGACCCTCAGAGTAAATTATGAAGAGGGAAAAAACGAGTAGAATACTAGCCAAATCTTTCATAGCTTTTCCACAGATGTCCAGTACTCAGATACTGTGTCCAATCGTAATGCCAAAAGATTAAGTAATTTCAAAGCTACTGTATTTGATCAACATAGCAGCCACCAGTTGCATAAGCTATCACAAAATGTCTTCATAATGTTTGTATCCAATTTCTATGCATTCCCAGCTCAAACACCATTACTCGTACTGTAAAAGTGAACTGGATGGCTGGTATCTCACACAGCAAGCTGCTCTTTTATGCAGATGAAGAATGAAGGACTCAGTGTTTTCTCTTTAAAGTATGAAAAAATCCAAGAAAACCCTTTAGAAACCCTTTCAAAGTCTGGTCTTAATTTGCATGACAGAGTTTAGCAATTACAAGGATTTGGGTTTTTTTATTATACTAGTACTACCAAGAATGGAGCACAGGATAATTTCCAGATGGTGTCCTATTTTGTACTGATTTCTCAGCTTGCTATTGTTCTGAAAGCTTTAGTTTGGTTCCAAAGTTCCAGAGATTCAATGATTCTACCACCCCACTCCAAAATAAAAGCTCGATCTTTTTCCTGCCTCTATTTTCTTTTTCCTTCTCTTAAAAACACACACAAGCAACCCTCATTCTATTCTTGTTTCTAGGGAAAGGGTCAGTGACACATAAAGACACAACCTTGTGGCTCCTTCATTTATAGGGGGGGTTTGATTCCTGGAAGAGGAAGGTTTAACATAAAATCCAGTCAGAGACAACCGACCACACGTTGTAATTCTACAATATTAGGCAGGAAACCACACGAGTTTATATTTTATGTTACACAAAATTCCTACTAAATTCTTATCATTAACAAGCATGCAAGTAACAATTTCGTAACTTATACGTCAAAAAGATGATACATTCAATATCACATCACACAACCTTTATTGGCATAAACATCAAGAAAACAATTACAAAAACATCAGGAGTCAAGAGAAAATCTCCTAGTAGCATAGAAGAGAAATTTCAACATTAGATACATTCAATAATTGCTAAGAAACAGTGCTAATATAAAATAACTGCCAACAAACATTTTTCAGTATAACACATTCAAAAAGATATTGGTTCAAATGTTCCGTTTCACATTTCTGTTAAGCTTCTGATGGTTTACGAATTCAATTCTGATAATAAACTTTGTTTTGAAAGAGAAGTAGGGAAACACAAAAGAAAACAAAATGTTTTTTTTCAAGAATATAAACATTTCTAATTAAAATTAATTCTAATTAAAACATTTCTAATTAAAAACCAGGCTATGTGAAACTTTTGGATGAGAGTACACAGAAGTTTAGCAAAAAGCAAACTTTTGGGAGATTTGTGGAATCCGTAATTGTAAAGTTATGCTGCTAAACTTGATGGCAATTAGGCAGATGGAAGCACAGTACCAAAGAAAAGAAAGCATTTCAGTGAATCTCTAACAAACCAGGTATAAAGTGCATGAGAAAATCTCTATCAAGTAGGCTTTATATCTTAAGCCATACCCATCCCACCCCCTCACCCTGAAAAACTTCCAGCTGATAATATACAACTTTTTGTAGAAGTCCTTCTAACATGAAAGTTTTTCTCTGGAAAAATGGAGCTACACATTTCAGTAGGCTTAAGCATTAATCTGAGCTGATATCCAAGTTCTACTTTAGTTTCCTTTGGCTACGATTCCATTTGAAAGTAAGCACCCCACTGAAACTAATCTGAAGTGCTTTCAAATAGAAGTAAACCTGCATTCAGTTGCTCGGGTAAACAAGTAGTTTTTTGTCTAGCATTTATTCTAAAGGCAAGCAGTTCCAGTATTGGGAAAGCCCATCTTTTGAAACATTGGTTAGAACACCTGGTTTGCGAAGTCACCATTTCCCCCTGTCCTTTATCTGCCAACTGGGCTAATGTTCCATAGAGTTTGCAAGCCCTGCTGCATGATTTGCACCCAGGAACTGAATAGGGTCTTTTGTCCACTTCAGAAAGGATATCCATGAGTAGGAAGGACCTGGCCTCATCCCCTCATTTGACACTTTATCTAATGTAGGTTTCAGCCACCATGATATACCAGATGGACTTTGAAATATCATAACATCTGCACAAGGGGAACCTTGCTGACTTACCTCAGCACAATCTTTTACCTTTGTGTCATTGTTTGATTACAACATTCAGATGGACAGGTGTTTCAACATATAGTAGCAAAACAAAATAGGCGTTCTGTGGTACCTTAGAGACTAAGGGACTATGCTAGAATAAATGTTGTTAGTCTCTAAAGGTGTCTAAAGATTTTTATTAGACCTGCATTCAGTGACACAGCACTAGAAGAAGGTTCCCTATGTTGGGCACTAAGAAGAAGAAGAGTGGGTTCTTATATGCTGATTTTCGCTACCTTTTAAGGAGAATCAAATCGGCTTACAATTGCCTTCCCTTCCTCTCCCCACAAAAGACACCTAATGAGATAGGTGACGCTGAGAGAGTTCTAAGAGAACTGTGACTAGCCCAAGGTCACCATGTGTAGGAGTGGGGATACCAACCTGGCTCACCAGATTAGAGTCTGCTGCTCATGTGCAGGAGTGGTGGCATCAAACCCAGATTAGAGTCCACCGCTCTTAACCACTACACCAAGCTGGTTTTCTAAGGCAGGTGAAAGGGCTGTATGGCTAAACAGAAGCTCTCCCCATATCAAAGCCTGTGTAAAAGTCTTCTCTTTCAATAAAACCCCCACCCTTTTATTCTATCTCTGCTTCATCATCTTGTAAACCCACAGAAAGACGAATGGGTGGATGATAAATGAGGGGCGGAAGGGTGAAGTGCAGACCTTTCCCCAATGCAGGGAATTTATCCTGTTAGACTTTCTGATGTTTTGACTGTGGTCAAACCTCAGAACATTCTTCAGCCTAGGGGTAGAGTATCTGCCCCATCACTCTGCTGCCTGCCTATTGATCCGCTGTGAGACCAGACTGACCTCTAGATGCTGGGGGGGGGGGAGAGTGTGTTTGGGCTGCTTTCAGCCCCAAAATGCCCCTCTTTTAAATTCTTACACATACAGGTTGCTGCTCAGTCATTCTTAGGTGTCCCTTCTTCATGAGTGAACATAGTGGGCAATGGCATGTGTTGCAGCGTCCATCTCTGAAGAGGGACTGCCAAACTGAAACACTTAGGTTTGCTGGCACCCTATGGGTTTATTACTCAGTTCAGTTGAGATTCCTTAATCCCCTTACAGCAATACCAAATAACTACATCCTTTAAATTAAAAAAGCTGAACACAGAAGGAGGATACTAGCTGATTTTATTTTTTATAGAAGAGAGATATGCACCACACAAGGCATTACCCTGAGAACTATCATGTGATTCTAGAGAAAGCTACTGTAAGACAACAGCTCCTACTCATCTAGACATTATTACAGATGGACTCTGCATCAGTACTGCAAATCTACTAGGCATGCCTCCTAGCATTAAAGATTCATCGGCTCCTATGCATTTTTTCAGCCTACAGAAGATTCAAAATAGTTTTCGTTAGTATACAGCCTTCATTTCAGTGTTAATCACACCAATTCCTGTATATCAGTATTTGAGATGTGTGTGTGTAAAGTGCCTTCAAGTCGCAGCCGACTTATGGAGACCCCTTTTGGGGTTTTCATGGCAAGAGACTAACAGAGGTGGTTTGCCAGTGCCTTCTTGTTGGAGAGAGTAACCTTTAACTTAAGTTAACATTTAACTTAGCATCTAAAACATTGCATTTGTTCCCTACAACCATTTAAATATGGGAATAGCCACTTCCAAGAGCCCCCCTCCTGATGCTACCATAGCAATATAAAAATGTTCCCATACATTTCCATTAAAAGTGGAAGATGTAGGCCACAAAGGAGAAGACTATTTTCCCTTTCTTTCCATACCTGAATCACCCAGTTTCTAGGACGATAACACTAATGCATGGAGGAATTGCAGTACATACTCCTCATACAAATTGAGAAGAGACTCTAATGATTATGTATATGATCAATTATTTGCAGTGGAAGTACCTGCTATACTACTGAAATACAAATGGCAGCCCATTATGATCCCCTGAATTGTACTGTTCACTTTCTGAGCACACATAACTATGGAGATGAGTGATGTGGTAATGATCATAATGTGCTTTCCACAAAAGGCTAATCTTCATGTGGTCCATTGTGCCCTCTAAGACAGATATATCTTGTTTTGTAGTGAGCTGTCTATGGGCTTCTTGGAACACAAGATTAATTTTGCCTGCAAAATACCTTTTTAGTCTTGTGATTTTATAATGAGTAGAACAGGATAAAAATTGATAGCAGAGCGTTCTAGGCATTATCATGAAAATAAACTAGCAAGTAACAGCTCAAGATTAAAGTCATGCTGATAGTGACTGGCAGAGCACTAACTGACTATCCCAGGCCCTTCACAGTGGCACAGATTCTAGAAGTTCATATTACATGCTGGGATGTAACAATACTAGCCTGACAGAGATGTAAAACACAAGTTCTCAAACTAGATGCACCTATGTTGGGGTACTAAAACTAATTCTAAATCTATCTTAGACAAAGGAGTTTCACCCAACCTACTAAACTTAGTGTGTTAATGTAAAAACACAACACTATCTCAACACAAAATATTACGCTGTTCTCAGCAGCAAATATGATTCACATGAACACCTAAGGACAAACTTGACTGACAGATCAGATTTGTAATCTTATGAGTAATGCCAAAAGAAAATACTTTATTTGAAAACCCTGAGGAAATATTATTATGCAAGCTACCAACTGATGGTATGGCATGCCCTCTTCCTAAAATAATGAACTGCGTAAGGCTTTTAAGCTAACAGTCCAGTGTAAAAATAGCCAGTAAATTAAATATCTTTTGTTGTGTGCTAGCAATTACTGTGACTTGGCCATCTTCAGAACCTTTCATTTTACCCCTCAATAAACCAGTTGACAAAAGTTAGTAGGAAGTCTTTGTTCAATAACATATGAGAATGAAGCCCAAAGGATTCAATTATATGTTATTGTTTACCTGGATTGCATGTTAATGTCTTTTGAGTATTATATGCTGTTTTAAGCAGTAAAAAGGCAAGATATGGGTTTTTAAACAATCACAAAGTTACTTCAAGCATAGGAAACTCTCACAGACAACCAAATTGGACACCTACAGTTCAACAAGTGGAGTGGATGTAAGCTAATAAATATAAGATGCAGAAGATATTATGTGTGTGTGTTAAGTGCCGTCAAGTCGTTTCCGACTCATGGCGACCCTAGGGTTTTCAAGGTAAAGGTTGGTCAGAAGTAGTTTACCAGTGCCTTCTTCTGCGCAGTGCTAACCAGAGTTAGCCGTAGGGGCACTGCCGTTGTCTACGAAAGATCTTCCGCCAGTGTCACCTTCCACTACTGCTGCTGCCCAGTAGCTAACCTTCAGGGATTCCTCTACCCCCATCCCCATTGGAACTGCCTGTTCTCTTCTGCGGATGTGGCCATTGATCCCTTAAGGGGGTGGATGCATCTTTGTCTGGTGTCTCAGCTGTGACCATTCCGTCTTGAGTGACTCTGCTAGGAGTTTAGTCTCTTGATAGAGTCTAGACCCCTTACGGTATTGCTCTCAGCTTCCCTGACACTCACAAACCCCCTCACCACGTTAAGGTGTGCATCCAGAAGGGGATTACCTAGGATTACCAGAAGATATTACCTAGGATTTAAGGTGTCACTCATTCTGGATGGGCCTACCCTCCCCTTGAAGTAACAGGTCCGTAGTCTGGAGGTGTTTAGGGACCAGGCTTACTGCTGGATAAGCAGGTGGCAACTGTGGCCCGGAGTGCCTTTTACCACCTTCACCTGGTTAGCCAGCTATGGCGTTTCCCAAGCAGAAAAGATCTGCTGGCTACTATGGCCCATCCTCTGGTTATATCTAGATTAGATTGTGGCAATGCCCCTGTATAGATCTATGGGCATCCAATTAAGCTGATGGGCAGTAGATTCAGGATGGCCAAAAGGAAATAATTATTTACACAGTGATTAAAGTATGGAATCTGCTGCCAGAGGGTATAGTGATGGCCACAGGTGCAGACAGCTTTGAAAGGGGATTAGACAGATACATGTAGGATAGGTCTATCAGAGGTTACTAGCCATGGTGACTAAAGGGCACCTCCACATTCAGAGACAGTAACCTCTGAATACCAGAGCAGGAGGCAACATCAGGGGAAGGCCTCAGCCTCTATGCCTTGTTGTTGGACCTCCAGAGGAACTGGTTGGCTACTGTGTGAGACAGGATGCTGGACTCAATGGACCAAGGTCTGATCCAGCAGGGTTCTTCTTAAGTCCTAATGCACTTTACACAGGGCTGCCCTTGAGAAGAAACTTTAATTGGTGCAGAATGCTGCTGCTAGGAAGTTGACTGGAATGGGTCATAGGAACCATATCACTCCAAACTTGGTCCATCTACACTGGCTTCCAATTGGGTACCAGGCACAATTTAGGGTGCTGGTCTTGACCTTTTAAAAGCATTATATAATTTGGGACATGAAGAACCGCCTACTTCCTTATGAACCTACCTAACCATTATGGTCATCTTTGGAGACCTTGCTTTGGGTGCCCCTACCTTTTGAAATTAAGTGGATGGCAACCCAGGAGAGGCCTTCTCAGATGTGGCACCAAAACTCTGGAATTCTCTCCCCAGAGAGTGTAATCTGTCCCCTTCTGTTGCCATCTTTCACCATCGGATGAAGACTTTTTGGTTCATTTGGCATTCCCTCAGTGAACCCTCCTTCCTGCCCAATGTTTTAATTGTTATTTTTTATGTCTTCATATCTATTTTAGCTCTGGTTTTGATTAAAGAACTCCAAAATGAAATTTGTTTGGCCTCAAGACCTACCTTCTTCTCAGCTCTTTCCCATAAAATCCATGGTACTTTGCACAGCTACATAAAGGCTGCTGTGGCACATTGTTGAGTCCCAACAAGTCCATATCTGAGAATATGATCGCTTGAATGTATCACATAAGGAACCCTCTATTCACAAACTGTACAACTGCAAGTCTTTGCTCATACAATGATTTTGTGATTTGTTCATCCATTGAGACTGACTAGATGAGATGAGTTCAGATGTGCTTGTTGGACTGAACAGACATAAAAAAAGAAATGGAACACCTGTCACATGAACAACTGAGTATGTCAGTATGCACACTATATACATGATGAAAACAGACTCAAGAGGGTGTGTGAGAAAAATGGCATTTGCATAATCGAGGGCATTTATACTTCCGGAAAGAGTCTGCACAGTAAACCATAACTGCAGATATTACAAGTCATGTGCTACCTCAGCACAACTTACCATTGATCTCGTGTGACTTAAGAGACACCATATTCCGTGTTGTACAGAGGATTAACATAAGACACAATATAGTTAAATCCCTTCACTTCCTCAGCCAAATAAACAGAGTAATCACATACGAGTACATGGACTAGAGAAAGCCTTCAAAGCATAACCAAACAAAATTTAAATTCTCAGATCCTCCAGGAATGCCATGCCCCAACCATTTGGCAACTGTCTGGGAAATTATGTAAGTAATAATTATGAGGAAAATGCAACAGCTGTGGCATCCACTTTCTATGTCAAACATGAAAGAAATTGTTCCACCGTTGCAAACAACCCCTACCAGATGTCAAGCTTTGTCCCAAAGTACTGAGGCTTGTACCATTTTACTACCATGAAAATCTAAGATTACTGATAGGGTTTGGAGGCAACATTCAGCATTTTTGCCTGGCTTACTTTCAGACCTATAAGCTAGTATGGTTTGATTTTGAAAACATTCACAAAATATGACCAGGGAATTATACGTAACTCTATGACTGGACAGGACTTCTGAGTGAAATGGAACATCATGCATTTGAATACACATCCAATCAAATCTTTACATCATTTGCTTTGTTACCTGAATGCAGTAATGTTTTAGAAAACCAATGTTCAGCAAAAATGAAATGATTGCATTCTACTTTCTTTTCCAATATCGTGAAAAAAGATGGGATTGCATATTTCTTAGGTGTGAACTTCTGAAAGTTTGAAGATGCGATGGAACTCTTTCATTATGAAACTGTTCATTTATATACCAGAAGCAGTGCTTCCCAAAAAGGTCTGCATAGTTAAATGGTATATTACATTAAGCTGACAAGTGAGCTCTCTCTCCCTTAATTAATTATTATTCACTGAATCATAACATTCTTACCCTGCCTCTCATAAGACAGTAGATCATAACAAAACAGGCCATCCTTTTGAAAGATGGAGAACTGATAATCCAGGTGACACCTGGACGATACTCCCCATGAAAAGATAATGCATCCTTGTAAAAATCAAAAGGGAAGGGAACACTGTTGTAGCAACATGTGCCAATACAACATCACCATCAAAAAGTGGGCCTTGAAAATTATCTTTTGTTCTAACTACCTTAAACTGATCCTTGGTAAATCCACACTCCTTCCTTTGCAATAGCGAAAGAAAGAAAGAGAGAAAGAGAGAAAGAGAGAAAGAGAGAGAGAGAGAGAGAGAGAGAGAGAGAGAGAGAGAGAGAGAGAGAGAGAGAGAGAGAGGAGAAAGGGAGACAGTGACAGAAAAAGAGGGGGAAAGAGGGAGAAAGAGTGGTAAAGAGAGAGAAAGAGCGAGAGAAAGTGAGAAGAGAGAAAAGAAAAAGAAAAAAAATGAAAGAGGGAGATGAAGTCAAAGAGGGAGGGGGGAAGGATCTTGGCTGGGTGCACGGGGCCACAGAGGCCCGAGCACCCGGGAAGGGAGGAATGCTTCAGCCTGGGCGCGTGCGGCCGTAGCAGCTCCTGCACGCCCAGGGAGGGAGGGAGGAAAGCTTCCAGCTGGGCATGCAGGGCCACAGCGGCCTCTGCATGCCCTGGAAGGGAGGGGGGAAGGCTTCCGGATGGGTGCGCAGGGCCACAGCGGCTCCGGGAAGCCCAGAAAAGGTCGGAGGAGGGGAGAAACGGGGACTAGCTGCCTTGGCTCTGAGGGCCGAAGAAAAGCCCTCCGAGGGCCGGATCTGGCCTGCGGGCCTCATGTTTGACACCCCTGTACTAAGCGGAATGACAGTAGTATTTTTCTTTCCAATCTCTTCATAGAGCACTAGGAGATGTTTCATGGAGCACAGTTTGGGAACTTATGATAGAGGATATTGGTCCTATTGTACAGATGAAGGACTCTGACGCACAGCAATAAGCGACTAGTCTAAGATCAGTCAGCAGATCCAAGACATGGAATTCTTTAGCAGAAATTCCACATGAGTAGTCGTAACAGCAGTGCTTCAGAGCATATGCAAAGTTTTTCCTTCTCCACTGAGCAGCTACAGTCTCCCCACTCCCATACACCTCAGTTATAAATTCTCAATATAAAAAGCTAGATTCAAGTCCAGTAGCACCTTAGGGACCCAGAAAATTTGGGGGTATAAGCTTTCGAGAGTCAAAGCAATCTTTGTCAGAGAGCTCTGACTCTCAAAAGCTTATACCCCAAAAATCTTGTTATTCTCTATGGTGCTACTGAATTCAAATCTAGCTGTTCTACTACAGACCAACGTGGCTACCCTTTGAAACTATCTTAATATAAATATAAGTAGTATATTTTTATTTACCTCATTTTGTATTAAGAAACGGGAATTACAGAGCAATGACATATTTCCCACACAGATTAAAGCCTCAGTACCTCTCCCTAGAAAATAAGCACTGATCCCACTTGCTTTGTCATCAGAATACAACATATACATTATGTTCCCATCCACATAATCCACTCCTCACTTATGCTCTAGCAAGAGTGGGTTCCTTTTCTTTCCCATTCTTCTAGTTATACTCTTCTACTCTACCCTTCTCCCTAATTTAGTTTATGCTAAATCTCACCAGAATTCAGCAGCAACTTCAACCCAAATAAGAGGCAGACATAGAAGTGCAGAGAATATGGTTATCATTTCCCAAAATGAGCCATCACATATTTACACTAGAGGATAACTATACCAGATAACGCAGCAGGTTCCTTAACTGTTAACTAGGACCTGAGAAGCAACAGACAAAAGCAGCAACTGGTATAAGATTTTGTGGAGTTAACACGATTTGACAGAATGAGGAACCAGTACTAGCTTGACCAGATGGATACACACAGTGCTTTTTTTGTTTTTTAAAAAAAGCAGTGTTGGTACTCATATATAAGCTTGCACCAATTTCCTTCATTTCCCTCCTCAGGACTTGGGAGAGCCCCCACAAAAGTGTTGGCACTCAGTACTGTCAAGCACCATGACAAAAAAGCCTTGGATACACAACAGCTTGCTGGTCTTTGCTTTGTTTGAGAAACACTAACTAAAGTATTAGACTACATAAATGTACAACACTAGCCACTACAGCAGTTATGGGAACCAGCATCACTAGTCAGACCGTGCTTAGCTAGCTGGTCTCTGATTTGAACAGAGAACATGATGGGAACCAGTAGGAATGGATTCAACTACAATACTGCCATTAAATGCAGAATGATGCAGTTAATCGAGGACCTGAACAAACATGAAATAACACAGCAATCTAACCCGTATAAAAACTGCACAAGACAGTAACAGTCCCAAATATAGTTTCATTTTTCAGCAATATGTTTTGGACAATACTCCATGTAAGAGAGAACTTCTGCCTGAAATGTCCAGTATTTATGACTGGATAGCAAAGGTATACTCTAAATACAATTAATGCCATTTTAGACATGAGCACACATTGCTGCTCTAACCAGACTACAACCATGGCAACTTAATGAGTTTTATTCAGCCTGCTTTAATAACCAGGAAAAAAAGTAATTCAAAAATCCACGTGAAAATTGGTCCGGGGACTGAAACACACAAAAGAGATTAGAGAAAGTTCATTTAAATGAAAAATCCCACTAAAGCAAAGTGCTTTATGATCAATGATCATTTAGTCCTCATTGTAAAAAATGGAATATCTTTTGAAAACAGAGCCCTGTGTTTTCAGAGATGTTTGCATTTTTTGCATGCTCTAGGCTCTATTAGGTCACCTTGTCCTTAGACTGTTGTAACTGAGGATTATAGGTGTATACAAAAACACAGCTGTTCTACTTTTCCTTTTTTCCTTTTTTTTTTTTTTGCTGCATTAAATCTCTCCCACTTTCAGCCATCCAATTAGTTGTTCACTATCAAAAGACAGCTCTATCCTTTCATCTTCTTAAAAACTGCACCGGACTGAAGGGTGTCATGGAAACTGTAACTCAGGTCATTTCCCATTTCAATTGTTTTGCCACCCAGTAGATAAATAAAAATATATACTTTATCATGGAACAAATGGATAATTGTTATTCCACTCTACAGAGTGCACAAATACAACACAAAAATAATATAGCTTACATTTTTTTTCAGGTAACACCTCATAATGTGTAGAAAAAAACAAAATAATGTGAATGTGAATATATAAATTGTTGGCAAAACTGTGTAAATTTAGTTTTGTATAAGGTAGCACTACAATAGAACATTATTAAATTATGTTTAAAGCTATCAGCAATATTCAAAATGAGATTCCCCTATGACATATCTGACTCTAACCAACAGGTTATTTAGAGAAAATCGCCATAACTAAAGCACACCATAAATGAGTTAACTGTTAACATGTCAACCATTAAAACAGACAAAAACAGAAAAAGAAACTAAAAATACTTTGGAGGCACAATTTGTGAATGACCTCAGCAAATTGAAACATTACAAGGGTTAAAAAAATAAAAGGTATATCTAATTCTAAATCTGGCCCCAGAGCTGTTTAATAAAACCAGAGAAAGGGGCCAGATACAGACAGGAGACTTTTGAGGGTGTTTTGCGTGCTGGAAGAGCCCCCAGGTTTGCAGAAAAAGTCCAGAAGTTTTAAAGGGGGGGTTAAATGGAGACAGAGAAGCAATATCAACACGTGCAGACAACATCAAGGGAAGAGATGGGACTGTTAAGGGTGGTGGCTACCAGTGGCAATGGAATAAGGGCAGGCAACAAGGAGAAGAAGGTGGGCAGGCAGTGAGAGAGAGGGGGGCAAGTGGTAGTGGTTGACAAGGTAGAGGGATGACAGTGCTATCGCTGCTGGGGAAAGTAAAGGGAGGAAGCTCGTTTGGGCAAGCTACAAGGCCGGCCGGCCTTCTCAAGGTGCCTGCCCTTGCCCAGGAGTGAAGGCAGTGAGGTGGAGGCTGCACCTCTGCTGCTGGCTTCTCCTTGCTCCTCCTCCCCTGCCTTGGAAAAAAAGATGATGAAGTGGCAGAGGAGACCAGGAGGAGAAAAGTATGGCAGTCCCCATTCCCTTTCCACAATTTCCTCAACAGAAGTACAAGAAGAAGAGAAGGTGGCAGGGAGGGTGGGCAAAGCCAGTCAGCACTCCAAGCAAGGGCCTGCAGGCACAGGGAAACAATGGGGATGAAGAGGTGGTAGGGAAGGCAAGGCAGGTGCCACCATGGGGTAAGTCCAGCACGAGGAGGAGAAGGGCAGGCAGGAAAAGAAAAAGCAGAGGTAAAAGGGAGGAGGGGAAGTGAGATAAAAGACTAGATTCCCCCACCCAGGAAAGTCTCTCAGGTCCCCAGTTGTTTCTTACTCAAATGATAATTCAGTGTAATATAGTGCTTAGAGATCTCATGATCTAGGTCAAATACCTGCTTAACCATACAAAAACCATTACACTATTATACTTTGACCTCTATTTACGTTTAAGAGAAACAATTGTTTTATGTAGAGTAAAGGGTTCCCTTTTACCTCTGAGCTTTCCCCCCATGGCGTCCATTCTGGCTTTCGACCAATTATAATTAGGCCATCCTGTTCTTTAGGTCCAACTAAGAATTCTAAGGCAAGAGCCTTCGGTGGCGGCGAAAATAAATAGGGAACGCTAAGGAAGACAAGGAGGCAGCCTAGCTGACCTCACCAGAACACTTCAGAGAGGTGCCTTTATAGAGGTTACATATAAGGGGTCATGCAGAAAGAGTGAAAACATTACATCAGCCATTACTGATACAGTGAATGCAGACCATCACATAGCAAGTCTTCTTACTGAAGCAAGTTCAGTTGCTATGAATGCATACACATACATTTTTATTGAAGATCACTTAATATACAGGGCTCGTGTTTATACCATATTTCCTTTACTTTAAACATACAATGTGATAGAGGGTACTACTCTAAAGTCTGAGGAAATAAGCTGAAAATAGTGCACAATGAAAAACCATAAAGCAGATGAGGCTAAGCAGTATTCCTGTTGATCAAGAAAAAAGAAGTTTACTGACATCCAAAGATTTTTAAGCCCTGACTATAACAAGCAGAAGCAGAACCAGTCATACAATATGGCTTTCCTTGGTGCAAAATGGGGTACAGAATATTTACAGCCTTCTTTTTTATTACAGAATGGGGTGGGGGCATGTTGCCTCATATGAAGGCCAAGGGTTTCCCCCTCCCCGCATGGATCGTACATAAATTGGGCTAGTTGGTCATTCTGAATCCCACCTTCTCAATTCATTCATCTCAAAGCAGGAGATTCATCATTCATATATTACACAATACATCCTTGTGTCCAGTAACTAAGGACTAGCTCCAATGTGGTTCAAAGGATCCACAAAATGGGTCCAACTAAGGATTGGCCCCCAAATGGGTTCAATCCCGATACAATTTACACTTCTGCAAACCCAAACAGAGCTCCAGTTTGGTAGCAGCTCAAAGACTAACAAAATTATCGCAACATAGGCTTTTGTGTGTCATAGCAGCTCACTTCCTCAAGCGCATGCTGACTCACAGGAGCTCATACTGAAATAAATTTGGTTAGTCTTTAAGGTGTTGTCAGACTCCTATGTAATTTTCTTAACAGACGAACAACCCCCAAAATAGTTAACAGTGATGTTTGTCCATGTGCAAACATTGCACACATAAAATCTGGAGTTCAGGAAAACATCAGGTTGCCTAACATGGCGGCGGCAGCCATCACAATGACGAAGAGGTGTACTAAAGGCAGGAGTGAAGTAGAAGCAGGGGAGGGGAACCTGAAGGGGGTGACAAGGAGAGAAAGTGCAGCTTCAACAGGGGTGGGGGAAATAAGAGATGGAACCTGGGAGGCACTAGAAGACAAAGAAGAAAAGCATTAGTAGAACAAGAGGAAGGAGGCCTTCGTTGCTGGCCTTGTAGTAGTGATTTTCTACTGTTGTGGTGCTACTAACCATGCCGTTGTCATGACTGTTATCTGTTAACAATACCTGTAAAACCACTTTGTTTGATCATGGAGTAAACCTTACAGGGAAAATTTTTATTAGCTTCAAATATACTCAGTCTTTCTCCCCAAAGGGGATCCAAAGTAGTTTACATAATTCTCTTCTCCTTCATTTACACGCATTACATCCCTCTGAGGTAAATTAGGCTGAGTGTACAGACTGGCCTAAGTGACCCAGTAAGCCTCCATGGCAGAGTGGGGATTCAAACCTGGATCGCCCAGATTATAAGGTAGGAAGCACTACAACTCTTATAACACAGAAGTGATATACTGATACCATAAAGAATCACTGCACAAGAAAATACCCCAACCCCAGAAAAAAGGAAGATGGGGAATCCAAAGAGCATGTTCTTGACTAATAAAGCAAATGTTGTATTTGCCTAACCAGGCCAAAATACTGTGCCTCATTATTTTTCTTTAAACAACATCATTTATTACACATTTTGTAGAATGTAAAAATAATTCTGTCATATCTTAAAAGAGCAGCCCAATGAAAACAGGCATCATACAACATAAATGTACATGTTTGTTTGCCATACAGCTGGAATACTGAACAACAGTCAAAAAAATCAGGCACTATTAATAAAATCTGAACCAAAGCATATTCTGGAACTTATATTCATGACAAGCTGTCCAAATCTATGTGAGGTAAGAAAACTCAGTTCCACTTCATAATCAAAACAGATCTCATTGCAAAGGCAAAAAGCTCCATTAGTGGCAGGAAGAACGAACAGTATTAAATGCCAATATCAATATCCACTGCATTGCATGCTACCAGTTCCCCTCCCCCAACTACATCTCTCTCTCTCTCTCTCCTCCCCCTTCAATTATTCTCCATTCAAGCTTAAAATCAGAAGGATTTTTTTGCTCTGAGTCAAAGAGACTTGAGAAGCTCCCCAGGAACTGCAGTGAGATCCAGAAATGGACAATAGCGTCCTTCCACAAAGCATTCTTTCATCCAGGCAGTACTTCTATTAAAAACATCCCAGTAGCAGGTACACATTTTATGAAGAAATGATGAAGACTAGACTCACTTACCAAATCACCTACGCAATTAAGATTTCAGTTTCAACTCTAAGAAAAAATAATGCAAATGTTACAACTAACACATATGACTGTACAGAAATTGAGCTGTTTATTCTCTTATACTACACAAGGGATGTTCCTAGAGACTTCAACTGTCTATACACATTCAAAATTCCAGTTGCCTGATTCCTCAGCGTAGTAGGCTACTTGTATGACCAACGCATTTATTCATATCTCAAATTTCAGTTTTTAAAAGAAATTTCATTACCCCACATGAGGAAAAAAATCTGTGCATTTTGACTGTGATATGCATCATAAGACATGGCTCCAAAACAATTCATTGGGTATTATCTATTTCTCAATGCGGCCAAAGCTCTGGATACTTAACTCCAGAGACGAGAGCCATGAGCAGACAAGGAAGATCTTTCTACAAACTTGAGAAAAGCCTTAGGGCTGCAGAAAAAATATGAAAACTAAAACACACACACACACACACACACAAAACACTGGGGATTAAAAACTCCCAACAAAATAACAGAAGCAACACCTGTAGTTCTAAGGAAAAAATGCCCTCAGTGGCTGTTGCTAGGTAATCACAACAGTATTACCAGTTGAAGCCATGGTTTCTGTCAGGGAAAGGAGGCAGGGCCCTTTTCAGAGCTGTTTTGGCCTTTGAGGGAGATTCAGAGCCCAGCCCACGAGTAACCACTAGGTGACTTGACACCACATGAATTCCATGATTCACCCAGGTCTGGCTGCTCACTACTGTTCAATAGCAGCTATCCCACAAAAGCCAGAATGATTTAGAGGTTAGAGTTTCAGACTAGGATCTAGAAGGCTCAGATTCAAATTCCTAATCTGCCATCGAAGTCTGCTGGGTGACTTTGGCCAGTCACACACTCTCAGCCTAGCTTACTTCAGAGAGATGTTGTGCAGATAGATGGAGAAGATGGGAATTATGTAAGCTCCCATTAGGAAGAAGGGTGTATAAACAAAGTAAATAAATAAAGCTGTTGCCTGGGGGGCAGATTTAAAATGTTGGTTGGAAAGAGAGGGGAAAGCAGGAGGAGAGAGGATATTGGAGCTGCCAGGAGAAGAGAAAGAGGAAATAGTGTAGGGAAGGAGATATAGGGGAAATAAAGAGAACACCCCCTCAAGTCTTTGCAGGTTCCCTGCTTGTAGTCTGCTACAAAGTCCACTGGAACTTGAGAGAGGCCACCAAAAATCTCAATTTTTATTTTAAGAAAACAAGATTCTAACCCACATGTCTGCACAGATACATTTGCAAGTATTTTTCGCAAAAGCTCCATGTTCACCCTGCATATCATTTGCCACCATGACTATATCTCTCCTCCTTGGACACCATTTATTTTTCTAAACCACAAATCCCTCCACTATCCAAACTTAGATACTGCAATAAACTTAGATACTGCCAACGTGGTGCAGTGGTTAAGAGCATGGACTCTAACCTGGAGATTGGGTTTGATTCCCCACTCCTCCACATGAGTGGCGGACTCTAATCTGGTGAACCAGGCTGGTTTCCCCACTCCTACATATGAAGCCAGCTGGATGACCTGGTGCTAGTCACTAGGGTTGTGCATATCGATATACCCGAACAGAAAATAAACCTGCAATTAGCCGTTTTGGCAATATTTGGGTTTTAGTTTTACCGAATGCCAGAACCTGTGGATCTCCCCCCCCTCCCGAAAACCTGCTGTCAAACAAAGGTCGTCCCAAATAGAGGCTTTGTTTCCCTGCAACGTGACCATATCTTGAAATCAGATTTTTGTAACCTTAATAAAGGACTGTTCACAGGATGTCATTTGCCACCAAAAGAAATGTTTTCCATGCCTTATTTTTCTTGCATATTTAAGCCCTTTTTCTCAGTTTGGAAGCTAATTTGCATGGACATCATGCTATGCACCCCAGATACAAACAGAGCCCCAAGACATTGAGGCGCCAGCCTGCCAATCGTCTCTTTCCACCAGTCCTCGGTAATGCTGAACTTCTGAACCTGAAAACCAATGGACAGCTCGGCTTACAAATGCCTGGAGGATTGGACCCCCGTCCCAAAGTTCACCAAACTTCAGCAACCATCTAAGGAGAGTCCCTTGCAACCATGCGGCAAATTTGGTGACCCTCCCTGCAAAAATGCTCCCACAGGAGCTTCGAAAAAATCCCCACAGACTACAGTGGACCCGAATTTTTCAGTAAACCCGGAAACAAAGCCAAAATACTCCTATACCAGTATGGGTATTCGGCTTATTCTGGGTTTACTAAAAAACTCAGGCCCAATAAACCCAACCCCAAAATTTACTGATTTTTTTTTTGCACAACCCTACTAGTTACCGTTTTCTGAACTTTCTCAGCCCCACCTACCTCACATGGTGTATGTTGTGGGGACAGGAAGGGAAGGAAATTGTAAGCCAGTTTGATTCTCCTTAAAAGGCAGAGACAGTTGGCATATAAAAACCAACTCTTATAATTTTTTTAATAATTTCAAGTTTTATAAGCTTCAATTCAAAATAAAGTATACACATGAAATGTTTAAAATCCTACATATATTTATTGATATGCAGAATGTATTCCAAGAACATATTTTTGGTACCTATAGCAGAACATGTAGAAATAAGTGTGTGTAAAATGCATCGGCTTCTAAAATGCAGGCCCTAATAACCATCATACTCCAATTCCGATCCAGTTGCACTATCCACTGAAAGCCAGTACAGTTACCGTATATACCCATGTATAAGTCGACCCGCGTATAAGCCGAGGTGCCTAATTTCTCCCCAAAAATGGGGGGAAATTAGGCACCCGCGTATAAGCCGAGGGTCGGCTTATAACCCCCCCCCCCCCGCAGGCTTACCTGACAGGGCTCCCGGCGAAGGCGGTGGCGGCGGCAGCTTCCAGGAGGCTTCCAGGGCGGGGGGAGCCAGGCACGCCCGGTGGCGGCGGCCGCAGCAGGCTTCCCCCGGCCCTTCCAGGGCGGGGGGATCCGGGCGCGCCCGGCGGCGGCGGCCGCGTGGCCTTGCAGCGGCCGCAGGAGGCCCTCACAGGGCGCTCCTGGCCGGGGGAAGCCGCATGGGCCCAGCAGCGGTGGCGGTGGCGGTAAGTTGCCCCCTCCCTCCTCCCCTACCCTACCGTATTGACCCGCGTATAAGCCGAGGCCGGCTTTTTCAGCCCTTTTTTTGGGCTGAAAAACTCGGCTTATACGCGAGTATATACTATATTTATTAGTTTATTCATTTATACCCTACTTTTCTCCCCAGTGGGGTCCCAAAGCAACTTATATCATTTTCCTCTCCTCCATTTTATTCTCACAACAACTCTGATAGGCTAGGTACATGGATACAACACCAAATGTATACAGGAAATACCTGGATTTAAATCCCTTCTTAGCCCTTGCTCTCGCCAGGCAACTTTGGGTCCACCAGAATCTCTCAGACTAACCTACTTCACAGAGTTGTCATGAGGATAAAATGGGGAGAGGGAAGAATCGTGTGCTGCCTTGACTTCCTTTCCTTGGTGGAAAGGTAGAATAAAAATGTGATGTATAAAGAAGCAAGTCAGCATGCCAGCTATTTTTTCCTCTCTAACCAGAATGACTAAAGCTTCAAATGTCATGGCTGATGGCAGAAAGTTTAATGAAAAAGGGAGCACCCTGAAGAGAAAGAAATAATGGAACCAAAAGCTTGTGAAATATTTTTGGCTAGCAGCTGTGAAACATGGGAAACTATCAATATACATTATTGACAAATCTTTCTTTGACAGACTATTTTTGCAGTAATAGGGATCATATGTTTGATACTTCTAATTGGAAATAATTATTTTGAAAACCACTTTACCCTGAAACTTTATTGCAACACCTCATCTGTTCTTGTTATTTTCTATTTAAAACTTCCTTTTAACCTTGGAGGAATGGTATTGTAATGGGAATCCCTCTACAAGGCCTTTACAATTTGTGATATACCTATCTCAACAGTCTGGGTTTCACCACTACAGTAAAAACATCAGTAACCAAATTATAACAAATTGCCACAAAAGGAAGCACTCAAGAATCTCATGATTGATAGGTTTAAGAAGACATCAAGCTAATTCCATGTACTAAAGTGTACACTCAAGAGCCAAATAAAACTAGGAAACATCGACTATAAATCTATCCAGAGCCATTCACACTTTAGATAGTGTTGCAGGCAGGTACACCAACGTTTGTCACCATAAAAGTATAAACCACGAATTACCAGTCACATGTGCTTGAACACTGCAGTTGGTTGTATTTTCCCTATTATGTCCACTGTGGTGTTTGGAATGCATTGACTACACCAAATATCAGGGCCTGCGTAAACATACTTATTACAGGTAGGTCACAGGATGCTAGACTCCTTCTTCAGCCTGTTCCTCTCTGATACAAACTGTGCCTTCCTCCCTTCCACTAACTTCAACAGAGTTAAGACTTATGTCAGCACTAATGGTACCTGTGCTTAACATTATGCAGGGCTTACTATTAATAAAGGATTTGAAAATTTGCTTCAAACTCAAGTTTCAAAGTCCTGTTAACAAAGAAACCAGTGAGGACTGCTAAGTCCTTCATATACAGGTTGAGTTTCCCTTATCCAGACTGCTTGGGACCAGAAGTGTTCCATATTTTGGATCTTTCCGTATTTTGGAATATTTGCATATACAAAATGAGATATCTTGGAGATGGGACCCAAGTCTAAACACAAAATTCATTTATGTTTTATTTATGTTTTGTATATACTTTATACACATAGCCTAAATGTAATTTTAAACAATGTTTTTAATAATTTTGTGTACACTGAACCATCAATGGCACTGCTGAGGGCCTGTGAGTAATGCTTGCATGCTGGCTCAAAACGTCCAGTTTTCAGATCACTCCGGATAACGGATATAAGGGATACTCAATCTGTACTTGAATGCAGTAAGGTTATAGCATGGCACTTTTCTGCCATCCTTCTTTTTTAATATGCAACGACATTCTTTATTAAAGAAGAAAATAACAGCAAAAGTATCAACTATGTATTTACTAATTCACTATGGAATTTGTTTTCGATGAAAAATATTGAGGGGATACAGCTCAACAAAAAATAGAGTAGTTGAACAATAATAATAGGAATAATAATGATAATGATGAAGTTTAAACTGAAACTATTTGTTTTCTAGACTGCAAAAAACTTTTTTCCCACTCAATCCTACAACTGCATGATAACCTAAACACAACAAGTTTGGCTAGAGTATCAGAGAGAGAGAACAGAGAGAGAGAGAGAGAGACAGAGAGAGAGACAGAGAGAGAGAGAGACAGAGAAAGAGAGAGAGACAGAGAGAGAGAGAGAGACAGAGAGAGACCAAACCCTTGCCTGGCAAAATGGCCTGCTGGCAATCTTCTTCTTTCACTCTGTTGCCTCAGGCTGACAACTCGAAGGGCCAAGTGGAGGCCAGATTTGACCCAAAGGGCCATCAGATGCTGACAGCTAACATTCTATCTCAAAAGACAGATCAATATTTTATTCTCGGCAGATTACTTTTTTCCCAAGGAAAAGAAAAATAATATGATGTTTTTCCCTTTATGGTTTTGATACCAACATACAAAGGTGTTTATTTTAGTTTTAATACATTATTTTTAAGCACACCTATACCGATAGTTTGTTTATATTTTAACGCTAAAATAAACAAACCTGCAAGAGAGTCCTGCAAGTAAAGTTTACATAATTAAGTTTTCAAAAAAGAGAAAGTAGTGTACACAACTATAGACTATAATTTTATCATTTAAACACTTTGTTGCATTGTGTGTATGCAATTGCTCAGATCTGCTTGCAGAAGAAAACATTCTTGCCTCCCTCTCCCCATGTGCAAGGAATCGTTTGGATCCAATCCACTATTTATAAATAAACATTTATTAGTTTACAAAATGTATAGTCCACCTTGGGCCACCAAGACAGCTAACAGATTAAAAACATACATAAAAACATACATAATAAAAACACATCTTAGAAACCATTAAAACCAAAACACATCATAAGAATTAAGTTAAAATATACATACAACACAATAAAAGATAATATACAAGACAATGAAATACACAACCATTAAAACAACAATTTAAACTTAGGGCAGGAAGGAGGGATCACTGGTAGAACGCCAAATAAAACACAAGTTTTCACCTGCTGACAGAAGAGAGCAACAGAAAGGGGCAGGCAAGTCCCCTGGGAAGACGCTTCCAGAGTTTTGGTGCCTTGACATAGAAGGCTACCTGCCAAATCACAGAAGTCAGGGACATCCAAAGCAGGGCCTCAGAAGATGACCATAGCAATTGGGCAGGTTCATACTATCAGGGCAATCCTATACAAAGTTATACCCCTCTAAGTCCACTGAAGCCAATGGGCATAGAAGGTGTAACTCACTTAGGATTGTTCTCAATTAAGATAATGAAATAATTTCTGATGATGGACACTACTACTTGGGCAAGGTATGGAAGAATGGACCAAACTGCTTTTATAATGATGAACAGCGCATTCCTGACTGGAATGCCTGCACTGGGCTTGGGAGGCAACGCAGTGGCGTTGCCTCCTAAGGAGGGTCAAAACCTCCGCCCGACGCAAAAAAACCGTGCAACCCTCATAGGGTTGTACAGGAGATATGCCACCTAAAAGGTGGCGTATCTCAGGGGAGAAGGGCGCGTTCCCGAGCTGAAACGGCTCAGGAGGCCGCCTGATGACGGCCCCACCCCCTGGCCGGTGCCATAACGCCCCAGGAACGCAGTTATGCCCTGGGAATGACTCCTGGGTCGCCGCGGCGGCCTTTGCCAGCGTCTGGATGCCAGTGGCAGGCTCAGCCGACATTCGGGCCTGGCGCTGCCGCCCCTGAGGCCAGAGACCAGCGTCTGGCCCTGAACGCCGACACTGGGGCCACAAACGCCAGCGTGCACCTCCCGGACACCGGCGCTGTGGGCCCTTGTGCTGGCGTGGGCCTTCGCCGGCCTCCTAAAGACTTTGGTGCAGACCGCCAGCGCAGCTCAGGAATGGGCTGAAAATATTCAACAGTCCCCAAATTTCCACTGAAGGTTGAATCAAGTATCATACAATTGTGGGGGAGGAAGTATAATAAAACAAAATGTACTCCTAAACTGAGTTACACCCTTCTAAAGACATTGAATTTAATGTGCTTATAAGGTTGTACTTCGGGGTACACTGAAAATTCTGTTCCTTTTACCTGGAGATTATAAACTAGTGAGGGAACATTTTTAGTCAATGGATTAAATACCCTCCAACTTGCATAGTCCTTTAGTGATATCTGAGCAAACATTTATTTTCTTTCATCTGCACCTTTCATCAAGAAACGAGTGGTTGCACATTACAGTTTGCAACTAAGGTTTCAGAATGATGTGTCACTGATATTGTTTTGCTATATAGGAAGGGCTCTTTTGCCCTTGCCCTTTCCAGTTAGAAGAATTAAAGTGTGTGCGTTTTTAAAAAACGCCGGCAGAAGCATGCTAACATACACTACTGTACTTATTTTGTGTGCTGCCTTAACATGTGTCTTATCAGCCCTGCCACAGCTGAAGTGATTCCAAAAGTGCTTTATGGCATATTTGGATTTTCTCCCAGTTAATAATTCCAGCTTTCTATCTTCCCCAACATGACTGGCAGGGTTCTTCAACGTAGCAATAAAATGGGACAGCTAATTATCTACGAATCCACCTTGCCGCACCACATTTGGCAACTTTTATCTGCACAGGACAGCTGCATTCTCTGTGTTTGAAGTGAAATGTCAGTCTCTGCTAATGCAACAAGACTTACATCACTAATGATGCCTTGACACTTTGAAGAAACAACTAAAGCCTAATTAAAAATTCAGATTTGTTCTCCAAAGCTTCATAATATTAACTGCCTTTCCACTAGAGCCTTACTGTATCTTCCCAAAATGCTTCAGGAAAAGGGAGGGGGAGTAGAAAAGGAGGATGAAAAACTGCTGCAGTCTTGGGCATTTACAGGCCCTTTTTTAAAACGACTGTTATGGTTGGAACCCTACCAACACACAATCATGTAAAACAGATGAGATTTTACTTTGCTGCCTTCTACTCTAATTATTGTAGTGTACCGCATTTCTGAAGGGGAAAGGGGCCCATAAAGCATTTATCAGCTTCAACATTTTAGTTTTTTCTTTTGTTTGTTTCAATTTTTGTCAAATCAGAAATCAATCTATTCTATGCCAACCAGAAACCCAAGAATATACACCAGTACTTAAATGGATTGATTTTACTTAAGTATAAATTTGTATCATCCAAGTAAACATGAAATTGTTACCATTCAAAGCCTAAATTGAATTAGTAAAAAATGAATCTTCTGTTTACATAACCATTCAATTTGATGTTTCATAAGCAACTACTGATCTCCAACATTCAGTACTGCGATCACAGCACTTTGGACACAATCTACTTGTACTGCACCCATACCTAGAGTATTCCAACAGGCAACAATATACCCGTTTTGCTATTGTGCCACATATTTAAGCGCACAGGTATTGTCATAAGCACTCTGGTAAGGTTTTAGCATGAATAGGAGCCATGCGCATGCTGCCGTATCAACACCCAGCCTTCCGTGTTTTGTAAATTTCCATACTATAACCATAACTAACTTGAATCAGGCGAAAGAGGAGGCCTGGATGGGGGTATGTGCATGGACCATCCATTCCTCAGATCTTCCCACCATGCTGTGCGCACTCGTATTCATGTGATTTTGTGAGAGGAAGCTGAGAAAAAGCAAACTACTGTGCCCTGGTAAAACTGAGCTCTGCACACAAGCCCTGGGCCTTTCTTTATGCGAGCTATATAACAAAAGTAATAAATTATTACTAATTATTATCATAATCAGACTTTGGCCCAGAGCTACAGCCCGTAACACCCAAGTAATAAAGCAGGTATAAAGCATTAACACTCCATTGGTAGATGATATCATTCTTCAGAGAAAAGGATGGCATAAAGCATGGGTGTCGAACATAAGGTCTGGGGGGCCAGATCTGACCCCTTGAGAGCTCTCATCCAGCCCACAAGCTAGCCGAAGCAGCCACACACACCCCACTCTCAATCTGGGCTGGCGAGTCATGGCCTGGCCTGACCAAGTGACATTTATGTCATATGCAGCCTTAGTTGTTGTTATGTCATAACTACCAGCAATTGGTAATGGATGAAAAACGCAAGGACAACTTTGAGGAATGGAGCCTTAGTGCCAAACTAACTGACATTTTTCCCGAAAGACAGTTATGTAATCGTATCAGACTAGGATCTCAGAGACCAGTGTTCAAACCCTTATTCTGCCATGGTCGCTTGCAGGGTGACCTTGGGCCAGTTATACACACTCACCCTAACCTATCTCACATTGTGAGGATAAAATGGAGGAATGATGTTAGCTGCTTCGGGTCCTCACCGGGGGAAAAGCCAGGGTATAAATGAAGTAAATTAATAAAACAGTACTCAAATGTGTTCTTGGATTATGTAGAACACCATAAGATAAGGCAGGATGACAGTGGAATTTATTTCATTCAGATGTTGGTAAAGTACCACTGCAGTTACTTGGTATAGGCTTGCTAGAATGTGCTATACTGAGATAGGCTTCTGCACTATGAGAGTTAAATATCCCTATACTTACAATGACACCTGTAAAACCATTTCCTTTCAATTCACTAAACAAAAATCTGAATGCAAGTTTCACCTTTATGAAAAGTACCAAACATTATGAGAACCTTATTTTGTTCAAAAATGTCAGGCAAATTGCACTGTAGAAATTTTGTATATACCGCAGCTGATCCATTGTGATTACTGGAAATTTGAATTTTGATATACAATGTACAATGGCCAGTCTACAGGTCTAGGACAGATCTGAAACTGATTATATAACTAGTATCTGCGATCTTGCCAAAGTGGGCTTTCTTATGGGCCCCAACTTTAAAAGCTTATTTAATAAAAAAGAATTACCAGTATTCTACAGAGAGCTCAATCATAAAAAATTGTTTGCATTGCTGAAGCTAAACTCCTGCAGTACAAAAGATAAGAACCAAAGTACAAGTAAAGGTTATAGAGATGCATTTTTACTTTTAGCCTTCATTATAATAACAATGCATCAGAAAGCACAAAATTATAAGCCATCCAAGTACAGCAAGAATTATAATATTACGTATCACTAAATTAGCATATATATTAGAATATTAGAAAAAAAATTGTCCCAGGTGACATCAGGTAATACTGAAGTTTTCTACACAGTGTTTGATCTGAAATTACTCCTTCACACATGTAAGAGTAATTATTCCTTCGCACCACTTGTTACATAGTCCAGACAATCTCAAAAAATTTTGAAGTGAGACCCAGTAGCACATTTACCATAGTGTTTGGGACCTATTTCTAAACTTAATGTGCTGTTCAGGACCTGCTTGCAAAATACCTCTATGCTACCTTTCTCCTCTACGGAATAAAACACTGGCATCTCACATCAGTTAATGTTGAACAAATTTATATTGTATTTTTCATATCTACTACTTGCATACATGCAGTATTACTGAGGAACAAGCTGTATTTCATGGCCATTTGGCACACTATACAGAAACAAACCCAAATTTATTATCAAGTCTCAAAGTGCTGCCTGCCCAGCTCACCCTATTCCTTCTCCTTCTACCTGGCTCACCTGGCCTTCTACCTGGCTCACAGAACCAATTCTGTGGCCAGATATTTATCTGATATCACCCAATGAATACACTTCTCTTTGCCTTTTGATAGCCTTGTGTTTTGGTTTGTCACTCACAATAGACACCTAAGCAAATGGAATCCTCTAATTAGCCAAGCTGCAGGCAGCATCAAGCTCATATATGCTGTTGGCCACATTTCTTCCTGCGCCCCAATGATGCTACATTTACAGTGCATTCCTAAGGAGAGTTACTCCAGTCTAAGCCCATTGAAATGAATGGCCTTGGACTGGAGTAACTCTCCTTAGGAATGCACTGTATGTCTTCAAGAAGTGATGGAACAACTAGAGGGATTATGTTATTTATCTACTTGATGTTTATTCCCAATGGGGAGCAAGGTGGTTTACATAATTCTCACCTTCCCCACTTTAGCCTCACAACAACCCTGTGAGGTAGGTTAGGCTGAGAGTGTGTGACTGAAACAAGGCCACCCAGCAAGCTTCCATGGCAGAGTGGGTATTCAAACTTGGGTCTCCCACATCCTAGTCTGATACTCTAGCCGCTATACCACACTGGCTCTCAAATGTAGGATTAAATGGCTTTTTTAGAAGAATGTTATATATAATTAAAGGCAGTTTATCTGAGACTGTGCGTCAATCAACCAATTGACCAGTTTCCTCCACCATTTCATAAATCCCAGCAAAAACTGACTGCGTGGTAAAAAACAGTATAGCTACCTTTTCTACAAATGGCTTAATGCTCTGTTGACAAAGTTTATGCCAATAGATGATTTAGTCCAAAGCCCTTCCCAATGACACAAAGCCAAACCATCAGGACGTGGATTTTACCCCTCTCATTTCTTTCAGCTTCAGCAATTTTCAAAGTGTGTAAATAACACAGAAGCCTTTAGAAAGTCATGCAGTTAGTTTATATTGTCCCCTTAAGTCAAACATATTCATGATTATGTAAACAGTACTGTGTTAAAACATCTTGGGAGTTTTTCTGCTTGGCAACCACAACTGTTCTTCATATGTAAAGTCTCCAGCCAGCCCCATACTTTATCCAATTACTCTGTACTCCCAATTTTGAAGTGATCTGCGGACCCTAGTATGTTTTTTAACTCAACATTTGCTACATTAAATAAAAAACACAAAGCCATTTAATTTAATGACAGTGCTACATACTACCATACAAATCCAAGCTCTTCCCCTCCCACACTAGGGTTATATGATCTCAAACATATTATGAGCTGGAAAGATGCACTATACTTATTTCAGTTAAATGGCATTTGTATGAATACAAAGACAATGTTTGTGGAAATGCTGCAGTAATGTGGTGATATTTTGTATTCTGGATTATTAATATAGAGGTCGCCAGATACCCAGTCAGAGTGTGTCTCTGGAAGTGGCCTTCACTAGCTGATACTTTCCAGTGTATGTGTGCGCGCACAAATACCCCATACGGCTAATGATTAGACTCACATCTTTACACTAGCCAGATCCTGAAAGAGTGGGAAATCCCTAGTCGTGCACCAATTTCAGATGCAGTGTCCTGTCCCCATCCCACCCAACCATTTCTTGTGATGTTTCCTGCCTCTGCAGATGTCCTGAGGGAATGCAGCAGAGGTGAATCTCTGCAGTAGGAATGAACAGACTTGCCTCCATTTCATTTAAGGTCGTTCACAGCTCAGAGATTTGCTTACCACTACAGCACTTTCCACCTTCAAAAACAAATGCTGAGTACCAGAACTTCATTCCTTCAATAGGAGTTATAATACAGTAGTATTGTACTGGTGTCAAGTCCTGTTTATGTATATGACACTTTTGAAAGATTCATGCTATAAGAGTCATCTGCTGCCTTAAATCTGTAACAGTTTGATGCATGTACATAGTAAGTAAGCAAAAAGGGGAGGATATGTATTGAAGTAGTTGGGAACATGCACCAAGAACATCCCAGGGAGCCATTTTTTTCTGGGCATACTGGAAACATTCACTTTCCCCCATTCTACACATGCAGGCAATAAAAAACAACTGCCATATAAAGTGTGGATTTGCCCTTCGTGTTAGCTCACAACCAATCCCCTATGCTGGGAATCATGAGCTTTTATCCAGGCAAATGTTGTTGTCCTTATTACCTATAGTCTCAATAAAATATGCATAGTTACTATTAAGCATGAAATAAGAGCACTGCAGTTCAAAGATGCGGTTTATGGAATAATCTAATGACAGACTGTTATGGTACAGGCACTCTAGGAAAAGTCTTTTGTGTATTAGTGACTCCATGCAGAAATCTTAATGTACAGGATCTGATCGTCAGGCAGATCAACCACATTCACCTATGCCAGCACCACATATTCCTGGAATAAAATGAAATCATCAACCCATTACATGGGAAATGCATGTAAACTGTTTCCTAATTCCTTCAAAATGGAAAGCAGCTGTTGGAAGCGCCCAGTTTCTTTTTTTTTTTAAGAGCAAGAGGGTGGAGCAGCTTATCTCTTTTCCTTTTCCCTCAGGCTGTCTTCCATTCAAAATTGCCCCCAGCTGCCTTTCATGTTCTATGGGGAGGATTTGGATGAGAAAACCCCTCAAACAGAAAATGGTTAAATACCCTTCCTCCACCACCACCATGGTTCTTCTGGTCATACTGACCCATCACAAATTAAACAGAACGACTGATGTCAACACAGGTTTTCAGAGAAAACCATCCACACATTGAAAATAAATGGACCAAACACGTATGTACAGGGCTGCAGCTTTATTTATGATATTGATTAAGTTGCCTCTCAAGAAAGAAATCTTCCACAAAGGTAAAGACAAGTCTGTACAAAATATTAGACCAGATATTAGCTTCAAAAATATTCCACCAGCTAGTACTTGCTTAACAACAAAATATCAAAATTCCTCAGCACCTACAGTTCCATTTCCACGCCTATATACTAGGTATATCACTGAAAGGCAGCATGCTACCTTGTAAGAATATAATTAGTATATTATTTTAAATTTATTATTGTAAGTATATTACACATTATTGACACCCATATTATTTTGCTTTTGTGAACCAAAACATTCAAGTATTAGTAATAAATGCATTCATTTACTTTGTTTTAAATAATACCACCAATAAACATAGCAACGTTCTTCCTCTGGATTATGTAAACAGCTTCCAACTATTAGTAAGATACGATCATTAATAAGAACAATCATTTATACATTTGTACTATTCACATTCTAGTTTAACATTTATTTACTGCTTCAATAAAATAGAGCCTAAAATAATGCTAAAGAAACATAAGCATATCCATGTAGCCATGTCATTAGTATGCCAACTGCAAATCAATACAATAAATCTGCACTAAGAATCTCACATCTCTGCTAAAAACAAAATTATACTTTTATGTGCCACTGAAAATCAAAACAACTTGTAACTGCATCTTGGTATTTAGAATGATGTCTCCTGCCACCATCTCATTCTCAATGCAACAGATGTGTATTTTTGCTGACTATCTAGATGAATGTATCTCCTCAGAGAAATTTTGGAAGACATTTGATATATTGATCTAAGAATGACAAAATCAGTGCTTCTTATAAGAAGATATTAGAATGAAAAACCGATGAAGAAATTAAATACAAAGATAGCTGTATTCTAGGAACTGAGCCAAGAGACTGCACAAAATGCAGCATCAGAATTGGTAGCAAGAGACTGCAGAAGGTATAGTTTTCCTCCCCCACCAAAAAAAAAGTTCTGCTGCTCTGATTTTTACTATATTCATATGCCCACTACAGGATCTTCTGAAATGCAATCTTCCTTTGGGTCTCCCTCTCACCTTTCCAGCTGCTCCTCCAGTGCCCTTTTTAAATGGTGGCAGGGGCAGGATTGTCTTTCCAGTACTCTTCATGTGCTATCTTAAAATGGTCTCACAAATCTGGGAATGGCAACATTTCCTTATTTTCACACTACTCCGACTGCATCACAGCCTTCCACTTCTTTAAATTATACTGTCATCTTATTCCAAACACTAGGGTATGAACTGTTCCATGCCTAGTTATCATCGGTCTTGAATTCTCCATTATGAGGTCAACTGCAGCATTTCCTTCTCCTTTAGCTCTTTCCCCTTGTCTGAAAATCTAAAGTAAGTTTTACCTCTTTACCATCAAAGGTCCTCACAATCTGGTACTTATATTTTCTATATCTCTAATTATTAAGTTTCATACTTACCATTCCCATCAGACAGTCTCTGATTTTAGGCCTTCTTTCATGAAACCTCCATGATTGACTCCAAATTAAGGTGCATAGAATTCTGTTACTGCACTTTTAAATCCTCCATTTTTAATATATTTGAATTATGATACACACCCAACCATGCTCATAGGATCACAGTGCAACCTAGTTATTATATAGGCTTTTTGACTGCAGACCTCTCAGGTTAAAGAACATGTCTAATACCTACATTAACATACTAATTGAAAGGAAAGTCAACAAAATTATCATATTGTACATTTAAGTATTTTCACACAGATGACTTTCATCCGTAGGAACTTGAAAAAAATCTTGCATCATCATCATCAGTTTCAACGTAAATTACTTTTTAATGTATGCAGATCACCAAGTACATTTTAAAATATATCTTGATGTCATCTGGATTCACATCCCAAAATTAACAATAGAGTGCTCTATTTAGCCTTAGCATCAAACATTCATCTGGAATATACTTTAAGATACAGTAAGTGACAGACACTTCATCATAGTAACTCAACACACTGAAACCGTAACATAAATAAGACATTCAGGGTGTGTGCATTTTATTTGCCTTGATAAAGATGCAAATTTATACATACACAGTGACATGACATACACCATGAAATCAGACCATTACAAAATAAGAAAATCAGTTTAGAGCAGTAACACCACTGCGCGTCCAGTCTCTTAGATTATATACAGGTTTTATAGCAGGGGGAAGAAATGTGCCCCGAGCTCTTGCAGGGGAAAGGAACTGACTCCTGAAATTCTCCATAGTTCAGTGTATCAATAATTTACTGCTATCTACCTTGTTAAGAGAAGTCATTTTAATGGATGTCTTCTTACTATAAAAGAGGAGGAGAGAAGCAATGACAAAGCTTCTCTAGGAGAGAACCGAACAATAATATTTCAAAAGAGAGTAGAAGGGAGCCAGTTTGAAGAAGATAAAGGGCCATTTGGGCACAGACCCCTGCTGCTTCTATAGAAGTGTTGCCTTTTCAATCTGGGAGGCTATAAAAACTGCCTTTGCCACTGACCCTACCTTGCATTTGCAGAGTGTTTGGGATCCAATTTCACCTTTTGTCAGGGGAGGCTGTCGTTGGTTGCTGTAACACAGCTATTAGCCTCCTTTACAGAAAACACAATAGTCAAACTGTCATTAATATGCACCCACAAAGGCAGAGAGAGACTATAATTACCAATTACTTCCCTCTCTCTGAACTGGGCAAATCATCCAGGGCCAGAAAATAAGTTTTGTGAAGAAACATCATAAAATTGTTAAACTGCCTATTTAAATTGACAAAACAAATTATGCCTATTTACCGGCATATTTCCAGTTCAATATTTAACATATCTGTATTTCACCTTTTTCCTCCCTAATTTGCTGTTGGCAAAAATTAACATGGTGACTGAAAACAAAACATCTGAACACCCGTTTTTAAAAAATCTGTGCAGTTTCACTAATAATTGGATATCATTCAGTCATCTGGCAACTCGAAAGTGTTAGAAATAATTTTAACTTATTTTTTCTTTTTGATCATTTTCTTTTTAATCCAAGTAGTTCCAACGGAATGAAGTCTGGTCGGAAATCAAACCTCAGCCCTCTCACTTCGCTTGCCCTAAAGTAACCTGACTGCAGTTACAACTTCCGATCCGGATTTAAGCAGCTCAGACCACGCTAACTCCCCCCCCCCCCGCAAAAAAAGTGACAAAACTGGATTGTCAAAGCACTTCACAACGACGCCGATCTTTGCAAAAGGAGAACAAGTCTGTCGAATCCCCAGTAGTCCCATGCCTACCCAACCAAAGTATCTGAGCCCGGGAGGAAAGAGCCTGAAGCGGTGGGGTCATGTTTCAGCATTCACCGACGCTTTTCGTATGGTTCAGGAGCCGCTCCGATCCGGAGTCAGCAACTGGAGACCACCGAACACAAACTCCTGCTGCTTAGAAACCCCCCACCCCACCTCACCCCACCCCCCGGCCGCGGTGGACGAGGGCTGCAAGGAGATGCCCTCTGGGGAGAGCCGCCAGCGAGAGAGGTCGCCTCTCAAAGACGCCCCGCCGCTGGGGGGAGGGAGACCACCTTGGCCACTTATGCACGGGAGGGTTGGCCTTGGACTGGCCGCTCTCTAGATGCCCATTTCCCCCCATCCAGATTCTCCAAACTCAGCCATCAGCCCCCCTGCAGAGTTTTGAGGATTCGGACGGGGGAAAGGCGCCTCTAGAGAGCGGCCGGTCCCCGGCCAGCCCTCCCGGGCCAAGCCACTGAAATCCCGGGACGCGCCACTGAAAAGAAACGGCCCTCCAGCCACACTGGCCGAGCCTCCGAAAGGGGGGACGTCGCCGAGAAGCAACCCAGCGGGGAAGGGGGAAGGGGGCGAGAGCAATCTGAAGCCGAGGGATCCAAAGAAAGTGGGAGGAAAACAGGAAGGAAGGGTGAAGGGCTGGGAAAGGCAGGAGGGCAGGCAGAAAACCGGGAGGGGAGGGGAGGGTTGAGGGCCGGGGCGAGGCGAGGCGAGGGTTTACCTGCATGGTCACGACGCCCAGCTCCTCGGCGGCCAGCTTCCTCATCTGAGTGGCCACCACTTGCGCCTCGTCCAAGATGGAAAACTCCGAGTCGGCGGCGCCCAGCCTGCAGAAGAGGGCCAGGTACACCACCCACAGGGGCCGCCGGGCCGCGATGCCCCTTCGCCGGGGGGGCGTCGGGCCGGCGGGGGCGCGTCTGGGAGACAGCCCCGGGGCCTCCTCCAGCGGGGCCGGCCTGCTGGCCATCGTGCAGCCGGCGGGCGGGCGGCCACCTCGGGGCTCCGGGCGCGGCGGCGGCGGCGGCGCGCAAACTTTCCTGAGCGCCTCCCAAAAGTTGGGTGCGGGACTGCAGCCGGGGGCGGGGCGGGAGGCGGGGGAGAGGGGGGAGGCGGGCGCTACGCCTCGGGGCTCCGGGGAGAGGCGGCCGACGCCTCCATGCAGGGGCCGCCCAGGACACCGGCCTCGCGGGAGGCTCCCCTTCCAAGCCGGCCGCCCCGTGGCTCCCGCGACGGCGACCCCCCGCCTCCCTCCCTCCCTCGCCCGCCCGCCCGCGCGGGTTGGCAGCTCCGGGGACGCTGGGAACGGCGCTCCGGCGGCCGACTGCAAACAGCGGCGGTGCCGGCGAGCGGCAAACTGCGGAGCTGGAGCGGCAGGGCCGGGATCGGAGTCGCCCGCGAATGGGGAGGGAGAGGGAAGGAGGGAGGGAGGGAAGGAGGCGTCTGGGGCCGCCGAGCTGCGCGCCGCCTCTTGGGCACAACCACCGGGCCGATCCGCATGGAGGGCCGCCCCCTCCAAGGCTCCCGCCAGCCAGCCAGCCTTCCCCGACCCTCCTCGCCCCGCCTGCGCTTTGCTTTGTAGGCGAGCCTCGGTCACGCGTTTGCAGGCTCTCCAGCGTCCACCTGTTGGGCCCAGGAGAACCGGTGGAGGGTTCCGGTGTCTGCGCCTTCCGTCTCGCCACCGCTTGCAGAGGGGCCGGTCTGTGCAGTCCTGACAGTTTCGCAGACCTCCAGTGAAACCGCATGAAAACTTAGGCAGTACAAAGGAGTTCCTCCGCGTAGCGCCGCAGGACTCTGTGGCACTTCCCATACCTGTTGTTATGGCACCATCCCGGCCAGGCGCCTCCCCTGTTCTCCAGGCACTTCTCCAAGGAGGAAGCAGGATTCTGAATTGCTGGCTTTGCTTCATAAGCGCATGCATTCTTCCACCTGTGACTATTCAGTAGGTCCAGTCCCTGTTTAATTTACCCTAATGATGTAGCGTTTCTAAGGGTTGGCCGATAGCATCAAGAACGCACTATAGGCCCACGTACCCACTGTGGCCGCCCATGTTGACCATGTTGACTGTGGCCGCCCATGTTGACCCATTGTGGGGCTGCTGATCAGTGCACTCAGAACATTGTGGCGATCATCAGATTGTCACACTCAGTCACAATCGCCCCGATAGCTGAAAATATGCCATGAATTAGGGCTGATGAGAAGCAGGGAAGTAGCATGACAGAATCCTGGAGGTTCATGTGGTGTTTGGGTAGGGAAATGGCAGTGTGAGCGGGGCACGGAGTCATTCTGGGTTGTAGCTCCCAAGCCAATAAGTTCAGGCAGATGCTGGGTATGATGAGTCAGGAGAGGTCAAAGAAAAACCCTCAAAGGGGAAGAATACAATTGCCTTCCCTACTCTCAAACACTGAATAAGAAGAAGAGTTGGTTTTTATATGCTGACTTTCTCTACCACTCAAGGAAGAATCTAACCAGCTTACAATCACCTTTCCTTCCCCTCCCCACCTGTGAGGTAGGTGGGGCGGAGAGAGCTGTGATTAGTCCAAGGTCACCCAGATGGCTTCATGTGTAGGAGTGGGGAACCAAATCCAGTTCACCAGATTAGTCTCCGCCACTCATATGGAGGAGTGGGGAATCAAACCTGGTTCAGATCAGAGTCCACTGCTCCAAACCACCTCTCTTAACCACTGTCCAGAGAAGGAACAGCTGTGTCCTACCACCACTCTTATTTACCAATTGTAGCTTGTTCCCCACACACAAGGTAGGGAGTGGGGGACAGGAGTTGGGGAAATCATTGAGAGAGAACACAATATCTTGTCCCATGTACTCTTGGACCTCCATCTGCAATAAGCTGCTGGCAATAGCAGCAAGGTTAATTTTTGCCTGGGTCAGCTTGAGTGTCCCAGTCACATGATAACAGTGGGGTTAAAATTATACCCTGATGGCCTTGAAGAAAAGTTGGGACTGAAAAGTAATGAATTCATGGGGCAGAACCCTCACATCTTGCATGCAGCATAGGGAAACTAAAGTATTTGAGGAAACTTTCAGTACAGGGATCTGGATGCAGTTACTCCAGACGCCAGTGCCCATGGCAAAATACTTTTACAGAAGAACTGCTAAAAAATTCTCAGAATTAATTAAGTCATTTTTCATTGTGCCTAATATTCTGCCTTCTAACAAATATCCCTGATGTCTTAGCTTTGAGGGGGAAACTTCAAACATTTATGTAGTGAGTGTGGTTTAGTGGTTAGGATCTAGGTTTAGAACTAGGATCTGGAAGACACGGGTTGGAATCCCTGCTCTGCTATGGAAACTTGTTGGGTGACTTTCAGCCATACAATAACTTTCACCCTGGGGTCGCCATTAGAAAGCTGTGACTTGATGTCACTTTACACACACACCCCTAATACACTTCATAGGGTGAAGTGGAGGGGAGAATGATGTTGCAAGCTGTTTAGGTAGGAAGAACAGTGGGGTATAAAAAATGCACCCTACTGCTGCCCTAAATCAAAGATCACATGTTTGTAGTCCACATTCATGAATCCAGAATTACTACTTCCCCCCATGGCCCCACATACACAATTATTAATCCAAGTCAGAATCCCTGTTCCTTCCAACCACGAACATGTGTTGCAAAGTTCAGTCCTTTGCTGTTCTTTAACTGCTCTGTCCATGATACGGACCAGTTAACAAAGTCAACTGAACCAATCGGTGCGGCTTTACCTGGACTATAATACTTCAGGCTACATGTGGAAAATTGCATGACTGAATAACCTTCCACATTTAAAAAAACAAAAAATATCCTTTCCACTAATATTCTTTATTTTCTATATTCTGCCTGAAGTGGTAGAGTCCCAAAAGGTCATGAGCGCCTTCTATCAACTTAATCTGAGTCACCAACTTTCTTGTTACCTAATCTCAGCTGATCTAGCCATGCTGATCCATACTTCTGTAACCTCGCGGTTGGATTACTGCAGCTCGCTCTACGTAGAGTTGCCCCTGCTGACAACCTGGAAACTACAGCTGGTTCAGAATGTGGCAGCCTGATTGCTGTTAGAGACTAGCTGCCAGGAACATAGGTTTCCCATTTTGAAACCGCTTCGTTGGCTGCCAGTTTGTTTCCAAGCTCAAGTCAAGGTGCTGGTTATGACCTTTAAAGCCCTTCCGTGACCTAGGACCCACATATTTAAAGGACCATCTTCTTCCATATGTCCCTGTGTACCAACTATGATCATCAAGCAGCCGTCTGTTGGTTATCCCATCGCTCAGGGTGGCCCATCTGTCATCAACCAGAGCCCGGGCCTATTTCATCATGGCTCTGCTCTGTGGAATGGTCTCCCTGAAGAGGAGGGGGGGGGCTTCTTGGAGATCTTCCAGAGGTGCTGCAAGGACTGCCTGTTTGCCAGGGGATTTGAGGGGATTTGAACAGCAAGCATCTTTTAAGGGGAGAAAGGGAAAGGGATTTCAAGCGTCTATTTTATCTTTGGTTTTAGCCTGGGATGTTTTAATTATTATTGTAAGCCACCTTGAACCAAGAGGAAAGGTGGGGTATAAATGTTTTTATTTATTTATTTATAAAAAGGGGAAAAACTTTGCCATTTTGTTCTGGTGATCGCATAAATTGTCAGTTAAAATCCATCAGGAGTTAACTCACGTATTTTATGTGGTACTGAATATAAGCCCTGCAGCTATAGGAGTATCCACATCTGTTCAAAACTACAACCACACTTTGTTTATGATGAACTGTCCTGTATATTAAAACTGGAAACCGCACTGGAATAGTTAATATTCTCAGTACACAGTTCATTGTTAAAAGGTGAACATTCTCAAATCTTCCATGCATTTTCACAAGAGGCTGCCTACTCCTGAGCAAACATTTACAAAGCCCCAGAAAGAAAATACAGGAGTGCATGTAAAAATCTAACTGATTGAACTACAAACAGTGACAGCTTCTATCCTGGGACAAGCAACTTAAAAGAAAAAGACTCTGAGAGGCCAAAAAGTATAGAGAAATATCTCTTTGACATCCAAATGGTAAAGCACTCTCCGGGGAAGCCAAGAAACAATTTGCAGCAATGCAGAATAACCTCTTTAGATATGTATTATCTACCCACTGTAATGGTAAATATTGGAAGTAATGAGTAATCCCATGACAGAACTATTACTTAGGAAATTAAGTTTGGCAACCAGTGCAGAGCAATAAAGGCCAGGCTCCCAGAAGCCCTTCTAAATTATCATAATAATTATTACTTCATTGTGTTATCTTCTTCTGAAGAACATAGTCTGGGGTTCAGTCCTTTTGCTACTCCCTGTTTAGTGCATTCATCCCTGAAGTGGGCCTAGGGTTGCATTTAAAAAATTTTAGAACACATTTTGTGAAATATTTTGTATTTAATCAACTCACTTCCCAAGCTTTAGTTTACATATGGGCACACAATCCAGCTAAAGATAGTTATGACTCTCACTGCAATACTAAGCACACTTACTTGGGAGTAAATGCCACTGAAAACATGACTTACCTCTGAGTAACTATGGATAGGATTGTGCTGTGAGGCTGAAATCCTATGCACAGCCCCACTGCAAACAGTGATACTTTCTTCTCAGTAAACACACATAGGACTGTGCTTACATATCTTACTGACAACAATGAGAATAACATTAATGTTAATGATCCATTGGTTTCAAAGTTAATCATAATGAACTTTAGTCGGATTGTGGCCTGGGTTTGTAACATGGCAATGAGTGGAAGCTTTTGCCTACAGGTGTACATTTAAGAACACTCTTTCTGTGAAAAATGCAGTACTGAATTTATTTTTGAAACAAACCATGTTATGTAATTTTTACATATGTGGGATTTCAACATATTTACAGTACCCTATTGTAAAATTGTGGCTGAAAGTTTTTTTAGCAGCATCTCTGACAGCACCTGTGGCATGTTTTTCTTGGGCAGCCCATCCCTGAAGGAGAGAACTGAGCTGTTGACTGGAGGCAGTACAACCACGCTGCCTCCAAAGAAGGATTCCCCCCCCCAAGCCAAAACCTTGCCCTTACCTGCAAGCCCCATGGATCCGCTCCATAGTGTTCCATGGGGCTATGCCACCTAAAAAGGTGGCTTAACCACAGGTAAGGGCAAAGGGGCCTTCCCAGTCTGAAGGGGGGTTGGCAGCAGCAAGGGCAAGGGTCCAGCAGCAAGGATGTGAAAGAGGGCAAGGCACTGAGGATATTTTGCCCAAGATCCTCCTAAAACTTGGAGTCAGCACAGCACATAGTTACACACTGAACTCAACGGAGGCCCAAAGGAACAGCCTCCCTCCTGGGGTTGCCAGGTCCCTCTGCGCCACTGGCAGGAGGTTTTTGGGGCGGAGCCCGAGGAGGGCAGGGTTTGGGGAGGGACTTCAATGCCGTAGAGTACAGTTGCCAAAGTGGCCTTTTCTCCAGGGAACTGATATTTATCAGCTAGAGATCAGTTGTAATAGCGGGAGATCTCCAGCTAGTACCTGGAGGTTGGCAACCCTATTCCCCCCCTCTCCCTGCCCTCACAGTTCAAAGGCAGAATAGGATTCTGATTGACTCTGCAGCCAAGTAAAAGAGTACATGAGGCCCAGAAAGAGAATATAGATTTATAAATCAATATTCATGGTGTGGGTGCACCATAACTCTGTCCCCATGTCTAGGGAACCATGAATACACAAGTGGTGTCTTTGGTGCTGGACAACTTTAATTGTGGGGCACTTAGCACAAAAGGAGACCTTTACACAAACAAAAAGTCAGGGAGAGCAAAAAGAAATGACAGATAGATGGTTATCTTATTTGAAAATCGCTTCAGAGGCCAGCTGTGTTGGTCTGCAGTTCAGCAGCTAGATTTGAGTCCAGTAGCACTGGAGAGACCAACAAGATTTTCAGAGTATAAGTTTTCCAGATTCAGAATTCCCTTTGAGGGTATATGACGAAGGGAGCTTTGACTCTTGAAAGCTTATATCCCAGAAAATGTGTTGGTCTCTAAGGTGCTACTGGACTGGAATCTTTCTTCTTAAAATTCTTACAAGACCTTGTGTCACAACTGCATACACAAATACCCTCAAAGGCCCTCCATGTCACTTTTGCAACTGAGGCTTACCCATAGGTAAGCCAGAGTAGGGGTCATCAGGGAGAAGGAGATCATGCCTCAAAGAATGAAACTTGCAAGTTATCCAATCTTCTTATGAAATTTTATGGGGAACAGACAGTTTGAAGGCCATGCAAGCATCCTTGTGTCCTTGTGCCTGTGCAAAGAGTGTCTCCTTCCCCTTGCCCTGAATATGTGGATGCTGTATACTTAGTTAACAACATTCCATTGCTCAAGAGGATATAGCAGTGTCTGTCACACAGGCAGCATAAAGTATGCACTTTTTATAGTGCCCTTAAGTAAACAGTGACCTGATGGCTACAACCTTCCAGCCCAGGGCTGCCAAACTCAGTTGTTGCGAGGGCCAGATTTGTAGGGTTGCCAGGTCCCTCTTCGCCATCGGCAGGAGGTTTTTGGGGCAGAGCCTGAGGAGGGTGGGGTTTGGGGAGGGGAGGGACTTCAATGCCATAGAGTCCAATTGCCAAAGTGGCCATGTTCTCCAGGTGAACTGATCTCTATTGGCTGAAGATCAGTTGTAATAGCAGGAGATCTTCTGCTATTACCTGGAGGTTGGCAATCCTACAGATGTGACATGTCACTTGGTCAGGCCAGGCCAGGCCTCACCAGTCCAACCACCCCCTTGATCGATGAAGAGAAACACCAATCACTCCACTCTCTTCATTTCCTTCTACCCCTTTTTGTTTGCAGATCCACAGTTGGAGCACATAGAGAAGAATAAACAATGTATGGAGACAGAGTCTCAGTGCAAAAAAGAATGTGTAAGTATTACCTCAGTGACTGAACTTTCTCCCCTAACAAATGAGTCTCTAAATGTAGCTATCAGATGAACTTCTATGGGAGAGCAGTGCTTGGGCTTGTAGAATGAAATAAAACCAAGGTGGTGGCACCATTACGCAATCGCTTCCTTCAAAACCCCAAGGAGCACCTAGCCACAAGAGTCGTCTGCTGCAGTTGATACCCATTATTCACTATCTCTTTGTCTTATCTGTCCACAGACAGCCAGGCAGCCATCCAATATCTGCAGCTCTAGCACCATGCAGATTGCATCGTTATCAGCTGCTATACTGCAGGCTTGCCACTTTTTTGATCCTGACTATCTTCTGTGCCTTTCTAGGGTGCCTGACAGATAGAATGTAAACAGGGAGCTAGAGTCCTGTTTTCTAGCCTTCATGTTCCGGTTCTGTTTCCTATTGGCTTTAAGATACAGGGCAACTGAGGCCAAAGTATTGTCTCCTATATTCTTTCTAGTATATTCTGTTCTTCCTTATTCATCTGGCTCCTGAAATTCTTCCTTGAGAAAAGCTTGTTCTTTTCACACAGGGACCAAGAAAAACATGTGTGCAGAACACTGTGTGGGATTGCTGATATTGACCCAATTTCCTGAGAAGCCTGTGGCCCATAGAATCTTGGTGAGGTTGTCAATTTATCTACAGGACTATGGAGTTTGCTGGCTGCTATGACTGGAATGTGGTTCTTTCTTCTTTGTTTGGTCCTGTGTTTTTCTGTCAAAAGATATCTGTAGGCTGTAGTTCTCCTTGCTTGTGTGGAGTATTGAGGCATTTGAGCTGCTATCTGAGGGAAGCATTTAGGAGGCCTAAGTATCATCCTCCTAACTCATAGGACCATGGATATTTTAACAAGCGGTCTGTGTGGGCTCCTCCTGGCAGCATGCTTGTGTATTATTAATTAGAAGGGATATGGAAAGATCCAGTGGCTTTATCATGGTATTCATGCCATGAGATTGGTTAGTAATTTTCCTGTGTGGCTAATGTGATTGGTAGTAGAATTGGAAGGGACATTTTTGTGGTGCTTACAGTAGGTGATAACAGAGCAGTTTATGCTGTAGCTAGTACTTCAGATTTTACCTAGCATGTTAGAGCATTTACAGCATACATTAGCTCAGTAATCCTAACAATGACCCTGTAAAATAGTCAGTATTATTAAGAAGAAAAAGAGTTGGTTTTTATGCCCCTCTTTTCTCTACCTTAAGGAGTCTCAAAGCGGCTTACAATCACAACCCCTTCCTCTCCCCACAACAGGCACCTTGTGAGGTAGGTGGGGCTGAGAGAGTTCTGAGAGAACTGTGACTGGCCCAAGGTCACCCAGAAGGCTTCATGTGGAGGAATGGGGAATCAAACTTGATTCTCCACATTAGAGTCTACTGCTCTTAACCACTACACCAGGCTGGCTCTTTAAAAGATTAAAAGATAATTAAAAGATAATAGTCAAAGTCTACATAACAAACATGTTACTATGCCAGCATATACCATATTTACTTGAAAGGAAGATGACCACTTCATCAGGATGGAAGCAATAGCAATATGATGCTGATTATATGATGAATCTATAAGAATATTATTTTGAATTGAAAAAACTTAGCTCATTCTGAGCAATGTGAAACAGTCTTTAAAAGAGAAAAAGGAAAAGAAGGAAAAGAAAAAAAATACAAGCTTCAAGCCATATGGACTACTATTTTTCCACTTACCTTTCTTCTGTGATGTATTCATTGTTCACATCTCCTGCAAGAGATTAAGAAAATACTATGTGTCAGTCTTAATATTTCTATAACATGTGATGTATATTTGTTTATTGCTCTGTCTGTGAATATGTGTTATTGACATATACTTTTTGGTTGTGATACTTTTTGATATATACATACAGTGCACCTTTTTGGCTTATGCTGTTTATTTGTAGTTTGCTGTTTTTGTAGCATAAGGGTATTCCAGTTTTGTACCAACCTCCAGGTGATGGCTGGAGATCTCCTGCTATTACAACTGATCTCCAGCTGATAGAGATCAGTTCACCTGGAGAAAATGGCCACTTTGGCAATTGGACTCTATGGCATTGAAGTCCCTCCCCTCCCCAAACCCCGCCCTCCTCAGGCTCCACCCCAGAAATCTCCAGGTATTTCCCAACCCAGAGCTGGCAACCCTACCTTGAATGTAAGATGACCCCACCTTTAAAAAGATACGGATTTTTTAAATTCCTATACTTAACTGTAACTTGTATGTGCTTGTAAGATGACCTCCCTCTCTTTTATGGCATACCTGGAAAAAACGTAATCTTACATTTGAGTAAATATATTATTAACCATGCCAATATATCTTTCAGTTCCAATATAGGGGAATTTGGAAACTATCCTTCCTGCCCGCTAAGCATAAGTCAAAGATTTATCCCACTCTCCCTCCAACAAGTTCAGTGTATATGTCTGTCCTATCTGCCATTGTATCCTAACAACAAGAACCCTGTGAGGTGGGTTAGACCAAGAAAGAGCATCTGGCCCAAGATTACCCAGTGAGCTTCATGGATAGGGTTGCCAGCTCTGGGTTGGGAGACTTTTGGGGCGGAGGGCAGGGTTTGGGGAGGGGTTTGGGGAGGGAAGGGACTTCAATGCCATAGAGTCCAATTACCAAAGCAGCCATTTTCTCCAGGTGAACTGATCTCTATCGGCTGGAGATCAGTTGTAATAGCAGGAGATCTCCAGCTAGTACCTGGAGGTTGGCAACCCTATTCGTGGATGAGTAGGGATATGAACCTGGTTCACCCCAGTTCTAATTTGCATGCTAAATACTATACCAGAGAGACTCTCAAGGTTAGGATCATTTTATTCCTAGAAACATTTATGTCTCCCCCTCCCCCTTCATGACAGAATTCCCATTCCTGGAAATCCAGGCTACTCACTGTTTAGAACATTCTATTTCTAAAAACAGGGGAGGTCTTACGTTAAAGATAAAGTGATATTCTATTAACAATTAATGCATTTATATGTGACTTTTTCCTACAGTATCTTTTTGGTTATTAACAATTCAATGGATTATTGTCACAGAATTAAAACTACAATTAAATATGTAGTGCAACAGATTTCTAAATTGTATAGTACAAAGTCCTTTAGACTTAATTAAAACAACAAAGACTTGCAAATGTTGACAGATAAATTCCCAGCTGATTTTCTTTTCCTTCTCCCACAAATAGGATTAGAATACTTATCAGTCTGGCTCTACAATGCAGATTCTTATCACAGATTTTTAGTTTCACTATCTAATGAGACTGAGCACATGAAATGGTTATTTCCCAATTATATATACCTAGCTGCATAGAAAGGTGAATGCAAAGTTCAATTTTCAGATGCAATATAAAGAATATATATATATATTTGCATAATCATGCAGTAAAAGACTTCACCCTCACTTGTTGTGATCATGATGTCGGCAAAAGAAGATAAAATATTGGAAAGGTGTTTAAATATATAACTATATGTAAGACATGTATCAGGTACCATGACACCACACAAAGGCAAATGCCAGAGGGGTAGCTCTGTTTGTGTGCTACAGCCAAAATAACAAAGAGTCACAGCATCTTGAAGACTATCACATTGGTTAGGGCATAAACATTTGTGAGCCAGAGCCAAGGGTCAAAGTAAGCAAGTATGAGAAAGTACAGAATATTAGTAAGAAAATGGCAGATGTGGCACCTCCCATCATCTACTTTGAGTCCTCCAAGAGAGATGGTATCCATAAAAATTGTAAGTTACTTTCACTTCTGGCCAGAGCTCACTTCACCAGATGCATGAAGTGGTACATTCAGTTGACTGTGACATTATATTGCGGAGCATAGGTGAAAACAGGATCCAGTCACAAGTAAAAGGATACACAAACTGGGTGGGGATAACTCCCAACAGTTGTTGAATTAGCAAAGTAAGATGAATATAGGATTGCCAATCTCAAGGTGGGCCTGAAGATCTTCCAGAATTACAACTGCTCTGCAGAGTAACAGTGGATGAGTTCTCCTAGAGAAAATTACAGCTGCGGAGGCTGGACTGTACCTTGCTGAAGTCCCTTCCCAAACCCCACCTTCCCCAGGCTCCATCCCCAAATCTCCAGGAAATTGCCAACTCAGAATTGGAAACCCTAGATGAATATGAATAGTATAATATAAACCTGTAAGGAGGAACAGTTGCTTTTTGTAGTGAGTGAAACACTTCCAGCCCCTATTAAGCCTGATAGTATCAAATCTGCATATGAATTCCAACTCCAGCAGCTTCTTGCTGAGGCTCTCTTTCTTAAATTCTTCTGCCAAAGTACTGTATCCTTTTAAGTCTGTTTCTGAAGGTTGAAATGCTGCCCAACTGTACTTTGAGTGGTTCCATTCTTAATGTGTGATTTGTGTTGCAGTGAGATTACCAGTTCTTGAAACAATGGGGCATTCTGGATTTTGTGGATTTTAGTTAGCAAATTGAATTCTGGTCAAAGCTCCAGGGGCATATCTTTAGACAATTTGTTGCTGTACTCCTACAGGAAGTCTCTTCAGCATGTAGAATAGTTCCTTATGCTGTCCCTTAGTGGAACCTGAAAAACAGAGGCCTCTAGAAGCTACTGTTGAAGAGCTGCCCCTCAGCCTCCAGTTTGTAATCAGATTTATTAATGACCACCTCAAGCGTCTAGGCAAGAGAGCTGGCACCCCAATTCCAAACCACCCCAACTCAGTCATAGGACCTCAGTCTTCAATGGATTTAGCTTCTGTCGGCTCTTTCTCAGCCATTTCGTCACAGCCTCCAGACACCAGGCCAGTGTGTCCAGGGTGGTGTCTGGCCGGCTGTCCATCAACAGGTACAGCTGGATGTCATCAGCATACTGGTGCCAACCCAGCCCCAAATCTCAGACTAGCTAGGCAAGGGGGCGCATATAACAACTTTGTGAAGAAAGTTAGGCTGAGAGACAGTAACTGATTCAAAGTCACCTAATATGTTTCATGGCAAAGTGGAGATTAAACATGCCTTAGAACTTTGTGTTGTCATTTCTTTTTCCATAGTCCTTCTGATTCTGTCACATTTGACTTTTGCTCCATATCTGTCTTTAGCAATTTTAAGAGTTTTACAGTCTTCCAGCGAGGCTTTTCATTTCTTTTGGCTACAGGAATAGTCTTTGAGCATTCTTCATTGATGATATATCTAGTTTCAACCCATAATACTTCTGGTTCAAGTTCACTTGAGCTTAGTAATGCAAATCTGCTCTTTACATGGTCTTTAAACTCTTCAGGAATATTGTTTATATTTTGACACGATGAATGTTTTGGTGTTTTTCTTCAGCTTTATCCAAATTTTCAATATTAACAATTAATGACCTGTACCACAGTCAACTCCTGGTCTTGTTTTAGCAGAGAAAGAAGCATTGGTGAAGAGATTTGTTCCTCCTGCATTTTTTAATGTACTGGACTATGTAATCTTCATTTTATATCACAACTGTAGCCCTCAACATGCACTTCACCATATTTCCTATATAAAGAGTTGAGGTAAATTAAATTGGTGTGGATTTGTATTGATATTCAACTGTCATTATTAACTAACATGAATCCCTTTGAGACAAATATGTACCAAAATGACTGTTCTACAAATGTTCTCAGATGGCTATGCTCTCTTTTAATACCAAGCGCTCTAGTTCCCTTATCTTTGACCTATGATTTTTGGAATTAGAATATACAAGGCATCCTTCTCCAAATGCCCTTTCTGAAGCTTTCTTCCCCAGTGTGTTTACCAGCCAGTAAAATATAACATATAACTAATAATAATATAAGATTGTTTTGACTGCACAACTGATAATATTTTTGTTTACGGTATGGAAGAATTACAGTAGTGCAGAAAGCATAATAAATATTTAGAATTTCAGGACTGGCCATTTCAAGAAATCAGCCTCTTCTTTGATGGTATTATAATAAAAGCACCTTTTAAGTTTGATTGAGATGTGAAGCCATACCTCTTCCTACTATAAACAAAGCAAAGAGAAAGACCTTGCAAAGAAAAAAACATCTTTGAGTACATCCTTTAGTTTCATCCCAAACATGAATTATAATGAGGTTTTAAGATAAAGGGGGGAAATGCAACAAAATAAAGGAAGCTGAAAGTGATGTCACTGAAAGTAGCCACAAAGTATATTGCACTCACTTCAAATGCTTTTAAATATATAACCTGTATACACAATCTAGCAATAGCTAAGCACTTTTAAGCCTGGTGGTTGATATCTGCCTCACGCCGAGACATACCATTAAATTGTCAAGGTCAATATTGTCTACTCTGAACACCATTTCTAATGTCACACTCTGACTGGCAGTAGCTCTCCAGGGTCTCAGGCAGAGGTCTTTCACATCTCCTACTACCTGATCCTTTTTAACGAGCGGTCTCATAGGATTGAACCTGGGACCTTCTGCATACAAAGCACATCCTCTAGCACTGGGCCATACCCCTCCCAGAAGAAAAAGAGAAGGTTGGGGATGGGCTAGTAAATGGATGGGGAAATAACATCAAAATTTTCTTGTATGAGTAACATCTGAATAACACACAGAGTCGCTCTGCAGTCCTAAAGAGAAATATTCATTACCCCAGCCAGCAAGGAACTTGGCTTCTTTCAGCCTTCCCATCCAAACATGATTATCACATCTCAGCTCCCAACCAGTTGCTTATGGAAGGATAATCCTTAGTGGCTTAATAAAACCAAAAGAAGCAAATAATTTGCTGCTAATAATTGCAAATTGTATCATATTTTTGCATACTTTTATCTTCAATCAGTGTATTATTTGGGGGGCAGATATGAAGTTGTCCTGAGTTGGAGAAAAGTGAGTTTATCATAAAGAAGAAGAAGGAGTTGGTTTTTATATGTTGACTTTTTCTACCACTTAAGGAAGAATCAAACCGGCTTACAATCACCTTCCCTTCCCCTCCCCACAATAGAAACCCTGTGAGGTAGGTGGGGCTGAGAGAGCTGTGACTAGCCCAAAGTCACCCAGCTGGTTTCATGTGTAGGAGTGGGGAAACCAATCCAGTTCACCAGATTAGCCTCGGCCGCTCATGTGGAAGAGAGGGGAATTAAACCTGGTTCTCCAGATCAGACTCCACCACTCCAAACCACCGCTCTTAACCACTACACCACACTGGCTCTCAATTAATCTAAAAAAATAAAATAAAAAATTAACACATAGTACACCAGGTGCATACACAAGATTCTTTTTAATTAACCCTGATGAAAACAATTTAAAAGGATTTTAAAAAGCTATACATGTTGAAATAAAGTCTTTAAGTTTATGCCCAATAATGATACAACACAATTCAGTCAAAGACAGTTTTTGAGTTTTGTGGCCAAAAATACAGAAAAGATAGTCCGGTCTCATTTCATGTTCCTTTCTACAGGAATCCATGGAATTTTTCTTTGTCGCTTTATGACTAATCAATATATTATATAAAGGGATTAACAGAGAACAGGATCAAAGTAAAAACAGGTGGGATCATACAGTTCTGAAACAGAAAGTTTATAGAGGGGATAGACATAACAAGGCAGGTGGACCCATGCCAATATTCAGACATTGTGAGTATGAAGAAAGGAGGAATGTTCTACAATATATAGTTTGGCAGGCAGGGTAGAAATTGTTTGGACGGAATTTTTAAAAAAGCAAAGGAATGATGATAGGAAATTATTATGAGACCATCTGGCCCAAATAAAAAGACCTTCAAAGCAATTATATAGATAACTGAGACTTACAAGAGTTCCTGGAGTTTGTAGCAAGCTTTTGATCGATCTAAATTACCACAAACATTGCAGTCTTTTTAATTTGTGGGGTTGGTTGCCTCACCAGAATAGCAACCTCTCCTTTCTTTATGAAGTAGATAGAAATACAAGAAATATAATGTCTATTGGCATTTTTTTGCCTGATGTAGGTTCAAGTTAATTAAATGACAAAAGGTAAAAAATTCAGAAAAAATCCCAAATGAAGACTGCAGAAGGTACTAAGGGGCAAGTGGCAGAGGCTCTCTGTTCTGAGTTCTTTTCACTTATGAGATGTGTGTTTAGGGAAGGACCTTCTCAAAGACAGCGCCTGGGATTGCCTGGAGAAAACGTCCTTTTCCTTTTATAGAGGCTTAATGGGATATTATTTACCAGGTGGTGTTATTTACTTCCATGCTTCGGGACTGCTGCTCAAGCCCTTGGCCTTTGGCCTGTGAGGCTCCTCAAGGCTGCATCTTGTCCCCTATGCTGTTTAATATTTACAGGAAACCACTGGGTAAGCGGTCATCCAGAGATTTGGGTACGGTTGTCCCCAATATGCAAACAACACTCAGCTCTATCTTGCAATTCCGGCTGATACCAGGGAGGCTGTAGAAACCCTGAACCAATGTCTTCTGTTCTGCAGGGGGTTGCACTCCCCTTGAAGGAACAGGTGTGTAGTCTGGCAGTGCTATACAGCTCAGGCCTACTGCTGGATAAGCGGGTGGCAGCTGTGGCCAGGAGTGCCTTTTACCAGCTTTGACTCATTAGCCCTCTGTGGCCTTTCCTGGATAGAAAATATCTGGTCACTGTGGTGCATGCCCTGGCTACATTTGGATTAGATTACCACAGTGTGCTCTGCACTGGGCTGCCCATGAAAAGTGTTTGGAAAGTCACACCCACAGCCAATACTCACTAAACAAAAACCCAGATCCAACTCTCACCTGGGTCTTGGAAAATGCAAATCAGACACAAATCCTTACCCCCTTATATGTACAGTTCCTAGCACCATATCTGTTTTGGCTAGGGATGCCAGCCTCCATGCAGGACCTGGGGATTCCCTGGAATTACAGCTCATCTCCAGACTACAGTGATCAGTTCCCCTGGAGAAAATGGCTTCTTTGAAGGATGGGCTCTATGGCATTGTACCAAGCTGAGGTCCCTGTCCTCCCCAGGCTGTATCCCCAAATCTCCAGGAGTTTCCCAACCTGGATCCAGCAACTCTCTCCTTCCCCATCCCACACCAGCAGCCAGAGGGGACCTGTTAACCCTAGTTTTGGCCCTGAAAACAGCACTTCATTATGAACAAAACTCTGTTTTTGCAGTCCTGGGAAGGTAACAAAAGCAGAAAGTTTGAGTCCCTAATAGGCCCCTGTATGTGGATGGTGGCTATTGTTTGGCTTTGTTGCTCCAAGTTGTTTCATTTTTTTTTTTTGTATAAATGAACATAGATGCAGGATGAGGCAGCATGTTGAAGGACTTGTTGCACTATTGTAACAGCAAACAACATTGTCTCCACACTGCTTTAATCGACCACATTTCATCATTGTAACTCTGTTGTCTTGATGTTTGTTGAAATGCCGCTGATAGTTCCACTCTACATAGGACTGCTTCCTTCTCCTAACATCATAAACTACTGCAGATGGGATAAGGGACAGTCAAAGAACTGGTGTGTTCCACTCCAAAATAGGGGATATTACAATATTGGCAGAGATTGCAGTTTATGACATTACTTTATTTACCTCAACTGACAGGGTAAAGTGCAAGGCTTACCTGTGTGTGTGTGCGTGTGTGTGTGTGTGTAAAGTGCCTTCAAGTCGCAGCTGACTTATGGCGACCTCTTTTTGGGGTTTTCATGGCAAGAGACTAACAGAAGTGGTTTTGCCAGTGCCTTCCTCTGTACAGCAACCCTGGTATTCCTTGGTGGTCTCCCATCCAAATACTAACCAGGGCTGACCCTGCTTAGCTTCTGCGATCCGACAAGATCAGACTAGCCTGGGCCATCCAGGTCAGGGCCAAGGCTTAACTAGTTAGTTTAAAATAATAAAATGCTTCATTCCAATGGAAGTTACTATAGATATGCAAAATAATAGTTGTAAAAATGCATTATTGTGAAATAATTATAAATGATGTGTGTGTGAATTTTTTGGCATTTATATAAGGAAGTAATAAATCCTAAGGCAGAAAATATAGCTGTACTCCTTTTTTGGAAATTCTCAGGTTTCTTAATCTCCATACAGTTTTCATTAATACTACTGTGCCCAGAAGTCCTATTATATTATATGCCTATTGCTCTAGATATCTAGGTCCAATTGTATTATCCTATTATATCAACTAATCTGTACTTCTGTACTTTGTGTGACTCGCCATCATTCCCAGTGGGTATGGATGAATTATTAGACCAAGCACCTGGACTGAGTCTCACAGATTTATCATGGTTAGAGGTTCAAACCAAGGTTGTCCTGGAAAGAGTATGTTTTGCAGAGATAGCAGAGAAGTAATTTTGAGAGTTGTCTGGCTGGGTTGCTAAGGTGGTTTACCTAGATAAGATGCATGATGGATCTACTCATCATTTTAAAAATAGAACTAGCAGCTCTGGTTCAAATTGGGGCCCTTGTGGGGGGAGGGATTTTAAATCTTCTGCTCCATATGGTTTTGTCAATCAAAACTTACTGTCTGTGCTATAGTTAGCTCTAGAAAGGGAAAAAAGAGGAGCGCCATTGGGTCCAAAATAATGCATTTTAAAAGTGACAGTAAGCATAGAAAATACCATGTTGATCCTGAAGGGGAAAGATGCAAACTAGACTCTAAGAGGATTCCCCCAACTACTGTCATTTTGATTTTTTTTTTAAGATAAAAAATATCAAAATACAAAACAGCAACAATCTTTCATTAACAATGATACTGTCTAGGAGGTGGCAGATCTCAGGAACAGAAGGAACCTGAGAGCTACTGGTGTTCTTTAGCTCTACCTGTGTCTGTAGCTACTAAAGGCAAAGGAGAAAGTGCACAAGACAGCATGGAGAGAGGGAGGTTGTCCTCCAGAAGATGGTTCAGCAGGTACTTTAGTCCAGCACTGACCTTCTGTAGCCTTATTAATAGTGAAGAAGACCAATGGACAGGAAAAATACAAAAGGCAATAGTGGCAATTATAGGGTTGCCAGGTCCCTCTTTGCAACCGGCAGGAGGTATTTGGGGCAGAGCCTGAGGAGGGCGGGGTTCGGGGAGGGGAGGGACTCCAATGCCATAGAGTCCAATTGCCAAAGCGGCCGTTTTCTCCAAGTGATCTGATCTCTATCGGCTGGAGATCAGCTGTAATAGCAGGAGATCTTCAGCTAATACTTGGAGGTTGGCAACCCTAGGCAATTAGCAGTGCAATTCTCTGCCAAGTTATTCCTGTCACAGAAATCGCACAGAAATCAATGAGCTTAGACCAGGCTGTTCATAGGATTGCACTGCAAGAGGCAAACATGAGAGAATTAATATAATTCTTATTAAACCATTTTCAGCATGAATGCACAGATGCTGATGGGTGCCCCCTCTGCTGGTCTGCTGTTGTTATGCACATTAATCACTTTTACAATGGTGTACAAAGATACCAAGTAAAGGCAGCCTTTTCCCATAAACAATGAATGAAATCGTGGTAATGATATGACATTGTATTCAACTTAAATAGAGTTTTGTGTTTGAAAAAGAAAAGCAGTGTTGACATCATATATCTGGTATTTCCAAGAAAAAAAGGTGTGGTTGTTTGAGCGTAGGTATAAATAGAGCCATTTGACTGTACCCCACAAAAGTTCCCCGTTGCCATGTGTCCACTCAGTTTCCTTTTCAATGGGAAAAAGGTAAAACCCATAATTGACTGTTTAGGGATATCATGAAAAACAGGAGAAGGTTTTAGAGGGCAACAGAGTTCAGCGCTAAGTCATATTGGAATTCTTTCAGGACATTTCATTGTGTAGATATAAAAAGAATCTGCTCCCAAAATCAGCCAGAGATCAAATGGCCAGCAATGTCACAATAGGATTTAGAAGATCAGCACAAGAGAGAGGTGGATACGTCTCCAACTATTAAACATCAGTCCTTCAACCCCTCAGCATGTGGAACTCTAAATACTATCCTAAGTGAATGTGTATTTCTCCTAGCACATTAAGCCTTCTTTACACAGGCCAATGAGTTTTAAAAGCAACTTAGCCATCTCTATCCCAACTTCATTTTTAGCTAATCTTCACTGCAGGATTCAAATGGCTTTTGTTAAGGACTGTGGTTAGCTTTTCTGCAAGTATTGCTCTCATGGGAATGGGTTTTCTATAGAAATGCTATTTATTTATTTATTTGTGTTATTTATAGTCCACCTTTCTCATTGAGATGCAAGACAGATGTAAGTCAGTGCCATCAATAGAATAAGGCATCTGATAAATGAAGTAATACAGAAATTACAGTAATTACAGAAATCTGAAAACGAAGCATAAGTTTTAGACATTATATGTTAAAGATGCCAAAAACTGCAATTACATACTTAGATAGCAATGTAGCAAGAGCAAGATAATACATATGACAAACAGGTAATATGTAGTACACAGTAGTGTATAGGGTTGTCAGCTTCCAGGTGGTGGCTGGAGATCTCCTGCTATTACAACTGATCTCCAGGTGACAGAGATCAGTTCCCCTGGAGAAAATGGCCACTTTGGCAATTGGACTCTATGGCATTGAAGTCCCTCCCCTCCCCAAACCCCACCCTCCTCAGACTCTACCCCCAAAATCTCCAGGTATTTCCCAACCTGGAGCTGGCAACCCTAGTAGTGTAGCCCACAGTCCCGTTCCCTTTATTAAACCACCTTCTTGAACCAATGGCTCACTACTGTTTTTATAAATGTGTGCATGCTGATGCAGCTCTTTAGCTAGATCATTTGGGTTTGATAACATACAGTGCCATCATATTTAGAGTTCTTCCAGTCTGATTTAGACTTGAGTAACTCTGTATAGTAGGGGGCACTATAGTAGGTGGTCCCTAAGACCTCAACTGGTGCTTAGGGACATGCGGGAAGGGGTGGTCCTTTAAATATGTCCCCTTGTTGTGGAGAATAGTGGCGTATAAATATTTAAATAAATAAATATATCACTGCACAGTGCAGTGCAAATCACTCTCAGTACATCTGCACTGGCCTATCAGTCTTTAATATCAATATGTGGTATAACTTTTTTTGTGCTGTCAAGTCGCTGACTTATGGCAACCCTGTAAGGTTTTCAAGGCAAGAGACGTTCATAGCTGGTTTGCCATTGCCTGCCTCCGCGTCTTGATTCTGGTGTTCCTTGGAACCTACCCATCCAAATACTAACCAGGGCTGACACTGCTTAGCTTCTGAGATCTGACAAGATCAGGCTAGCATGGGGCTATCCTGGTCAAGATGATATAACTTTAGCACTGATAAATATCAAGAAATCATTTCTAGCAGTACTTAAGAACTTTGATTCACATGACAGTTCCCATTTCTAAAGATCTATTTGTTTTGGCAAACTGGTAGTTCTGATCAATGGATCTCTCTCCTTCCCCAGTTATGCAGCTTGTTTTGCTCCTGGTTCATTTATTTACAACTTCTGCCTTTGATAAAGAACTATTCTGATGGTTCTCTGCATGTTATTTCAGGGAAAATGAGAGGGATAAGAAGGAAAGATGATAACCAACAAAGACCCAAGAAAACATGATCTTCACCTCCATGTCAGTTTGGAGGCTTTAGAGCCATTGCAGCCTTCTCTTCAAATTCATCTGGGAAGGAAAAGTTCAGATCATGCAGAGATGATCAAATACAACAGGGACAAATATACTTCAATGTTATCCCTGCTCAAAAACCTAGCGAAATTCTGTTTTATCAAGCAAGGCAATACAAATGTTTTGTCAAGTAATTTATTGCAATGGTAATGGGGACAGAACCTCAAACAAACTGGGAATTTAGACTGAAGTCTAAAGAGTGAGAAGTGAAATGGTACAGCATTTGTTTTCATAGCTCCTGCTCAAGAAGGATCATCACCTGTTGTCATTACCCTTCTAGGCTCTTTTGCTCCTATTCTACAGAAACATACAAGAATACAGAATGGAATCTTCCTGTCCAGCATCGTTTCCTAGGGCAGAGCAACATACATTATCAAAACAACAGAAGAATCTAATAAATGGATTTTAAATTTCTGTTGGGAAATCTGCTCAGGGATTCCAGAATTTCTTTCAGAAACTATCAGAGAATCCTAGAATGAAACCTGAATCTTATATTTTATGCATTAGCTGGTACTGCCTCTCTCTTCATTGATAAGTTGTTCGGCAAGAAGAGTGCCTTTGAGCACGTGTAAAATGTTTTCATATCATTGAGTCATCAAAGGTATTCCCCATAAATCTGGAGTCAGAGAACAGACTCGGGAGTCAGAAACAGTGGCTTCAAAACAGCCTTAAGTTCTAGCAACCCTCTTTCATGTTAAGAATGAAGGGATCCTTGATGTCAGGTCAGCTAGATGATTCCAGTCCTAGAATACCCTCTGACATTTGGCTTCATCAGTAATAAGATATTTATGTAGCACAATTTACAGTGAGACATCTGTAAATGTGTATAAGCCCTGTCTTATGCATTCATGGCTAACTCTACCTTCCTGGACCTCATTTTATCCTGCTGGATGTCTGTCACACCAAGACTAATAAAGCACCCATGTCTAGAACATCCCATTTCCATGAAATGCTTGAGGCACAATGTTTTCAGGGCTTTCTAAGCACTGGAACATATTTTCACTAACCAAGGAATCATATATGTTTTCTTTTGTCTCTAAAAATAAAATAAAACAATTACTGGGCGGGGAGGCTTCTTGGTCACCTACATGTATAGACGTATGGAGATGTTCTCCTGAAGCAATTCAGGGTTCCCACCAGAGGTATTTGAGGAGGTCCATATTTTGTTAACAGTACACTTCACTGCAATAGGATAGTGGTGGAGCAGAATTTTTGTAGGCTGCCCATTCATGGAAGAAACTTGTCAATCACAGATGTGGCTTCAAAGGACAATTTTGCGTCCTCTGAAAACACAGACAAAATGGCAATGGAATAAAATGGTGATCAGACTCTCACTGAATTTTCCTGGATGAAAAGTTAGCCCTCTGTCCCATCCCTTCATGTACTGCATTTCGGAAATTGGCCTTAGCAGATCTGCCGTTGGGATTGCTTGGCCGGTGCCAGAGACAAGGCCACCCAAGACTACAGAGGGAGGGCGGGCAGGCCCACAAACACAAGGAAGTATCATTCTTTCCTCAGTAGAGCCTGGTCTGGCAATGGCTTGCTGGTAGAGCTGCCAACCAACCAAGAAAAAAAAAACAGCACAGCTGGGGCTCCCCCCTCCATTTTGCTTTCAAACCAGTTGCCAGAAAAACAAGAATCAATGCTTCCCCCCGCTTCCCCAGCATTTTTTGCTTTTGCTGGCTGCACACTTCAGGTGAGTTGACAGACTGTGTGTTGGGTACTGAGCTCTGCATCAGAACCAAGCCAGAAACTTCAGGCTCCTGCTTAAGCTTGCTGAGAACTACCACTCTTTACTTTCCTAGATCTGCCTTTGAACCTATTCCAGGCTCTACCCCAGACTCTGCCCTGGTATTAGAATTCGTCTGTTTCATGAGCTGGCAGCACCACTTGCCAGGCAGGAAGGGGAATCAGGATCTGATTATGCTAGTGGGAGAATGAGAAGCAGAGAAATTCCCTTCTTCTCTTTTCCCCCACCCACCCTGGGGTACCTGTTCTAGTCATTTATTTAGTCACATTTATAACTTGCCTTTCTCCTAATGGATTCCTTTTGCAGATAGTATGTCTGCAGGGAAGCCATGAATCATGACTAAGTTCAATGCAATTATACACTCAGTGCTGCAATAGTATAGGCTAGTAATTCCAAGACAGCACATAGGCTCCAAAATAATTCAATATGTTTCAACTTTGTTTATTAATTCATAAACCATGTATTTGAATATCAATACTAATTCTAATCTATTAGTCATTCAGGTGTACAGTCACTATATACATTACAGGAAGCACAGGTCCCGTTGAATACAATATAGGCAACATAAATGAATCAGTCACAAGAATTTTTTAAGAAGAGAGTCCAGAAAGAGTACGCCCCTTCTAGATCTTGGCTGCGTTTCGTAGAAGCCTTCTTCAGCTCATTAATTAATGTTGCTTAATAGTCCCAATAATTTTGTAGTAGAGATTATGTCCCGATGATAGTTGTCTTGATATTTATGGCAAATTGCCAAAGTAACCACATGCTACAAAGACAGACATAGACTATTACTGTATGTTTCTAATTATATGGAAATTCTAACATAAAGTATACAATGCACCAATATATATGTATATATACATACTGTTTCTCCACAGTTCAAACATTCCTTTCGACCTCAGAGGGTTCCAAATTATAATTCAATCAGTGGGTGTAAAATCCAATTACCACGAAGTTTAAATAGTCATGCTGGTGGTGAAAGATGATCCCCTTTCAGTTGGTCTTAAAGTTGCAGGATCGTGTTAAATTTAAAAAAAACATAAAAGGTAAAAAAGAAAAAAAATAGCAAATTTCAGATTGGGTTTATTGGGCCCGATTTCCCCCCGGTAAACCTAGAATAAGCCAAATACCCATACCGGTAAATATCGGTATTTGGTTTATTTCCGGGTTTACCAAATAATTCAGGCCCATTATAGTCTTTGAGGATTTTTTTGAAGCTCCTGTGGGGGCATTTTTGGAGGTAGAGTCCCCAAATTTGTCGCATTGCTGTAAGGGAGTCTCCTTAGACGGTCCCCAGTTTGGTGAACTTGGGACGGGTGGGAGTCAATTTTATGGGCCTCTCAAATGGGTTGCCCCCATCCTCCAGGCATTTGTGAGCTGAGCTGTCCATTAGTTTTCAGGTTTAGAAGTTCAGTGTTGCCAAGGACTGGCAGAAAGAGCCAATTGGCAGGCTGGCGCCTCAAAGTCTGGGGGCTCCCTTTGAATTTGGGGCGCATAGCATGATGTCCATGCAAATCATCTTCCAAACTGAGAAAAAGGCTTAAATGCAAGAAAAAAATGGCACAGAAAACTTTTCTTTTCGTGGCAAATGACATCCTGTGAACAGTCTTTTATTATGGTCATCAAAAATCTGATTTCAAGAGATGGTCAGGGTGCAGGGAAACGAAGCCTCTACTTGGGGCAACCTTCAGTTTAACAGCAGGTTTGCATGGGGGGGGGTGATATAAGAGCCAGTCGAAGTCTCGACCATGGGGGCTGTCTGAAGGGGATTGCTCATCCACATGGGTCTCCTTTGGAAGCCTGCTGGTGTGAGCAGCAGTTGAAGCCGGATCTTTTTAGTTGGAGGGTATATCCCTCAGGACAGGACTTGGTGAGCACCATCTTTTAAAAAGCCCTTATGTTTGATCCATATCAACCCACTGAATAGTTGGTCAGACCAAGTTGGCTCTGATTACACGATCCTGACCTCAAAAGGACCCCAACTATGGGGACCTAACAAAATAAGTCAAAAAAAGATAGAAAAATGGGAGAATGCACAGAGCCGTTCATCTGAGCAAAGGCAAATAGCTGAACCCGAACAAGCCGAATATTTGTTTGGCTTTTTTGGGAATTGCCTATTTTGCTTCGGGCAGACCCCCAGGTTTTGGTGTTCGGTAAAACCAAAGCCCAAATATTGCCAAAACAGCAAATTTTTGGTTTATTTTCGGTTAGAGTATATAGATATGCACAACCCTAGTTATATATTTAATAGTCATAGTTATATTTTGTATTATTGTATGTGTGTGTTTTGTTCTGACTTGGATGGCCCATGCCAGCCCAATCTCATCAGATCTCAGAGGCTGAGCAGGATCAGCTCTGGTTAATACTTGGATGGGAGACCACCAAGGAAGTCCAGGGTTTCTCTGCAGAGGCAGGCAATTACAAACCACCTCTGTTAGTCTCTTGCCTTGAAAACCCTATGGGATCGCCATATATTGGCTGTGACTGGACAGCACTTTACACACATGTGTATGTATGGTGTATGTATGTATGTACAGGGCACACAGTAGTCATGTGGCTCTTTAGCTTGATGGTAGTTGCAAACGTTGCTGTCTGTGAGTTGCAGAGAGAATACCACTGGCAAAGATAATCCAGTTCTTCTAAGACTCGCTGAAGCAATCAAAACTGGGTCTCTGGGTAACAAACTATCTGTTGATTGCCATGGAGGCCTGATAAACCATGTTCATTCTCCACCAATTCTAGGCTGATGCTTTATCTGCAAAGTTGTGCAAGAGAACTACCCCTTCCTCTTTGTCTGTGGTACATATGCAGATTGGCTTCCTCATCTAATATTAGGGATGTTTTACTTTACACCAGTCTCAAATTTAGCAGCAGCACTTTTAGGGTTGAAGGGTGATCACCAACGTTACCAGAATTCCCTTGATAGAGAGAAGGGCTGGAAGAAACATGAGTGCTTCTTCCCCTTTCTTTCCTCCCATAACACTGTCCCCATATTAGTATCAGTCTTGTGAACCATCCCCTCACTGGTGGACTGTGATAGGATTTTAGTAAATTACTCTCTCTCTTTCTCTCTCTGGCTTTTCTGCCAGTTTTTACAGGAAGAGGAGTAGGGCAGGAACGGGGAATACTTCTTTAAAATGGGATATGGTAACATGATACGACTGCAGTACTCATGAATGTTTTCTTATGTTATGAAAGGGAAGGGAGCCAGAGAAATCTAAGAAAAGTGTGAAAAGAGTTCTTCAGGGTTTTTTTTCTTTTTAAAGTATATGCCAAATAAGTGTTTTGGTGAAACTGCATCATTATATTTTAGTCTATGGAAGATTGGTTGGGTTGTCAGCTCCGTGTTGGAAAATACCTGGAGATTTTGGGGGTGGAGCCTGAAGATGGCAGGCTTTGGAGAGGGGAGGGACTTCAATCCCATAGAATCGAATTGTCAAAGCAGCCATTTTCTCCAGGGGAACTGAGCTCTGTCACCTGGAGATCAGTTGTAATAGCGGGAGATCACTAGCCACCAGCTGGAGGTTGGCAACCCTAAAGATTGGGCAGATCTTTATTGTATGCACTGCCCTTAAGAATCTTGCAAAGTTAAATCTCATTGAGTCAATTTCTGCACTGGACAGGGCATTAGGTACTCACCCACTTAGGAGGAATTGTTTCTATTTGGCATTCCCTGGTCTCCATTATTTTCAGTCCATATGAAAGCTGAAATAGTTTACCTTTTCCATATAAATAGCTTCCTGTTCCAAGATTATGTGTGCTGTGACTGTGGGTGATGCTGTAATCCTTTTAGATATTTTAATCCCAAATTATATATTCAAACTGAAATTATACAGAGTTACAAATGAAACAGTATAATTGAATACTATTATGTTAATGCTTCAGGATCATTGAGAACCAATGAGTCTTCCAGAGTCATATATAATAACTGTAGTTTTTATTTTGGGAAATGTCCTTCATTGTGACATCTTTCAACATCAAATGGTCAAAATATGCTACTTTTCATTCATGTTGGGTAGCACTAAGGTACTCATTTCCAAACCACATGCCCAATTTAGCCACAACTCACAACTCATTGTAAGTGAACGTACAATGAGCTTATCTTGGTATCTTTTTATCTGGTAAGTCATTTTAGGTCTTCCAGAATAAAAAATCAGTAAAACTGAACTGATAAATCAGTAAATAAATAATATACATGTATCAAAATTGTATAATGAAGCACTGTACCGCATCCGACCGCAGATAGGGAGAATATGCATTAATGGGGAATTAAAAGCTGTTGCTGCAACAGAAAAATAGTAATTCAGGGACAAGGATAGGCTAGAAGCTCTGCTGTATGGGTTGATCACCTAGTATTGTGTTCAGTTTTGGGCACCACAATTTAAGAAGGATGTAGACAAGCTGGAACGTGTCCAGAGGAGGGCAACAAAGATGGTGAGGGGTCTGGAGACCAAGTCCTATGAGGAAAGGTTGAAGGAGTTGGGTATGTTTCGCCTGGAGAGGAGACAACTGAGAGGTGATATGATGACCATCTTCAAGTATTTGAAGGGCTGTCATTAAGAAGATGGTGCTGAGTTGTTTTCTGTTGCCCCAGAAGATCGGACCAACAAGTTGAAATTAAATCAAAAGAGTTTCCTGCTAAACATTAGGAAGAACTTTCTAACAGTTAGAGCAGTTCCTCAGTGGAACAGGCTTCCTTGGGAAGTGGTGCGCTCTCCTTCCCTGGAGGTTTTTAAGCAGAGGCTAGATGGCCATCTGTCAGCAATGCTGATTCTATGACCTTAGGCAGATCATAAGAGGGAAGGCAGGAAAGTTTGCATCAGTGTTTGACTCTTGTAGCCCTTTCTTGCATGCCCAGGGTAGTGCCGATTGCCACTTTGGGGTCAGGAAGTAATTTTTCCTCCAAGCCAGATTGGCCAGGGATCCTGGAAGGGTTTGTTTTTTTTGGCCATCTTCTGGGCATGGAGTAGGTGCCACTGGGGGTGTGGGGGGAAGTAGCTGTGAATTTTCTGCATTGTGCAGGGGGTTGGAATAGATAACCCTGGTAGTCCCTTCCAACTCTATGATTCTATGATACTATCAATGATTTACTGAGTTGGAAGGGGTCTTATAGGCCATTTAATCCAACTCCCTGCTCAATGCAGCAAGCCAAAACTAGAGCATTCCCAGTAGATGGCTATACAGACTCTGCTTGAAGACCTCCAGTGAGGTAAAGCACTTATTGGTTCCATTTTCAACCACTTTTTACCATTGAGAACTATCTACTAATGTTCAAGAGAAATCTACTCTCCTGTAAATTCAGCACTACTGCTTGGAGCAGCAGGGAACAAAGTTTTGTCCTTTTCAGTGTATCAGTCCTTCAGCTGTTAGAGGAGCCTAATCATGTCTCCCCTCAGGTTTCTCTTATCTAGCCTGAACAGTCCCAGTTCCGTTAACCTTTTAAGATAGGGCTTGTTTTTCAGAACCCTGGCCATCTTAATTGCCCTTCCCTGGAGATATTCCAATTTGTCTACATCTTTCTCAAACTGCAACTCCCAGATCTGGATACAGTACTGAAAATAAGGCGTGACTAGAGTGGAATAGAGTAGAGCTATGATTTCTTGCAATTTGGACAATAAGCTTCCATTAACATTGCATTAGCCTAATTTTGCACCCCCACACACTGCTGACTCATGTTCAGATTATGATTGGCTGCAGTCCCAAGACCCTTTACACATGTACTACTGCCAAGTATCCCAGTCCTACACCTGTATATTTGATTGTTTCCTTCTCTAAATGTAGATCTTTGCATTTGTCTCTGTTGAGTTTCATAGTTTCAACCTATCAAGGTCACTTTGAATTTTATTTCTCAGGTGTTAGCTATCATGCCCAGTTCTGCAAATTTAGATATGAATTCCCACCCTTTTTCATCCAAGTCACTGATAAAAAGGTCACAAAACCTCCCCCAAACTGATGAAGGGCTTAGATATGCACTCTGAACATGGTTTTTCAACCAGTTGTGAATCCACTTGTGATTTAGCTGTCATTTAACCAATTTGCTAACCAAATGTCATGGAGGAATTTATCAAATGACTTTTGAAATCAAGGAATATTATGTCCATAGTATTCCCATGTTTCAGTAGGCTAGCAACCTGATTTAAAAAAAAGATTAGTCTGGCAGGATTTTTTCTTGACAAATCTAAGCTAGCTTCTACTAATCACCACATAGCTTTCAATATGTTTACAGACTTGACCACTTTATAATCTGTCCCAATAACTTCCTTGCTTTCAAAGTCAGACTGAACAATCTGTAGTTTCCCAGATTCCCCCACCCCTCCTTTTGAAGATCCAATTCAGGACAATATTTGCCCATCTCCAGTCTTGTGGAAACTCAGTGGTCCTCCAGGGTTTCTCAAAGATAATAGAGATTCTGATAGTACATCTGACAAAGTTCATCATACTCCCAAAATCTTGTTGGTCTCTAAGGGGCTACTGGACTTGAATCTACCTGTTCTACTGCAGCTCAACACGTCTACCCTCTGAAGTGAAATCGATTTAGTCCAGTAGACTTGAACTCATTTAAAGTAGCCAGGCATTCTCTGTCCAGTTCGTCATCAACCCTTTAGATTACTTGCATGAGTCAGGTACAAAATTGCAACGGCAGCCCCTTTGCTCCTTATTCCAGGGTCGATCAGACCCTACATCAGATATTTTGGCCACGAGGCAGAAGGCATCCCAGTAACCACAGGGACTGACAGCAGGGGTTCTCAGGTCACAGTCTAAAAGCCACAGTCCAGGGTCCCATAACACAATCAGAGGCAGTCAGAAGGCAGTCTGAAGTCTCAGTCCAGGGCCAGGTTCCATATTCCAAAGGCAGAGTCATAAGCAGTCCAAGGTCAGGTAACAAGAATGGATACACAGCAGGTCAGGCAACTAGCAGCCTAGTCCACAAGACTGTAGACCAGTTGATCCCACATTGCCTGTAGCCTCTCTGCAGCCTTATATAATTTTGGCTTCCAAGCCCTTGTGGTGGCCTGAATCTTAGAACAGGGTAGGGTAGGACTCTAAGTTAATACATTTTGAAAAGAAAATTAAATATCGAGTTGCAAAGTTTTAAGCTGTAAAATATGTTTTTGCATATTCTTACAAACAATGGTAAATTTCCCAGCCTTGGGGAAAAATTGCTTCTTAACGCAGATCGTCTCAGTTAAAGCTATATGAAAAGCGGAAAGAGTACAGATACATTTTGTTGTACATGATTCATTTTCTGTGGTTGTGTTGGGTTCAGCCCTGGGTTCAAATAGTGCTTTGGTGTGTGGGTTTGCACAACATATCAGGCAGAAAGAATATGGTAATCTGTTTCATGGACCTGACTATGTTCTGGATTAAGTTATGTTTTATGAAGTTGTCTTGCCCTGACCTGGATAGCCCCAAGATAGCCTGAGCTCTCAGATCTCAGAAGCTAAGCAGAGTTGGCTCTGGTTAGAATTTGGATGGGAGACCACCAAGGGATACTAGGGGCACAACACGGAGGCAGGCAATGGCAAACCACCTCTGAAGTCTCTTGCCTTGAAAACCCTATGGGGTTGCCATAAATCAGCTGTGACTTGACTGCACCAAAAAAAGTCTTGTAAATATGAAAAATAGTCCAAAATAAGGGATATGGAACAGTGTTAGTCAGCATTGAATTCCTTGGGTAACCCTGAAGAATTTTTGATTTCAGAATGCAAGTTTTCCGGACAGATACTTGAAGTATCCGAAAACAACCCTCATGAAAGTATGCAGCAATCAAGCAATGTGTGCTCTGCTGTATTATCCCACCCCTCTGAAGTACTGTTATGGATTCAAGTAATACAGTATTATGGCTTCTTGTACACAACAAAAGCTTCCATGACTACAACAGTCTTGGGGAGTTTATATTGCTTGGTAATAGGACAATATAAAATAGAAGTCCAGTGGCACCTTAAAGACAAATAACATTTACTTCAGTACAAGCTTTCATGAGTCAGAGTTCACTTCCTCAGAAGCGAGCTCTAACTCAAAGAAGTCTTTAATGCTCTGCTCAGTGGCGGACCTATATTTTTGGGGCCCTGAAGCTTGCTGTTACGGGGGCCCCTTCGCAACCAGCAACAATAGGGCAACATCCAACACGATCCAAAGGACCTTGCTGCCCTTGCAAGGACCTTGAGGCCCAAATGGTGGAGAACAGGGTGGTGGGGTGGAGTCCTTGAAAATGGGCCATACAGTGATGAAATTAAACTATAGAACTATTAAGCCCTGTACCAGCGAAGGATTCGAGGATCCAGCTGCCAAAATGTAGGCTACAAATAGATTCTGGCGAGCTCAGAGAGCCCTTACAGCTGGGGGTTCAGGCTCTGCAAGCCCCCAAGAAAATTTTGAAATTGGACCGGGACATTTTGAGGCCATGTGAAATGGGTATTAGAGCATATTCTAAAGTCAATATTAAGTACTTCAACCCATTGGCTTATGATTCTGTCACTAAAAATCTCCATCGATTTTGCTGAGAAATTCACTCCTTAAAAAAAAAGTTGCTTCAGGGCCGGGGGGGCCCTCCAGGATAATTTAGGGGCCCTTCATTAACCTTCATTAGTTTCACAGTAGATCTGCCTCTGGCGCTGCTGGACCTCTGTTTTATATTTCCACAACAGACTAACAGGGCTACGCCTCTGAAAGACAACCACCTTTCCTTGAATAAACATGAAACATGTGGAAGCATGAAGACACTGGAGCTTGTTATGGGAGCAGCAATAGGATAGGGCTTAATATCATGTCCACTGCAGATCTAGGGTTGCCAAATCTAGGTTGGGAGATTCCTGGAGTTTGGGGGTGAGGGTGGATCCAGGGGTGGGCAGGGTTTGGGGAGGGACCCCAGGAGGGCACAATGCCATAAATCTACCCTCGGAAGCTGCTGTTTTCTCCAGGAGAACTTATCTCTTTCATCTAGAGATCAACTGTAATTCCAGGAGATCTTCCCCGCCTCAGGGTGGCATTTGGCAACCCCACCTCTCACATTACAACACAGTGTGGGGAGAACAAATTTGATCACCATGTAGTGTAAAGTGGGCCATACTGAATTAAGATACAAACTCTAAATCTAAAGCGATTCTTGTTTAACCTCCCCCCCTCCCTTAGCTGCATGGTAGCGCCCCCCCTCTCCCATTTCCTGCTGCTTGCTGAAGGCCTCAGTTGTTTATCCTGCAGCCATTCGGACTGCTGCAGACAGCTTTTCTTCCTCTTGTGAAAAGTTAATCATTTAATAATAACCCTGGTCGAGTTCGCCAGAGCTGTGTTGCTGCCAGCAGCTCTCTCCTCTTCCACACTCGTTTCCACCCTGCTGTGACACTTCAGACAAAGCAGCTGTCCTTTATTACTTGTTGAATCGAATGTTTGTAAGAAGTGGCAAAGAAAATGTCTCATTTGCTGGCTTCTCTCTCTCTCTCTCTCTCTCTCTCGTCTCATCTCCCATTTTGTTTTAATAGTGGGTCTTATATAAAAGTGGCTTTAGAACACAGCGATGAAAGGTGCTATTAAGTGGAAATAAATCCAAATGGAGAAGATAATAAATGCAAAAACCTCCAAAAAGCTGGCCCCTGGTCAGGGCAGCACATCAGCAGAGGAGGCTGTTTCCAAGCCAGTTGGAAAACAGGCAACTAGAGATGCACAGTTCTTCAGGGGTGAAGTCTGCCAGACGTGACAAAGACAGATGCTGCCTATTGGACTCAGTTGACGCTTTAACAAGGAGCATAATAGGGTGTTAGTTGGGAATCCGCTCTTGACTGCAACATGGGCATTGAGGGGTTTAAATCCTGGCACTGCTTTATGGGGCCGTTGGCCCACATATACACTGCACACACAACCCAAAGTGCGACACAGCTGTATATACACACACACCTGATTTTGTCAAGTCTTCTGTGATTATCTTGTGCTTATGTCTGATGTTATCAGTATTGGGCCTGCTTGAGCTGAGGTACACTGTTTTAAATGTAAACAAGCACCGGGGGAGACAGGGAAGTCTGTCACTCTGGAATCAGTCTGCAGGTCACCACCGACTGCATGGGCTTAAACTGTCCCTATTTTCTCATAGCTGTCCCTAGTAAATCCCTGTCCTTGTAGGAAGAATCAGAGATGTCTTATTAAATTATTTGTAGTGGGCACATCTATGTTGCTATTCTTAGCATTTCGCTCTTCCCCATTATCAGAGTCTCTGAAATGTAGATGTGATATTTAATTGGTTTTATTGTTCTACTACATTTATTTGTATTTAGTGTATTTTTTAATGTTGTAAACTGCCCCAAGTCCCTGTGGGGAGAAAGTGTGAGGTATAAATTAAATACATTAATAATAAATAAATAAAGTGGGGTGAGGTCTGATGTAGCCATTTTACATGCTGCTAGAGTTGCCAACAGCATGGAGGGGGGTAAAGCTGTGTTTGTGTGTGTGTGTGTGTGTTTTTTTTTAATAGAAGCTTAATGTGTGGAAATGGGCAGTTGGAGCTTGTCATGGCATGAAGGTAATTAACATCCCATTAAGCCTCTATTAAAGAGGCAGGACATTTTGTGTCTCCAGGCTGTTGGAAACCGTACCTGCTGCAACTGGTAAGGTTCAGTTTGAATTGTCAAGCATGACAACTCATTGTGAGGCAAAAACTCAGCAGTTTTTGAGGGGTCCAGGGATGGGGTTAATAAGTTGCATATCTTAAAATAAACTAGAAATGTATGAAGTGTTTTTGTGACAACTGGCCTGAAATCCTCCCGCCCCCTGGTAGCTAAACTTTCCCCCTCCCTGGGGTTGGTAAGGCACCTTTCTTTATTGGGAGAACACAGATAGTATAAACACACCAGATTCCTATTTCCATCTGTGAAATGTTGGAGGTGATGCTTCCTGTTTTCCTCAGTTTTCTACAGTGCATCCTAAGCAGAGATACCCCCTTCGAAGTCCTTTGCAGTCAATGGGATTACGAGGCCATATCTCTGCTCAGGATTGTGCTGCTAGTCTGGTAATGGTGGGGAGTTTGGTATTTAGTTAGTTAGGTACGTGAGAAGGAATATTGTTATTCATCACCTTTCTTTCCCTCCTGGGGTTAGAATGTAGAATCAAGAGCTTCAAATCTCCAGTCTGCCATGGAAGCTTGCTGGCTGTCCTTAGGGCGGCCATCCATACCTTAGGTATACATGTATAGCCTGTTTTTCTCCCTTAGTCTCAAGGCAGATTTCAAAATATGAAAAGCAATTCAATCAGTCAGAGAAGTCCTCCAATAAGCAATGCAGTAGGAGTAGGATTAGAGTTGGAGGGAAATGCAAACAAACCAGTCTATGGCACAACATATCACAGGGGTTCCCAGTGTGGTGTCTTTGAGCATCGTGGTGCTCATCAGTACCTTTCCAAGTGCCCTTAGAAAGTGGACAGGGTCAGGTGGACTTTGGACAGCAGGGCTTCTGATATATGATTGGCTATGCAGATATTTGAAAATTTGCTTTGGCAGCAGCTGCCACACCAGCACAAGGGACGTCACTGCATGACTGAAAGTAAGCTATCTGTATGTAAGGAAATATTTTTAAGCAGTATGTTCATTTTAAAAGGCATCCTATTAAACAGAGCTGTGATGTTCCTTTTGCTTGCCGATCAGGAACAGGGTACTCACTCAGGTTCCTGCTCTTAGGTTCACACAGCAGAGAGGGGTGCGTTCAAAACAACATCCATTTTATTAGCAAGAATGTACAAGGACAGGAGCAACTGGTGTCAGGACAAGGGAGCCTCATTGTTAGATCACCATCTGGATCTTATGCCCATTAATTTTTGTGAACATGGGAATGACCTCTGTTTAAATGTTATTTCATGTACCTTGCATATCATATATTGTTTCATAAATCAAAACAATAAACATTTATACCTAGCTGAATCTTGACCATACTTCCTAAATGTATATATTTATAGGTGTTTGCATATTGTATTAGATTGGTACAATTCCTATTCTTCATTATGTTTACACTGTAACTGATGTGCTATGTTTATACAAATGATACTGAGGCTTACTTGCCAGTTTTGGCTCATATAATATTCTGCCTTTACTTGAAAATTAGATCTCCCCCCACCCCAGTGTTTACTGATTTTTGCAATAACTGAATGACAGTTGAATGTTCAATATATAAATGTGTTTGTGTGTGTGTGTATTAAAATTTAGTATGTCTACCTTTCTAGGATGAGGCATGCTGCCACAGCTCACACAAATAGCTCATCTACTTGGCTTGCTCAGAATCACATCACAAACTCATTTAACTTAAAAAGTGTGCCCATTCTGTACAGCAGATGTTGCAGGGTAGGAAACACGTACTGAACAGTCAATTTGATTTCCATATGCTCTTCTGAGGGTGTTTAGAGGAGCAAACTGATGTAACTTGACCCCAGAGCTTTGGCGTCAGGTGTTCAGATGCCTACAATGGTTGATACTGCCCTTGACATACATCTCATGCTCTTGTGGCAATGTTGTATTGGCACTGTAACAAAAGTATCAGAAGCATGTCAGAGAGAACACAGACTATTTAATATTTTCCAGTGTTGTTGCACTAAGCTTGTCATGAGTGCTGCTTAGATGAGCTATTCTTTTAGGACCAACTTATATATGATACTGGAGTTCTGTCACTGGACAGAATTACACAGTGTGTAATTCAGCCTTCATGTGCAGCTATGGAAGGGGGATGGATGCCTGGCTGAAGGCAGTGGTGTTGAGTAAGGGTATTTAACCCTTCCCCTCAAGACATTACCTTAGACAGAAATGGCTGCCCCAGGCTTCTTGAAGCTCTGATGGTGGGAAAACAGGCACATCACAATTATTTTACTTTTTTCATCTACAGAGGTTTAAAGCATGCTAAGGGGCAACATTTCCAATCAGGGAAACAACACTGGTGGGAAAAATTAACCCTCCCATTCCCAAACACCACAACCATGATCCAGATATTCCTCTCCTGTAGATTTTGTAAAAAGCCAAATTACAAACATAGAGTTTCAATCACAGTACTCCAGCATGAAGCATACTTTTACCCTTAGCTAATGCTAAACTAGAAGGCAAGTATCCAATATAATTTTATTAGAAGGTTAAAGTATGCATTGTGCTCAAGGCCGTGTTTAAGGGATCACCTTCCTCAAGCAAAAAGGGCATGTTCTAAACGAGACAAATTATAACCCAGTTTTCATTTTCTAAGTAATACGGGAGTGACGGGGCAAGTGCTGTGTGCATCTATCAAGAGGCCCTCAGGTGATTACTAACATGGACGATGGTTAGCTTTAAAGCTATCAAAAAGGAAAGTTAACAGCACAATCTTTTGCAAAGGTACTCTACCCTAGGTCCATCGAAATCAATGGGATTAGACTGAGGTAACTCTAAATAGAATTGCACTGTAAATTTGCAGCTCAGTTTACATATATTTACTGAGAAGGAAGTCCCACAGTGTGAACTGACACTTACTTCTCAGGAAATATTTGTACGTATTGTTTTTGTGTGTGAAAACAACTGTCCAAATCAACTAGCAAAGTCACAGGTCAGGTCACACTACAAAAATATGTAAATTTCCACAATGGTTAAATGAGGAAAAAACATAATCATTATACCTGTAACTTCTTCCATGTGAATTCCAAATATTACTGTTCTTACTGAGCTGCAGAGACATAGTCACAGGTAATAACTATATAAAAAGTTAACTATAGATCTCTCTTTGGTCATAAAGAAAAGAGCATTCTTTATGAAAGAAACTTCTCAATTACTGTAATAGGTTTCCAGGATACCTTCCCCCTTTACTTTTTAACCTACACTTGCAATTATCTTCCACATAGCACAATATTTCAGCTGTGTCTCCACTCAAATCAGAAAAAGCAATTAAAGTATATAAGCAGGAATGACACTTAGTTAACATCTGCCACCAATCACAGTCATGTAACTGTAGAATAAATTACCCAGCAAGAAGACCGTAGCGGTGCACTTTGTAACTCTAGCTCAGTTATTCCAGATTTGCACTGCTGAGGTAACAAAGGGCAGTGTAATGCTAAGCTGAACTATGGGAATGGAACATTAATCACGAAGCTAGGTGGAAATGATCATGCGGTATGTTAAAAATAGGGCAGTAGCAGATCTAAAGATCCTCAACATGGTCCTTTTGGAGCACCTATTTAAAAAAAAATCACAAATTGATGACAAGAAAAGCCATAACGCCACACATTCCTACATGTTTTATGTGCTATGCCCCCATTTGGTAAATAGCAATTAGTCAAGGCCCTGGGGAGTCAAGGTGGTGAGGTATAGCCCGATCTTGTCAGATCTTGGAAAATAAACAGGGTTGGTACTTGGAAGGGAGACCTCCAAGGAAGACTCTGCAGAGCACGGTAATAGCAAGCCATCTCTGATTCTCACTTGCCTTGAAAGCCCCTTGCTGGGATCGCCATAAGTCGGCTGCGACTTGATGGGACTTTACACACACAGCTAAGACCCTCATTCATTTTTTAAGTCCTTCCCTTTCTTCTCCTAGCAACTGGATATTCTGTTCTTGCCTCTCTTTATCCTGCAGTGGGTATAGGTTAGATGGGAAGAGAGACAGCAAATGATGGATGTCCCCTTAATGCCTACTGTGTTCTTCTACCTTCCACAGCATTGTCTGACCAAGGTATTTAGGTTTTCTTCAAACAAACCTACCAGCATTGCCTTGGCATCATCATTAGTCACAGCTTGTCAAATGTTACAGTCCTCACAGCATGTCTCTTCATATCAGGTCATTATTACCATGTCAAAACAGAAATACTCTCGTAGATGAGGGGAGGGGAGATCAAAGAAGCCGTGCCTGCGTCTGTCGGATTTGGTACAGTCTTTGCAGTAATGGCAGAAATCGGCTACTTACTCGGCTCCAGTGCCCACAGATTTGGCTGCAGATCTAGGCTGCGATGTTACACTGAATTGTATAATCGTTCAGCACAACAGACGAAGCACATTGAACTGTTTAGTGTTACTATAGAGGCTCAAGTGCTCCCCCTAATGGCATCTGACTCTCCCAGAAAGGGGTACTGGTTGGTTGATTAATCCCTAATTTGTAAATCTTGTTTTTTTCCTCCCATAAATTGAGCAGACATGGAGTACAGTCCTAAAGTGCTGAAATCAAATGTTTTTCTCTGATTTAAGTGGGTCAAGAAGATTGCACTTAGAAGAAAACAGAGTAACAACATAAAGTTTAATATTGAAATTTGCTGTTTCTGTGAATAATATGACATATCCTCATCCAGCAATATTGCAAGATTCATATTATTTTAATCCATTGATTTCATAATATTCTGAACATTGTGGTACCCTTTTCCTCCTTTTGCAAGATTCAACGCGGTTGGACATTTTTATACACACACTATACATTTTTTAAAATGAAAACACTGAAGTTTTTTCTTACAGCCACCACTCCAGCGCTCTTCAGCATGATTTCTATTGTTGTCTTGATAAAAACGGAGATGATGTTTACTGCTTTCTTCCCACGCCCATTCCATCATACTGAATGAAACATCCCCCCCACCAAGCACTCACAAAAGGACGTACTGGGCTTGTTAAAAATGCTAACAAGACTTTACAAACAATTAATAGTGGGAAGAGGGTCTGGGCAGCTGGCTTCAAACCAAGCCCGTTACAGCACAGCAAGAATTGTACCCACAGCCTAGCCTGGTGAATGAGCGGGGGTATAGTGCCCCCTAGAGGACATTGAGCTCAAGAACACCACACTTCCCCAGCATCTTTCCAGAGGATCAAAAAGAACTGAAATACCTCTGTAATTAATTACTTTAAAGTTGAAGTGGTTCCAACTCAGCTGTGAAAAATCCATAGCTAGCCTAATGCTATAATTATGTATAAGCGAATAGCATACAGCATTATTAGAAAAGTTAGTGTGTGTGTGTGTGTTAAGTGCCGTCAAGTCGCTTCCAACTCATGGCTACCCTATGAATGAAAGTCCTCCAAAATGTCCTATCTTTGACAGCCTTGCTCAGATCTTGCAAATTGAAGGCTGTGGCTTCCTTTATTGAGTCGATCCATCTCTTGTTGGGTCTTCCTCTTTTCCTGCTGCCCTCAACGTTTCCTTGCATGACTGTCTTTTCCAGTGACTCTTGCCTTCTCATAATATGTCCAAAGTACGACAGCCTCAGTTTAGTCATTTTAGCTTCTAGGGTCAGTTCAGGCTTGATTTGATCTATAACCCACTGATTTGTTTTTTTAGCAGTCCACGGAATCCGCAACACTCTCCTCCAACACCACATTTCAAAGGAATCTATGTTCTTCCTATCAGCTTTCTTCACTGTCCAGCTTTCACACCCATACATAGTAATAGGGAATACGATGGCATGAATTAATCTAGTCTTGGTGGCCAGTGACACATCCTTACACTTCAAAATCTTTTCTAGCTCCTTCATGGCTGCCCTTCCCAGTCTCAATCTCCTTCTGATTTCTTGGCTGCAGTCTCCCTTTTGGTTGATGGTGGAGCCAAGGAATAGAAAGTCTTGAACAATTTCAATTTCCTCATTGTCAACCTTAAAGTTGTGTAATTCTCCTGTAGTCATTACTTTTGTTTTCTTGATGTTCAGCTGTAGTCCTGCTTTGGCACTTTCTCTTTTAACTTTCAGCAGTAGTCGTTTCAAATCTTCACTATTTTCTGCCAATAATGTAGTGTCATCAGCATATCTCAAATTATTAATGTTCCTCCCTCCAATTTTCACTCCACCGTCATCTAAATCTAATCCAGCTTTCCTAATTATATGTTCTGCATATAGATTGAAGCGATAGGGAATTAGTACATCCAATTAAACTTAGTTTGCTACGCTATGGTATCCGTTTAATAGGACAACATGGGACCAGGCCAGATATAAGCTCCAGTGCTACATGGAATGTTTGGGGAAAACATAATTTCTTCATAATCTCCTTTTGAGTTTATAGTAATGAGAATGTTCCACAATGTGAAGCCTACACGTTGAACTAACTTCAGAATCTCTCTCTATCCTGTTTTATCATTTTATTACTATATATTATGTAAACATTTTCAATAACATTCTGAAGAAATAATAGAAATAACAAGAATAAAAGAATGTTATCCTACAGTCTGATTCTGACTGCAATTAAGAAATAAATTCGGAAATGATAGTGAGATTTTAAACTGACTTCCATAAATGGAAATTTAGATGTCTTGGGGTCCATAAAGGGAAATTTAGATGTCTTGGGTATCCAGAAATACTGCACCCAGCAGCCTACCCTTTTGCTTCACTACATATAAGAATGGATCTGGACTGATTATTCCATGTGGGAAACAAAGTAATGCTTGTTTTCACGCTTAACATGAAGTGCATGTCCATAGTCCAAGTTGAAGGGATATTTAGCATAAGGAGCAGAAGAGTGGATGTATTTAGTTCATTTTTGTCTTACCTTTCCTCCAAGGAGTTCAGGGTAGCATACATGGTTCTCCACCCCTTGATTTATGAGTGAGAATGATTGGCCAACGGTTTCCCAGTGAGCTTTGATGCTATGAGGATTTGATTTCAGGTCACCCTAGGCCTACTGTAAGCCCTACACCAAACTGACAAATAGAATCCAATAATGTGTTTATTTCTGTTCTGGGTATTCATGTAGGAGGAAAGCATAAGAGACAAGGGGGGGGGGTCCTAGGATATGGCTCTACACATGGACTCCATGTCCTTTAACATGGCTCTGTTAGTCAGACTTGAATGGGAAGTAAGTGGCTGTAGTGGAGCGGCAATACTGAATTGGCAGCCATTTGATCACAGGGAGTCAATATAGTATCCCTCCTCGCACACTAAGGTGTGTGATGCAAAAAGCACGGTCCTATGCAAAGTTAAGCACACCCAAATACTAAATTAGATTTAACTGCATAGAATCAGATTGTTGCAACGTGAAGCCCAGTCAACTTTAAGGGTGGGGTGGGAGAATATTGAAATTAGTGAAATACCAGAATGTCCCACAGCACTGGCCAACCCTTCCAAAGCTTGGTGGCCCAAACAGAGTGTTGAGGAGCAACTTGACAGTTGCTTACAATTCTCTTTTTATATCCACATCTACCGGGGCTCATTCGGCAGAGCTGCTACTTGCCTGCAACCAGCGGAAGTACTTTATAAACAGAACTGTGCTCTAAATGTTCCCAGATGTCCATGTGGAGTTCTGCTCAACTTGACACTCACACTCCCTCTCTCTCTCCCCCTCCCTCTCCCTCCTGAAACTCTTAAAAGAGACTGTGGTAAAACAGTGCCTGTAAAAATGCACAAAATGGAAAAGCCTTACTCTGTTCACCTAGTTAAGGATCAGTGTTTGAGGCCAACCTATGGATAAGAACTCTTGATGTCTCTGTTACTTTGAGAAAACTGTGATAATACGGTCTTTGAAAACTTTTAACTAACAGCCTGCTCTCAAGGCATTTATACCAGCAGAAGCTGCACTTAATGTAAATAGGCCTTACACTGGACAAAATACTGATGACTGGGCTCTGATAAGCTGTCTTAATTTCTGAGCCTCTGCTCTAGGGTTGTGCAAAAAAAAAAAAAAAAAAAACCGTAAATTTTGGGTTCAGATTTTCTGGGCGCAATTATTTTTTCAATAAACCCAAAATAAGCTGAATACCCATACCGGTAAATATGGGTATTTGGCTTATTTTCGGGTTTCCCAAAAAAATTCAGGCCCATTATAGTCAATTGGGATATTTTTCAAAGCTCCTGGGGGGCATTTTAGGAGGTAGAGTCCCCCAAATTTGCAGTGTGGTTGTAAGGGACTCTCCTTCAACGGTCACTAAAGTTTGGTGAACTTTGGGACATAGGGTCCAATATTATGGGCCCACAAAGAGGTCACCCCATCCTCCAAGCAATTCTGAGCCAAGAGGTTACCCCATCCTCCAAGCAATTGCGAGCCAGCTTCAAAAGTTCAGCATTGCCGAGGACTAGCGGAAAGAGGCGATTCCAGGCTGGCCCCTCAAAGTCTGGAGTCTGCCTTCATTTCTGGATCACCTTGTGTGATGTCCGTGCAAATGAGCTTCCCCGCGGAGGAAAACGGCTTAAATGCAAGAGAAATAAGGCACAGAAAACATTTCTTTTGGTGGCAAATGATATCCTGTGAGCAGTCCTAGGAAAAGTTGAGGGCAGCAGGAAAAGAGGAAGACCCAGCATGAGATGGATTGATTCTATAAAGGAAGCCATGCCCTCAAGTCTGAAAGCCTGTCAACAATAGGACATTTTGGAAGACATTAATTCATTGGGTCACCCTAAATCAGAAGTGAATTGACAACATTTAACACACATGTCATAGATTGCTACAGGGTAACAGATGTTATAGACACAGAAACAGGAAAGTAGAATGAGAAATCATCAGTACTTGCTATCTAACCAATGGTGTACCAGAGAACATGGCAACAGGAAATCAAACTGAAAATTTTTATGTGATTCAATAAGTAATCATTTTTTCTTTTCTTTTTGAAATATAGGTGATTGGAAGAGATGTTCTGGAGTTAATATCATAAAAGAGAAATCTGCTAAGTGGAGTCAGGAGGAGAAATAAGAAAAAATAGAATACAGCTGAGAATGAATTGATGAAACTTAAGAAAGACATACTTCTGGGTTTTTCAAGCAAGCAACATTCTTTATTTTTAAAAAATCACACAAATATTAAAGAGAAAATAAAAGCTTAAAAGCTTTAAAAGGAGTGATTCTGAACAGATGCAAATCTAAAAAGGAAAAGAGGACTGAAAAGTCAGCATTTTCTGGAAGAAACCATTTTTGCAGAGAAAACTCAAAACAGAAACTGCTTAAAAGAAGATGCAATTTTGTATTTGACTAGAAGATGGCAGTAGTGTTTATCAGCAGTACCTGAAACTTACTTGTTAGTGTTTGCTGATTGCTTGGACTACTATCATCTTCCAGGATGTTTACAAATTAGCTATTTTATTATTTATGAATGTTAAGTGATCATATCAACCAAGTGTTTTTATAAGTGCACAAGAACATAAGTAGAGCCTGTTGGATCTAGCCCAGCATAGAGTTTCAGACAGTGACCAACCAGTTATTTTGGATACCTCTATCTTAAATGTGTGTCGAGATACTACAGGGCTCTTTAATGTGCCACTGTACTCCCATTTTATTTTGCCGCTACAGACTAACACTACTCATCTTGAATTAAATTTGTCTCTAATTATTCTTGAAAAAAAGAAGAAAAGAAGGAATCTTGTGGCAAATATCTGTATATCTTCCTTTTATATTATTATAGCTAAGATTGTGGCTGAATTCAGCCAAAGCATTGTTTTTTCTCTGTACTTCATATTCACTAGAGGATTTTAATGGAAATGTGAGAAGGTTTATCATGAACGTCTGGATTAAAAAGAAATGGCCAGAACAGTGGTCACAACTGAACAGTGGGACAGAAAAATGGTTTGTGAAAAGACCCTTATGCTGGAGCCTGAATACACAGGAAGGAGCAGGTTGTGGTCTCGTCACCCTGTGCAACAACCCTTACGAATGGCTGAAAGATAAATAAAGGAGGTAACACGGTACTCTCCAAACATGTTACCCATGTAGGGCATGGAACAGAACATGACAGGAAGCTGAGCCTAAGACCACCTTGTTCTATTAGATTTGTTGTCTCACAATTTGAATGAACGAGAACTGAGAGAGACACAAGCACCTGTTGTATCTGTATCTGCATTTAATATCAGTGTTTCATTTTATACACTGAAAGATGACATGATGCTGGTTTGATCCCAGATTCACATAATCCACAAAAACCATAAAAACCAGCCCCATGATAGGAATCTGGTATCTTTCTAAGATTTTGAGTGGAGTCACAGAGGCCTGCAAGGAATTACAATTATTACAAGTTTGCTGCAGGTGTACAGGTGTTATGCTTTTTTTTTAATCTACAGGTTGCGCAGCCTGAAAGCTGACTCATGTAATATACATGTGCATATAAACTTAAGTGCAGAAATGTGTACAATTTTGCACAATGAAGCAAACCAATCAACTTGGAACCACCGAGAGCTTCTCTTAGGCTACATTTAGGTATCCCTTTAACCGAACGTTAAGCCTGAAAGTGCATGAACTTGATGGTTTGTTGGCAGGCTTACACACACCTTCCTCCTTCCTTTCCTCCTCTGGCATGAAGTGGGATGAAGAAATCTGGTTTAAAACTCCTCTGCACATGACATAGGAACACAGGAGCAGAGCTTAACTGGAGTCAGTTTTCTCTCTGTTAATAAACTGTCTTCAGGTGCCTGTCTGCACATGTCCTTTCATATAGAGGGAATCCTGGGGGAAGGGAGGGGACTGGGCCTTGTACTGATGGGACAAGTTCCCAGTGGGCCACAAGCACAAATTGAACCAAGTGATCCCTGCTTGCTCCAGGGCAGTTTTAAAACCAGACAACCCACCCACTCTGGGGGCTCTGAATCAGGACTAGGAGTATCTACCATCTTTCCAACAATATGCCTCCCATTGAACCGCACAGGTTGCCGCCCAAGTGGTGTGGGAACATTCGGTTCTATTGCAAAGAGATATTATCAAATTGAAGCAAAATACTTAAGACTGTCGATCAATCCCGTCTTTCTTATTCAACAAGAGTGTTTGACCAATTTACTAAATCTTCAACTTCTTGCTCCCAGTGCTCTTCTTCCTGACTTTTGCTTTGAATCTTATCTGCTATAATAGGTTTTTCATGGCACTCAGATGGCACTGTGGTAGTAAATATGCCAAAGAAAACAAAGAACAGTTTAACAAAGAAAGAAAAACTATATAAATGAAAATAAAATTCTCAATAAGGTTTTAAGCTTTGAAGCCAAATTGTCATTTACCATTTTTTTTGTATCCAGGTTTTCTAAATATAAACAATATATAGTCCAAGACCTGTGTAATATGCGGTTAGTAAAATCTATCTGTTGTAGGATTGCCAACCTCCAGGTACTAGCTGGAGATCACCTGCTATTACAACTGATCTCCAGCTGATAGAGATCAGCTCCCCTGGAGAAAATGGCTGCTTTGGCAATTGGAGTCTATGGCATTGAAGTTCCTCCCCTCCCCAAACCCCACCCTCCTCAGGATCTACCCCAAAAACCTCCCACTGGTGGCAAAGAGGGACCTGGCAACCCTAATCTGTTGTGTAGTTGTAGAAGAAACCAGGTATATTTATGCTACAAAAGATGGGAGGCACAATAACATTTTCATATGTTGAAACTGCTGTAACAGTGAAGATGTTCATTTCTGCCAGTCATGGCACAAGATCATGGGATTAAGTTGTGGAAGCAATCATTTAAGCTAAATATTACAAAAAGTATCCCATCTACATATAAGGACAATGGAATCAACCATTTAGAAAAAATTACGGGCAAATATCCTCTGGAGCCTTCAATGCGAAGCCGGGTAACTATTTGCAAAGGATTGATCATAGAAGTTTCCAAACATCTCTCTACCTGAGAGATCATTCTTCTCTTGATTTCATATTGCCCAGTCAGAGAGCCATATCTGGAAATTCTCCACCGCAGGCCGTCAATGCACAACTACCCCTAACAGGAGCATGAATGCCACTACGCACAGCTGTGGAGCCTAATTAGAACTAAGATTTGGGAGTGGGGGTAGGGTTGCCAGCTCCTGGTTGGGAAATACCTGGAGATTTTTGGGGCGGATCCTGATGAGGGTGGGGTTTGGGGAGGGACTTCAATGGAGTATAATGCCATAGAGTCCACCTTCCAAAGCGGCCATTTTTTTCCAGGTGAACTGTTCTGCCTGGAGATCAGTTGTAATCCCAGGACATCTCCAGATAACAGGTTGGCAACCCTAGGTTGCCCATAGCATTTTTCATTCATCAAAATGAAGCTAAACAGTTTTCACCAGTGGAAAGATATAATTTCCCCCTCTAGCAAAGCCCTAAGATTGCAGGCAAGAGTTTCAATGGCTTCGGACAAAGTTCATTATTTTTGCTGCAAATATGTGTAGCTTCAAGATCAAAGAAGTCAAAGGAAAAGAAAAAATTAGCATCTAATTAAATCATATTGGAAGACAACTATTATAGTGACAGTCTGTGCTAGCCACACCAAATTTATTACAGCCATTAAGGAGGAGCAAAAGCAAAACCCATGTAGTCCACAATCAAAATACTGGCCAAAGGCCCCACTCAGGGTTACCTGACCAGCTATAAATGAGAAAGAATTGAACGCTACACCTGGAGAATGTGATGTTTATTAAAAGGCTTCCTTCTGCCCTGATCAGTTAATGTGGGGTCTGGTCACATTTCAGCTTTTATGCAACACAGTTGCAAGCTGCTTTTCAACGCCAATATCCAAATAGATGGAGAAGGAAAGGAATTAGTCTGACTGCTGGATCATAGCCGTGTTTCTGTCCTTCCCCATCATTTAAAAGCCTGGCTAGGTAAGCCCTGCCAGACCAGAAAAAGAGTGGGAGGGCAAGACCCCATCCAATAAACAATTAAAAATAAATACAATTTAATATAAAAAAATGAAAAATTCACAAAATGGCAGTTGATGGGTAAAGGCTTTCTGCTATTCGCTGTTTTAAATTTTTTAATGAATCTCTGTGGTTTTGCATGAACACAGCAAAGAATGGCATTTCCCCGCCTTAGTTGCAGTGCTGGGAAAAATGCAAACTTGCCAGAAAATAAGCGCCACATTGGGAGGAAGGTGTAAAAATTAGCTTCAACAAATAAGACACAAAGCACATTTATGACGCAAAAAAATTGAATGTGGGGCTTATCTTACTATTGCCTTACCTGGAGTTATGCTTGAGATATTTTCTCTTACTTCAAAATGTTCGGGGTTCTTCCGTTTTTTAATAAGGTCAGAGAGAAGTATTCTATGTCTGAAATAAAACAGAGACCTAATGATGCAAACACTATCAAACCATATTTTTAGCCATAGTCAGAAACACGCACTTATCTACCAGCAGAGAGAGGTAAGACCTTAAAATCCCCACTGATTCTAGTGGATCTTATTTGCAAGAAATTTTTAGGATAAGGGTACCAGAATGGTTTAAAATTTATTCTTACATGAAAGAATTATTCTTATATTGCTTATTAGGTGTCTCATTCTACTGATTGTATTGACTTACATTGTTTAATCCACCTTGAGTCTCAGTGAGAAAGGCAGAATATAAGTAAGGCAAATAAAATAAATGCAGTCCCTTTATTGCAGTATTGCTAGGTTCTTACAAAAGATACCTATATAAATAGTGATCAACTTTGAAAAGCTTATTTTATCTTATATTGCATTAGCCAGGTCGACCAAATCTGAGGATACTTAAATCTGGTGACTGGAGCTGTAAATGGGCAAGACAGATCTTTCTACAAACTTGAAAAGGGCCTCAGTTTTGCAGAAAAATGTGAAATCTAAAAAAATGCACAAGATTGGAGGTTTTAAAAAAACTGAAAACAATAAAAGGAGCACCTGTAGCTTTAAGCAAAGCATTTCCTCAGTGGCCATTGCTAGGCAACCATAGTATTCCAGGCTGGGTTATCTCAGGTCATTTATGCATGGGAGTTTTACCTGGAGTTCGATGCTCACTCAACCCACACTTTTCCATTGCAAATCCAAAATTTGCTATGCACCAGCAAAGTCACCGAGCTCAAATCCAGAAGTGTGGCCCCACCACTTAAAAATACTGCTTTGTAATTGGCTGTAGAGCTTACTGTGAGAAAAATGTCCAGCTCCCCTCTCCCCCTGGTGGAAACCCAAGTGCCGTTTTACAAAACCATTTCAAAAACTGGTGCTCTTTAAAAGGAAGAGGGCTGTCCCAAGCATCATTTAAAACCCTTTCTTATGTGAATGTCTGCTCAGAAAAAAACTCAGGATGGAGACAAACATCAGGAAGCATTTGTGTCCCTGCCCCTTTAAACGCTGCTTTGTAATTGGCTGTAGTGCTTACTGTGAGAAAAACGTCTCACACACACACACACACCCAACTCCTGTTGCGCGCTTTGGCTAACGCATGGAGATTTCTCTGAGACTGATCTCAGGGGAGATCAAAGAATCAGGTTATTACAGGAACAGAAAGACCCGGGATTTGTGAGGGCTGGCTGTGAGATCATCTCTAATGAATGGAAAACTCATGCATAACTCCAGTGAACAACTGAGTCAGACTGGGAACAAACTTGAGTGAAAGTACCCATGCATAAAAGACCTCAGTAAAAGGCAGGGGGGAAGGGGCAGGACACTTTCCATGCCTATTTTGGCCTTTGAGGGAGGACTTATTGGGGCCAGGGCTTGCTAGGGTTGCTAGCTCCAGGATGGGAAATTCCTGGAGATTTTGTGGTGGAGTCTGAAAAGGGCAGGGTTTGAGGAGTGGAGAGGCCTCAGCTATATATAATGCCATAGAGTGCAGCCTTCAAAGCAGCCATTTTCTCCACGGGGAAAGATATCTGTCATCTGGAGTTCCTCCAAGTTAATAATCTGTAAAAATCCTTAATTTTCCTCCATTACAACAATGAATTTTCTACTAAATTGAAACCTCAAATATATTCTCTTTCAGCCACAAGGGGGCATAAATGTTTTAAATTTCTACACAAAACTGCAAAATTTCTTTCTTTAGAACAACATACTTAAAGGAAAATTCACTAAGCATTACAAGGATAATTCCACTAAACGGAATGCTATCACTTCAACCATAGTTTGCAGAACAAAATGCTACACAAAAAGAAAATAGGCTTGACAAGTTATGCCAATGTGATTTATGAATTTAACTTTAATCCGGCTAATTGTTTTACAACTTGGGACCCACAAGGCATCACAAGAGAGGTGACCAGTTTGAACTACCCCTCCCCCAATTTTCCCATTTAGGATTTAATACACCAGGTGAGGACCTGTGGCTCGGTGCTAGAGCATCTGCTTCACATGCATAAGATCCCCAGTTCAATCCCTGGCATGTCAAATTTAAGGGACCATGTAGCAGGTGATGTGAGAGCCCCATGGACAGCCATTGCCAGTCAAGGTAGACACTGCTGACTGACAGGCCCATAAGGCAAATTCATGTGATTTTATATGCCCCTGCTGCTTTTTTCCCTTTAACTGACATATAGCTATTCTCAACATTCCATCCTTTCTAGAGCATTTTCAGCCCTCATCCATGCTGTTCTTTGAGGTTTTCATTTCATATGGGTCTGCATTTCTCAGGACTCCCCTGAGTAGTTAAATTACCTCATACCTTGCCTGTTGGCGTCCTTGAGTTGCTGCTTTTGTTATCATAATGGGGACCAGCTGCTTTACTATTAGATGTAGTGACAGACTGGGGGCCTGTGAGGAACTGAGGGCGGCAACCATTTGGAAATCCCCCCCTCATTTATTTAGCCTTTTCTAAGTTGTCAGGGACTTGAGCAGGCTGATTTCTTCCCTTCATTTTCTCTCTCTTGGCTCTCTCAACATTTTATTTTTCTGGAGCATATGTAGTCCTTAATAGGCTGGTTTTAAAGGCTCCACCTTTGGTTTACAAAATTGTATTTTTCCACATACTGAGGAGTCCCCCAAACAGGCCTCTATCTTGTCTATATGGATGGCCCTGTTTTGCTACTTTCATCATCCACAGATTGGACAACTAGTTTACCATTACATATAATAATGAGTGGCTAAAATTATGAAATTATGGCTTTCATACTGCTCTTAATTTCCTGCCCAAAGCTATAAAAAGACAATATGCAGATATTAAAATATAACAGGTTGGATCCTGTACAAAATCTCTACAGACTGAAATAATTTCCATCATTGGAGTGGGATTTCTTTCCTTTCCTCTCCCACTGCAGCCCCAAATGCCCCCCAAAGAGCTGTCCCTGAGGGACATGAAACCCCAGGAACAGCATGAGAAAGAAATCAGAGGTCTGCCCTGGGAGGAAGGAATCAACAAAAATCGCCTCCCCCTTTTGTCAGAGGAAATCTCCTACTAGATCCAACCCATTACTTGCAACTCAGAGAATACTGTGAGACATGAACTTAGCATTCAAAGCCAGTATCATATATATGAACTTGGTTTTTGACTGATTTCACATTGTCATTTCTGTATTGGTGAGCTGAAGCTGCATGAAATGCTCTTGATTTTTCTCATAGCATTTCCTAATGCTGTTTTCTAACACGTATAGTCAGCAATCAGTCTGCAAATCTGTGATGTAACAAACAACATTTGAATCCCCACTCTGCCAAGGAAGCTCACAGGGTGACCTTGGGCCAGTCTTTACTTTTATTGTTATTATGGTCATTGACCAGAAAAGCCTTGGGCCAGTCATACTCTCAGCCTAACCCACCTCAAAGGGTTGTTGTGAGGATATTGTGTCCCCGTTGGAGAGAAAGGCAGGGTATAAATGAATCAAATAAATAAATAAAAATAAACATCCAGTACAGTCATTAGAAATGTTTCTTTGGATGCCCGCCTAAATCGAGTGCCTTTGTGGCCTTTCAGAACTCAGCCAACACTTCTATGACAATCTGTGATGATGCAGAGTTCAAAGAAACCATCTGTGTTGCTTCAACACTCTCGCTTGACCCATAATGACAGTGAGAATCAGTCCTTCGACAGCCAAACCAAGTTTTTAAAATGTTTATCTCTTACCACCAGATGGCAGTGAGAGGTGGTCATTTTCACCAACAAGGGTTTAAAAAAGTAAGACGCAAAATCACGTTGCTATGAAATTAACGTAAGAAATCTGTTCCCATTCACAGCAAAGGCTGCTTTCTCAAACAGATCCAGACAGCTCGCACTATAGGGAAAAATGGACACACGGGTCAAAAAAGGACATTCCTAGTTTTTTGGAATGCTTTCTTGGGTCACGTAGGATACTGTGTTTCTACATAATGAAGCAATTATAAAATATATAAAACAAAGAACTTCTGTTAAGGGAAATAAAACAAGGAAGTTGTGTCAAAGAAAAATTAACCTTATATTATTGGAGTTTCTTCAGAAAGAAAAATAAACTCCTCGTTTAATTCAAGGTTTGCTTTCCTTCAACTTAAACCTATAATTAGGTCTTCTTAGAGCTGCCTAGAGGTTTCTTTGAACCCACAGCAAAGATATCAGGTGAAGTGACCTTCTTCGCCCCATATATAAACATATGTATGGAATAATTAGTTGCAATCTCTTGTACTATATTTTGAAAACAAATTAAAGATACATGTTGTGTAAAACAGACTGTTCCATGTGGCTATAATTCATATGGCATGACCTTATTCATAACTATATTCAGACTAACTCTTTGCTCTGAGATCAGAGATACAGAGGTGCCCAAAGCAAGTCCCAAATCAGACCAAGAGCTTGCTCTGTGATCAGGGTGACAGAAGTACTCCCCGTACAATAGAACAAATAGAAATACATTAAGAAAATACAGAAAATAAAATAGAGAAATAAATAGGGTAAATAAACAGGAACCATTTTCATTCCCAAACTGGAAAAACAGAGGTACCAGCTAAGCAGGCTAGTTCATATATGGGCAAAATCACAGGGATACACAGGCTAAGAAAGCAACCATTTATTTCTCAAGGTTAAGCAGCTGTGTGGCTTGAGTGTCTCCCAAATAAATAGGCAATTGTATTTATTTTGCATCATTTCCTCAGTGAGTGTTAAATGTATTCATTTGGGTATTTAGGGAATTTGCATGTTACCTCTCCAGAGTCCCGCTCAAGATGGATTATAGGTTAAAAAAATCATAAAATTATAAAACCATAAAACACCCTAAGTCACAATATAAAAACAAGCTAAAGACATAAAAATAGCAAACAACTACCACCACCACCATCACTTAACACCCTAAAAATAACAGAATCCAGGCCAGAAGCAGACCATAAAACAGCTAAAAAGATAAAACCACATAGTTAGATCAAAGGGAATGTTTTGTCCTGGCACCTGAAATACAGTATGGTAGGTACCAGGTAAGCCTGGGGGGGGGGGGATTCAAAAAGTCAGATGCCACCACTAAAATGCCCTGTTTCTAGTCTCCACCTGCTTCACCTCTGAAGGCAAGTGCACATAATTCCTTACAAGTCTCATCGACTGAGTGTTAGTAAATGGATGGAAAACATGTCCTACTTGATTAATGGGAGGGAACACAGAGCCATTGTGGGCTGAGATTGGAACAAAGGAAGAAGTTATTGTCATCTCTCATAATGAGGGAAGAGAAGGGAAATAACCGTATAATTGTTGACAATGTTGGTCTCGATCATTCAGGTTTTTGAAAGCTACAAGGAGCAGAGGGTCACATGTAACACTCCATACCTGCTACAAGTCCTTTTGAAAAACAGAAACACTTAACTAATGGAACATGGAATTGGGACACAAAGATATATTGCAACATGAGTATTTGAGCAACCAGAACGTTGGATGTGGTCCTTTTTCACAGCCCTCTACAGGTTGATTTCCCCTCCTGAAACTCATAATCATACACTAGTACACTGCTTCAGATTTTCATCATTGAAACTTTTGCTTTAATTTAATTGTTTATCTTATCACATATTGTTTATGCTTGTATTTACTACTGAATTTCTTCATGCTTTCTTGGTAATATGTTTCATATTATATGTTTATTATGCTATGTCCAATGGAGTCCTTGGCATGAGTCCTTCTATTTCAGTTGTAGAAATCTCAGTTCTTTTTGTCATTTATCCTTTGTTTTTATTAATATTATATAATAAACATATAATAAAAAGAAACTTTTGCTGAAAGACCTGAGGCAGATAGAAACAGGTGTGTGCTTGGACAGGAATCTGGAATTATCAAGCTGTTCCCCAGTGGATAAGAGCAAGAAAAGGACTGCATAGCCTGCCGCTGGTATAGAACTTACAGATCCTGAGTCTCCCCCCACCAACAATGCCCAGTCTCCCCTTTGATATCACACTGCTTTGTAACCAATAGGCCTGTTTGATAGAGAGTACCCATAGCCCTACCATTTAGCTTTTGAGCTGCACTGGGAGTTGTGAGGTGGCTGTGGTTTTACTTTGATCTGAAGTACACGGCAAACTAAGGCATATCTTATCACAAGAATGAGAAAAAAAGGGCATTGCTAATTAGGCGCTATCATGGTAGTCTTGTCGTAATGCTTTGTTTTTATCTAATTTATATTATTATTATGGCTCTGATACATTATTGATGTATTTTATGTTGTGATCTACCCTGAGCCCTGCTCTGGGGGGGATATAAATAAAATTGTTGTTGTTATTGAGATGAATTACAGTCATGAATTTGTGGAGCCCCTATCAGCAGTCAATCAGTAAATAAAAAAACAAATAAGCTCCACATCTTTGTAAAAGCCGTTACATCCTAGGTAACACAACAGAGGCAGAGCCTTCCAAAGAAAATGTTTGTCTGAGTTGCATTTTGGAGAGATGAAGATCTTGCTGTATGCGTAGGGCTCTATGTAATATGATTTTATGAGAAAAACTTGCATTTAGATTCACTGTTGACACTCTCATGCTGACACTGGTCTTCAGAAGTACATACATAACACTGGAGTATTAGCATTCTTCCTGAGTCATTCATTGTAGGTGTGTAAATTTGAATTTCCATGAGATACTTACATATCTTCATCCCATTCACCTTTAGTCGCATTCATGGCCTTCCATTCATAGCGGTTGGCTATGAAGTCTGGGTCATCAAATACTAGCATGACAAATGGAATAATTTTTCATTGAAATAATGTAAAAACATGGAAATATGAACTACCAGAAGAACAAGCTTGCATCCTGTTTATTCTTCCCAGCTGAAGGGTATTTTTAAAACATGTATTTGAGAAGCATATTGATACAAAACAATCTTAAATTAGAAAAGCTATACAGTGGTTCTCAGATGCAGAGCAGTTATACCGTAATATAGGGAAGCTATAGGCAGCTACTTGTAAATAACACTCGAAACTTTTCCCCTGGCTTTTTGTTCTGTGCAACATTTCTCCCTCCTAATTTAAGGAAGGGCTGAAGCAAGAGGTCAATTGTTTCAGTACTACTGACATCAGCATATTTTTAGCTATGCCTGAATTGCCTCCAAATCTGCCTTCTTTACAGGCAATGTCTTTTGATGAGGAAATAATTAAAAAATGTTAGCAGCAAATCACCAGTCCTACTTATCAATTCATATGGATAATGGGACAGTTGTTAATAAGCCTGACTGGAACTCTTTATACACTTTCGTTAGCTTAACTTCACAATGGATAAATTCTATTATATATTTTAATATATTTAAATGTTAATTGCCACAAAGAAACCATCCCACCCACTCCATTTTAAAAATTCGTCCATATCTGATCTCAGCATTCATCAACCTATATTTTGCAGTTGATTCATTATAATCCTGCATAAAACTCTGCCCACAGATCAAAAGTAGCACACAAGCTTTGTATGAAGATCTCAGGGCTGAGTATAAGGTAGCTTAATGTTGACATAAAGTCTGTGCAAGCCCAAGGCCAACATGGTACCATAGTAATGAGTTTACTATTGACTGTGGTCAGATGTATATTAGACTGAAAAGGAGGCTGCTCCTTAGACTGTGAATCAAACTCTCTTATACCTCGACTTTGAGAATGGAGTGTACTTATGTAAGAAGGATGTTAACAGAGCTCAGTTTGAGTGGTAGAAATTGAGTTAACTCTAGATTAATTTTATGTTATAATGGAGCGAACACTTTGGGCCTTTCTGATTTTATGGGTGGCATCCAGAAATGAAGTATACCATAAATATTCAGATCCCTTAATGATTTCTCACTATACTGTAGGCATTTATGTCTCTTTGCTTTGTGTATCAGGAACGGAGTCAGGGTCCATGCTCCCAATCCCCTTAAGGTCATAGTCACTGTGTTTTTGAATCTATCCATGGTGACCTAAAGCAATTTTTTTCATGATTCACAATTTTTTTATTTGATGACTTGTAGGATGTTAAAAGCTTATGTTGGGTATAAAATATCAATTCATACTGAATTGTGCGTACTGTACTGGCATGCATACAAACTCCTCCAGGCCAAATTATGTGTGACATTGTGGCTTTGCGATAGGATTCCCTGACATATCATTTAGATGCAAAAAACAGGGGCATGAGCTCCCCTTATGGATGAGGACTGTGGTATTAGGGAACAGAGAGATTACCTCGCCCTAACTCACACAGTGTTTTCCCTATGCTCTAGCAGGGAAAAAAGGTTGATACCTGTATTGTGACTGTCTTTTTCCCTAACGGAACTGAGACAGATCAGGTGAACCATTTTTGATGATGGATACAGTGCCGGCAAGAGATTCAACCCCCCAGTTTTGCAAGCCTGATCCATATTAGCCCATCTTTCCAACTACTGTCTGCAGCTAAGTTACACATCAGGAGAACTAATCATAGATCTCTGAACTCATACATAGCTTGGTCCTATATGCTGGCACCACAGATGGGGCTACACAGACTGACTTTAACCCGCAGCTGGTGGGATGATGCGATTGAGCCTTTGCCCTGATTTAAATCATAATTCCAAAATCAAGACTGCTATGTTGAATTTTATTATGGCAGATGCATCCACTCACCTGCCTTTTTAAATTCTCCATCTGCTTTTGATGTGGCTATTTGAAACCATGTCAAATAATAATCTTCATATGATAACCTTGCAGAACTTCTGAAAGGGTGAAATTTTGAGAGGTTATGCAATTAGCTGTTTTCAAGCAGAGAGCTTCACAAAGAAGTAGAATTAGAGAAAAGAGATTTTTAAGGGACACATCGCAAAAGACAAGCAGTGTGAGTCGTTTGAATGTGATTCCAGCGGCACAGGACCCATTTATGGAAAAGTGGTTTCTAAGTGGGCAGGGTAATGTTTAAAAGGCTTTTCAGTCGCACTAAATTCCCAAGTGAAAACTCTCAAGCAGATGATATGTATACCATAAATTGGGTCAGGATCGCCTGACCTGACTCATATCACACATAACAAACAGACCCCCCCACACACACAGCTGTTTCGGCTCAAGAAAACAGTACAAGAGGGAAGACTGAAGCCCTCTTCCTCCCAAGTCATGCTCACAAGCTGAATGCGACCCTGCATGAACATTAGTTCCCCAATATTCCACGAGGGACCCTTGACCTGACTAATGTCTCATGCATTGTCTAGCTGAGCCCCACTCTTTTTCCTTTACCTGTCTCAAGCCATAAGCAATACAAATACACACATTCCTTAATTACCTCATAAGCATGAAGAAGCAAGCTATGTTCTGCGCAAGCATTAAACACACACAAAACAATCATGTCCTACGGTCCAACGGGTAGGAGCTAATGGTGGAAGGGGAGATCCCGCCTTTTTATCCAGCTCATGGTGAAAGAACAGGCTGTTGCTGCCTGCAGAACTGGCTGGAGGCCTCTCATCTCTTTCTTTTTTAATAGGGCTGGAGGACTTGGAGCAATGCAAGCATGGTCTTGCACTCCCAAATAACTTCTGCAAGAAATTTCATGTGATTGCCACTAACAACAACCCTCTTTATTACAACATGCAGAGGTCAAGGAGGAAAAACAATGAGAAAGCAGGCAAAATTATATGCAGCCCTTGTGCAGCAATTCCTTAAGAGTTTCAGTGCCTTACGCTCTGTTTTGTTCATGCCATACTAACTTCAATCAAATAATTGGATCGCTGGATCTCCATAATTAAATACCAATCAGCCAACGTAACTTTATAAATTATACAAGGAGACCCAAGGCTGCACAAGAGCCCTGTGAGCTTACTGCCTATTGTGGATATTTCAGCAAGAATCAATGAGGTTGCTCAAACTTCCTATCTTGTGAAATGACAAGAGTCTTGAGCACAATGACCATCATTATTCTTGGCTTATTTGATGTCCTTGTCTTGCTCCCTTCCCCTCTTCTGCTTTTGCTGTCCTGTAAAATGTCAGCAGCTGCTCTTTAAAGGCTATACTTTGACCTTTATTTAAATCTGCGAGAAACTGCTTGAATGTGGACCTTTCTTCAGCCCCTAACTGCAAGACTGGAACTTATTTATTTCTTAGTATCCCATTTTAATGCTGTACTTTTCCATTTCCCAGACAGAGCATTTTCTTAAGGTAGATATGCCAAGCATTTCAAATTATACGACACTTGAAAATTTTATCAGGACCTCTGCAACTTGGTCTGGATCCCTGGATCTTATCTAAAAAGCCTGCCCCAGCCTTGCATCCCTACTACTAATAGTATGTTGTGTGTTCTTTCTGCAACACTGTTGTTGGAAGAACTGGACACAGCATCAGTGCCATTATGCACTACAATGATGTTTTTAAGGGGAGGGGTGAGCTTCCCTGCAGCTTTGTGGGCATGGGTGGTTTGTGGATGCAGGAGGGGGACCCATGAGGACTCACTGGAGAAAGGTCATCCTTTCCTAGGGTTGCCAACCTCCAGGTGGTGGCTGGAGATCTCCCGCTATGACAACAGATCTCCAGCTGATAGAGATCAGTTCACCTGGAGAAAACAACTGCTTTGGCAATTGGACTCTATGGCACTGAAGTCCCTTCTCTCTCCAAACCCTGCCCTCCTCAGACTCTACCCCCACAATTTCAGGTATTTCCCAGCCCAGAGCTAGCAACCCTATCCTTTCCCCTGACCAACATTTCATCCCCTCTTGTTCACTTCCTACCCTCCCTTTGCTGCCTTCTATTTTTCTCTCTCCCCATTATTAGTTTTTACTGCCCCCCATTGCTGCTGTCCACCTTTTCCCTCCCTCCGCTATCCTAGAGATGCTTGATGTGACAGTTACTTTGTCTTGCAATCCACCCCCTACAGCTGGTGCACAGAAGTGGCCTGGAGCACAAAGTGCACTCTCTGCTCCAAGATTCTCACCACTGCTGCAGGAGGCTGCAGCAAGAGCCTTGGAGGACAGGAAAGGGGAAGAGAGACAGACAGCAGCAGTGGGGGGCAGCCTTCTTTCTTTGCACCCTTTCCTTCATGGCCTTGCTGCTCCCTTGCGTCGTTGTCACCTGCCATTCCCTTTAAAACATTATTTTTGTAGCCCATTCACCGAACCTTAACCATCATATATTACCTTGGTTGTTCAGGAGCAGATTCTTCAGGTACAGCATAAAATCTGATCGAAGTTGTAGATGTCTTCTCTGTGCTAGCAATAGCTACAAAAGAGAATAATTTCTTTAAATATACATCTTCATTATCCTGAACATTTTGCTGTGTACAAATCTACAAATGATACATAAAGCCTGGTTCAGCTTCTGGTGTACCATAGATATGTGGCCACTTTAAAAAAGTTCTGCTGGAATTATCAAATTATAGCAACCATCTACCTTACAACTGTGTCTAAGAAGTTGTTCATATAATTGGTGCCTCCTCACTCAGTGGTGACTGAGGGCATGAGACACCATGATTAGCATTCTCCCACAGGTAAGTGTGTGGGGCTCAATGAGCATTTAAAGCAGATCAAAATAGGCTGAGGAATCTAATTCACTTATCACATATACAGAGCTGAATCATAGAGTTGGAAGGGACCACCAGGGTCATCTAATCCAACCCCCTGCACAATGCAGGAAATTAACAACTACCTCCCCCCCCCCACATCCCCAGTGACGCCAACCCTCTCCCCACCATGCAGGATCCCACAATCAAAGCACTCCCGACAGATGGCCATCCAGCCTCTGCTTAAAGACCTCTAAAGACGGGGACTCCACCACCCTCCGAGACAGGGCATTCCACCGTCGAACCGCCCTCACCGTCAGGAAGTTCTTCCTAATGTTTAGGTGGAATCGCTTTTCTCTTAGTTTAAATCCATTAGTCCGTGCCCTAGTCTCTGAAGCAACAGAGAACAAGCTAGTTCCCTCATCAACATGACATCCCCTCAAATATTTGAACATGGCTATCATGTCTCCCCTCAACCTTCTCTTCTCCAAACTAAACAAACCCAGCTCCCTAAGTCTCTCCTCATAGGGCATGGATTCCAGACCTTTGAACATTCTGGTCACCCTCCTCTGGACACGAGGCTTATGACCCAAGCTTAGTGGCTCATTGTATGGCTCCTCTCCAATACTAAAAACATTCTCATGAAAGTCAATTCCATCAAATTAAATTAGATTTATTCACACCTTCATGGGGAGGCTACCTCACGCTTTTAGAAACCACACTGTGAGGAAACATGATGGTAACAAAACCCTAAAGAGAGATATGGACCTCCCAGAAATTTTGAAACCATGCAAAAAATGAGGATTTCCCCCCCCCCCTGAAAAAGCAAAAATGTTGCTGGGAAATTTAAACATATGCAATACTTCCTTATCAAATCTAAACTTATTTTACTTTAACAAAATAAAATACATTATAATGTAGCATATAAAATTGCATTGTCACATTGATGGGATTTAGAAACATAAATGCCTTAAAAATATTGTCGAAGGCTTTCACAGTCAGAGTTCATTGGTTCTTGTAGGTTATCCGGGCTGTGTAACCGTGGTCTTGGAATTTTCTTTCCTGACGTTTCGCCAGCAGCTGTGGCAGGCATCTTCAGAGGAGTAACACTGAAGGACAGTGTCTCTCACTTGACACTGAGAGACACTGTCCTTCAGTGTTACTACTCTGAAGATGCCTGCCACAGCTGCTGGCGAAACGTCAGGAAAGAAAATTCCAAGACCACGGTTACACAGCCCGGATAACCTACAAGAACCAATAAATGCCTTAGTTTTCTGCAAGTAAAATCGTGAATATACCCAACCCTCCACAGAGAGAAAGAGAGCTACAAACTGCTGTACACTATGCTACCTAAGCACATGTATCTTAGTACTTGCCATCTGAGAGGTAGTTAAAAGGTAAAATGTAGAAGTAAAAAATAAACATATCCTTGAAAACATGCTGTGTGTGTCTATAGTATACACAGGTAGTATTAAAAAATTGATAGTATACATTTTGTCAAAGGCAGTCCCACATAGAACACATTACAGTAATCTAACCTGGATGTGATCACAGCATGGCTCTCCATGGCCATAGCTGGTATACCAGCTGAAGTAGCTAAAAGGTGCTACAGAGGCCTCCAGGACCAGGCCAGAATCCCACAGCACCCCCAAGCTATGAGCCTGCTCCTTCAGGGAGAGAGCACCCCATCTATGGTAAGTCTTCAATAGGGTTGCCAACCTCCAGGTACCAGCTGGAGATCTCCCACTATTACAACTGATCTCCAGCCAACAGAGATTAGTTCACCTGGAGAAAATGGCAGTTTTGGCAATTGGACTCTATGGAATTAAAGTCCCTCCCCAAACCCCATCCTCCTCAGGCTCCACCCCAAAAATCTCCAGGTATTTTCCAACCTGGAGCTGGCAACCTTAGTCTTCAACCACCCTTATAATTGATCAACAGTACCTCAGACTTGTTAGAATGAGCCTCAGTTTATTGGCCCTCATTTATCCCTTTGCCTTATCCAGGCAACTGTTCAGGACTTCCACAGACCCACCCAGCTCAGCTGTTAAGGAGAAATAGAGCTGCGTGTCATGCACATATTGGTGGCATCTTACTCCAAACCCAGGATGGCCTCTCCCAGTGGTTTAAAATAGATGTTAAACAACATGAGATCCCTTAGGGACCCCCATAGGATAAATGCCAAGGGGCCAAGAAGAGCCTCCCTTGCACCACCTTTTGGATTTGGCCAGTCAGGTAACAGCAGAAGAACCAAAGCACGGTGCCCCCTACTCCCAACTTCTCCGTAAGAATACCATAGTCAATGGTATGGAAAGCTGCCAAGAAGCCCAGGAGAATCAATAGGGAATACACTTTCCCCCTCACTTTCTCAGCAATGATAGGTGAACAAGGCTATTTGCATCACAATCTGGACTGAAACGGGTCTCGATCAGAAAATATGGAGAGGCTACAGAATACATTCCATCACAGTGGCAAATTTGTGCCTATAATTCCTTGGGTTCAATATGTAATATAAAGTGGTGGCAATATATATAATAAAACAGTGGTAGACTGTCCATATGCAGTTTCCACAGCAGATTATGTCAAAAGGTAAATATGGCACTGAAGGAATCCCTGGCACAACAACCCCAACTTTCTCCAATATTACTCTCGCCCTCATTTTCCAGCTCATGACCTCTGTATCACCTCTGAAAATTGCCTGGCAACGGTATTTCGTGAGATCACAGATCCGCCTAAAGAGCCCATGCTCGAGTTACATTGCCAATCACACTAATTAAAATTTACTGCTGGGCATAAAATAGGGGTCTTTTAAAGCCATTTAAGAGGTTTCTTCTAAAACTCCCTATGGTGCTTAAAAGAATATATTTATGACTAATAGCAGAAAGCACAGAGGTTTATTACCTTCTAGGCGCTGGCTAGCGGTAACACACCGTATAACTCTTTTTCTATACAGGGAAATGTTGTTCTTCAGCATTTTCGCTGCCTCCATATTTACTGCATTATCCAGAACTGGATTAGACAGCATAACCTGCATGAACATACATAGCAGTTTTCAAAACTTTTTCAATCATCTAGTTTTCAATGATGTAAAATAGGTTACAAACACAATTCAAAGGAGAAAGTTTGGGAGACGTTGGATGCAACCTCCTTCTCTTTACATGCAAGGAGGAAGGTTCAGGATCAGCCTACACCTCAGTAACACAGAGCCAAAGTAGATGTTACTTGTTGTATAAGTGCACCATGGAGACTTGGTCATACTTCACTTGTCAGTCTCTATGTTAAACTTGTGAAAGAAGTAATGTCTAGTTTGCCTCTCAGAGGCAGCAAAGGAAGGGTATGAGAGGAGGCTCTTGTTCCTTTGCTGTGCTGAACCAGAACACAGGAATCCCATAGTATAAGGGCCAAACTGCATGATATGCCCGGCACATTTCAGATCATGCATGCATGACCAAACTCACAATCAGATGTACATTGGGGGGAACTCACGTTCAAAAAATGCTCATTCACTTGGCGCTGCAAAGGGGGAGGAGGGGCTTTCTCTGGAGGGAAGGGTGGCAGGGGGGATTTTAATTCCTTTTCTCTGGCAACTTGTGCCCTGCCTCTGCCCTTTCCACTAGCAGAAGTTGGGTGGGAGGGAAACCAGAAGCGCTTTCTCTCCCCCTCGCCGCGCTCCCAGTGCTTTTCAAGGTGAGTTACCCTGATGTATGTCTGACTGTCAGTCTGGTCACCCACCAGTGACCTAACATGTGTTGGCCTTATTGTCATGCCCTAAGACTCCTCTGCTCTTCCCTGAGGTAGCAAATGGTACAAATCCATAAGTCTTGATCTTCACAAGCGTGGCATATGGGCATGGGGTTTGAGATGCTGTCTCAGTGGAGAAAAGAGGGCCTTGGGTTACAGTGCTGCAGCCCTGGATATTGCTATGTGCCTGGCATAGCAGGAGTCTCTGCATTCTGCACACAGGATGTAGGAAAGATTCCATGGCTGTCTATCTGGACTTATCCAGCGGATGGTGTGCAAACTTTAACTGTACCATGGAAAGGCAGGCACTAATTTTCATAAGACACCTAGGTCATGACGGAAAGCTAGCCATGTGACGTATACTATCCAGACTAATCTGTGCAGGGCTATGGCAGCCGTGAGAATAGGGCAGAAGAAAAATGTCCTGTCCCTTTAACAGAGGCTAAAAGTTTAGGAATGGGCAACTGAAGCTTTTCATAACATGGAGGTAAATGTAATCTGCTGGTAAATATCATCCCATTTAGTCTACGTGGCAACCCTACATGTGGACCAGTGGGGGGAACAAGAGCTGAACAACCTGTAATTCTGGGATGAGAAAAACTGAAAAAGGACTTTCCATCTCTACTATTCTAATGTCAAAAGTACTACCACAGCATCCAAATTAAGAGCCAGGATTAGTGCTCATTTTACATACATTTTCTTTAGCATCAGCATTGCACACAGTAGATGATAGGATCACACTATCAAAGAATGAGATTTAAAAAAAAGAAAAGTTAAAGCAGAATCATTCTGCTTGTATTTTACGGTCTTTCTCAAAATAATACCAGAACAGCTTAATGACATGCATGAAAAGCACAGGAAGGAAACAAGAGTAAGTAAGAGTAAGGCGTTTGTGCATAATTGCATACTGTAAGCTAACAATACTACAGCGGACTGCTTCTCCCCCTTCATATATAGTAAGTTTCCTTTGCTTTCTGTCTGAAAAATTGACCAATCTACAGGGTTGGATCAGTGAGCCACTTGTACAAGGATTGAGCATCCTCTCTGCTTTCCCCTCCCCACCAGCAGTTTTTTCTGACTCTGGGCATGTTGACTCCCACGGTTGTGAGACCTGTGCAGAATAATAGCCGCATGTACCAGCTGGCTCCAGTGAGTAGGGGGAAAGGGAGTAAAATGCTCCCTTCCTGTCTCTTCCATCAGAAAAAAGGGGGACCTGAATAAGCAGGTCCCACCCTTGTGGACTTACCGGGCCAGGACAAGGGAAGGAGAGTTGGTCTCGCTGGGTGGGGGCTGCCGCCGTCTCGCAAGGCAGGCTTGCCTCGCGATGTCTCCCTTCCCCCTCCCAATGAGGGGGTGGGTGGGGCCTGACGTCACCCATCTGCGCCTATTTAAATGAGCGCAGCCCAGCAGCCGTCCTCTTGGCAACGGGACGGCAAGGTCACCCGCCCACCCTCCCTGTGTTTGGTTATGTTGTTACTTTCTTCGTCACAGTTTGTTCTGGAGGTTTTTTCCATGGGGTCTGATCCAAGAAGGGAAGAGGTGCTTTTCCTTCCCATTTATGGGGATCCCCATAAGGGGTCTTGGGATGGAGTACAGCAACGATGCCCAGCTACGGGGCCTGCAGTGGGTACTCTAATCCCAGGTGGCACTGGCTCCACACAGAGATGTCCGTCCTGGTGGGGCCTCTAAAGTGCTACTCCGGTTTTGTGCCCACGGGTGGTGGGCTGTTTATCGATGCTTTCGATACGTGTATCAAGTTACAGGGTGGTGACTTGATATCTTGGATCCGCCCCCATGTTTTTCCGCCAATGCTCCATTCTGTTGTGATCAATAAAACTGTGGCCATTTACACCCAAAGAGCATGTGTATGCGTGTTTATTAAAAATATTCCTCCTTCCCCTGGGAGCCGCTGGCCCGTGGGTCCACAAGGTCCCTTGTCCTTCTCATTTCAGGCTACTGACCCACATGGCTGTTACTCCAGGTAGTCCCACAATCCCGGAAATCAACGTTCCTAGGGTCCGAAATGGCTGCTAGATCTGTGACCATCAATGCCTTATGCTGACGGATCAGTGAATCCAAACTATTACAGGGTTCAGCAAAACCAAGACATTAATTCCTTCCTCAAATGTGTAAGTACGATGATAAGGATCCAAAAACTGTGAAACATGTTCTGTGAACTCAAAACGACTTTACACATATATTGCTCAATGCCACATGGAAAAAATCTGTTGAAACTGAGAAGAGTTTCAAAAGCACTTTGTGATATTGAATTCAGTGAAGGTCAAAGAAAAAAAAAAGATTAACATTCCATTGGATTAGCACAGGCCCCCATATTTGGCCTGCACATATACAACTGTTCATTAAAAAAGTAAGGTAAATTCTTTGTACAGTTCTTCCTTTACCTGAATAGTAAGCAGGATACTACTCATGGTTAACTTCATGTTCCACTTGGTAGGATCATCTAGAAAATCCACACAAGGTCTCCCAGAATCTGGGTCCACTTCAGTGGAGAACAAAAGCATTAACATTAACCAGAGGATTCAGATTTTGCAGTGTCCTATTGTGAAGATTTAAACAAGTTTTCTAAAATGAAACTACAGAACAGTGAAAGAAAGGTAACAATTTGCTATAGATGCAACTATGTGAAAGATGATACTATCCTATTTATTTAAACATTTACATTATATCCAAGTTTATTTAAATGTTTATACCTATGAATTCAAAGGTATAGGCAGACTCCATCTTGGATCGAGTCAAGGAATCATGATAGCAACTAAGTGCATTAAAATGACATCTCATGATGAGCCCACCAGATTCCCATAGGAAGCCATGCCAGCCCTCTGGGGCTTGTCCTGTGACTCCTTGAGACCTCCCCACAGCAAATGCATGGATAATACTTATGGGACAATACCCTGACATTCCAACCTGATCAACGAACATCCAGAATAATGTGTATTTCATGGTGGGATAGTTTTTGTGGGGGAAAGTGCTTTGTTTGACATGCTGGTCCAAAGCTGTTTAGAGCTTTGTGGGTATTCAGCATCTTGAAAAGTGTCTATAAGTTCAGTGTTTTAGGACCAGTTTTACTAATCCACCTCTTTCTGTGTCACATGAACTGTTCAAACCTTTTTCTAGTTATAACTATCAAGGAACAAAGTTTGTTAATGAGGAAGCCCAGTCTAGGCTCCTGATCAGCTTCCACAGAAGGCACACCACAATCAATACAAGCCCTGCAATAAGTCACAAAGGTATGGTTGATAGATACTAGAGAGCAAGGATTGGTTCAGTGGATAGAGTTGTATTTGCATGTCATCCAGAACACTGGGTGGCCTAGGAAAATAATTGTCTTTTGGCATAGCCTATCTTCACAGGGTTGTTGTGAGGCTAAAGTGGAGTACTGGCCTCCATGAGAAACAAGTCCACGAACAGATAACTGTGTTTAGGGAAAGGCTGACAAAATGTACTCTGAGGTCCAACTACTGTCTGAACTTACAGATACAGAATTATGTCAAGGAGAATAGCAGCCTATGCTGCTGATTGATCACTATCAGAGGGACACCATTGTCAATGTCCTTACCGTTAGGATGGAAAGGAATAGTGGTGAAATGGATGCTTGGAGGTACTTTGTTGTAATTTTCAGTATACTTCATTGCCACTTGGAGTACAGCTCCTAACGTAGATAAACAGGATTCCATTACACATACATTCAGATGCAGCCCATACCTAGGCAGTTTGCTTAGAAACATTTCCCACTGAATTCCATATGGCTTCCTTCCTAGTAAGTATATATAGTATTGTACCTTCCATTCTTAACCTTAACATCATATCTAGGGTTGTTAGTCACCAGAGGTTGGATGCCAATCTTTGAATTTCCCGAAGCAATGAGAAACAAGAAGGCCATAATTCCCGTCACCCTCCCTGGTCTTCTCGTTGCTCCCTTCCTCTCTGCAGAGACAAGCAGGACATCATATGTGCCACCTGAGAGGCAAGGGAGGGAGATGGGTAATGAGACCAGGCTGGGAAAGAGTGGAGGGAACTATGGGTTGCCTTGTTGCCCAGCAGAGTAGGAGATTTAAATATATGGCTCTGGTGTCTATCTGGGTTGTGAAGCAGCAAGGCAATTTATTCCTCTTTATTTTGTTTGGTCATATCAGGCATGCTGAGTTAGTGAGTAGAGTAGTAACACTGAATTCATTACATATACACGAATGTTCCCCTTTATTCTTTAAATAAGGAGTGAAAAGTTTAATATATATGTTTAATATATATGTTGTGATATTTCAAAAATACCTTCTTATGAACAACTGCAAAGCTGTCTATGTGCAAATATTATGCTTTTTTAATTAAAATGTTTTTCCCCAACATGTCATATTTAAAGTTACACTACACTTTAAAATGAACAGTACAGTATACTTTCCACCTGTTTTCAAGGAATTGTTCCTTATTTAATATTAATAGAAATACTAATAAAAACAGATCTATACCATAACTGCAAATTGCAACATTACTTGAATAGATTAAGAGGACAGCATGTTCTAATAAAGTAGCATTAATGTTTTGATACATGTAAGGCATACGTTTCTTGGTTTCAAAGTGTGTTTTTAATCTGGAGCATTTGAGGTGGCAACTGTATTACAAAGTTAAATTTATTTAATTCAAGTATCATTTGCATTGGGAAATTTTCAAAATGAATTACAGAATACGTGGAAAACAATAATACACTTATAATTATTAACATCATTGCAGAACACAATCATCAACCTTGACAAACCACATCAAGCAAAAGTTGAAGCTAGAAACAATTAAAGTTAGACATAACAGGTACCTTTCCGGCATACAAGACGACTGGGCGTATAAGACGACCCCCCATTTTTACAGTTAAAATATAGAGTTTGGGATTGTCCCAAGTCCGCGGCCTGGGGCCGGCCCTCGGGACTGCGCCCCAACCCCGCGGCCACCCCCGGTCCTCCTGGGGCGGGGAAGAAGAGGGGGACGGGGGCGAGAGTAAGGGCCCTCGAGAAGGGCGAGGCTAAAGACAAGGGGAGGACTGAGCCGATGGCCCGTGGAGGGCGGGGCTAAAGGAGGGTTTGGAGAGGAGGGAAGGCCATAAAGACAGAAGCTGAAGCGGAGGCCGGGGAGGAAAGGGGGCATGTTGAGTGTGCTAGGCGGCAGCCAAAACACCCTGTGCCGGGAGAAGAGAGTGGCCACCCCAGCCAGCCAGCCACATGCCTGCCTTGCGCTGCCGCTGGAGCACAGCCGAGCACTTCCCTCTGTGCACCCCGGCACACCTGGCTCCGACTCCGAGCTGGGCAGTGAGCGCCCTCGCCGGGCTCGCCACCCCTCCCTCCTCTGCCGGACATGGACAGAGCGGAGGCGGCTCCCCAGGCAGATTCTCCAGTCCGGCTCGGAATTCAGCATCCGGCGTATAAGACGACACCCGGCGTATAAGACGACCCCCGACTTTTGAGAAGATTTTCCTGGGTTAAAAAGTAGTCTTATACGCCAGAAAATACAGTACATAAAAAACATAAGAAAGGCCATGCTGGATTAGACAAAGGCCCATCAAGTCCAGCAGTCTGTTCACACAGTGGCCAACCAGGTGTCTCTAGGAAGCCCACAAACAAGACAACTGCAGCAGCATTATCCTGCCTGTGTTCCATAGCACCTAATATAATATGCATGCTCCTCTGATCCTGGAGAGAATAGGTGTGCATCATAACTAGTATCCATTTTGACTAGTAGCCATGAATAGCCCTCTCCTCCATGAACATGTCCACTCCCCTCTTAAAGCTTTCCAAGCTGGCAGCCATCACCAAATACTGGGGCAGGGAGTTGAATGGACAGAAAAATCTTCCAAGTCTTTTTTAACATCCACATTTTGAGGTGTTTCTTAGGAAACATACACAATAGTATTTTTGGACTACAACATCACATTTTACTATAAAATTCTTAGGGAACAGGATAACTTACCTTCCCATAGAGAATCCTTCAGCCCTTGGATCTCAGCAACCCATTCCATCAAGTTATCTCCTATAGGTGTAACAGAAATACCCTGGGGAAAGAAAAATAATATCTTTGGCTTCACTGACTTACTTTCCTCTGAGACAATGAGTACATTTTAATGAAAAGAATGTCTGTATTCCCTTTATACGTGACATAGTTTATAAATTCATTTTATTTTAGAAATTTGTTTTATTTTCTAGTCGGTATTATTCTGTAGTTATACAGAATTTTAAGAAACAAAATGACAGAACACCCACTAAGCTCATTCCCTACACAGATAGATTAAAAAAAAAAAAACTAATTGAAGTTTTCACAAGTTCTCTCAACCACTCTCCAATCCTACTCTATTCTGATGGAGAAATTGGTATTGTATGTATTTCCATCAACTAAAGGGTAATCCTACCTATGGAGGCAGCTTTTCAAATCTTCCAGCAGCGGGGTAATTAAAGAATCATTGTCTTACTACTTGGGTAGACATTGGCCCTGCCCATAGGAGGGATGGAAAAGGCTGCTCAGGATGACCCAGCCCTCAGTGGCACACCAGGGATTTTCTTAACATGGGGTTGCCAACAGGAGGAGGGTCAGGGCTCCTGTGCTTTTAAAAAATTGTAAAGTTGCCCTGCTGATAAAGGTTGTACCTTTTAAGTATACCTGTCATGCAGAGCTGTTAGAAATGTTACATGAGCCTGCTCCCACCATTGTGTCCTCTAAGCACTAGAAGAGGGGCTTTGAGCTCCCACTAAACTAGTACTTAGCATCAGGTTACGTGAGGAAAGGTTGCCAACTTGCAAAATACCTGGAGATTTTGGGGGCAGAGACTGGGGATGGCAGGGTTTAGGGAGGAGAGGGACCTCAGCAAAGAATAATGCCATAGACTCCATCCTCCAAAGCAGCCATTTCATCCAGTGAAACTGATCTCGTAGTCTGGAGATCAGGTGTAATTCCAGGAGATCTCCAGGCCGCTCATGGAGGCTGGTAACCCTAGCTCAGGGTTCATAAAGAGTCAAAAGCGCTTTTCATTATTCGGAGGTGTGCTCTGCATATAGTTAACTGGCAACTTGCCATTTTTATAAGGTAGTATCACCTTCCTCTCCCATTTGCTTATTTATTTAAAACATCTCTATCCTCTGCCCCATCAAGTTGAAGGACGTTCACCCCAGACTGTCAGCGGTAGCTCTATAAATCACATGACAATTCCCATTCTCTATATGGGTGTGCAGAGCAGACACTGAAGCTCTGGCCCTCGCTATCGTAATCGTCATCATAAGCAGCTAGGAGGGTGCGGCTGGGGGCTGGATTAGCCTCTACTACTCACAAAGACGCGGGCGTTTCGATACTCCTGAAACTCTCTTTCCAGCAACCAGTAAGCTCTTGAGTGCATCTTAACTGCTGGAGCCTCCTTGTGTAGTCACAGGGTGAATGAAACCGTTTTTCCAGAGGAAGAAGCAGTATCTGTTAAAGCCGTGGAAACGAAGCTGTAGAAAAGCTCATCTCTTAAAAATCGGTGAGTGGAACTGGATGGGTTTTCAGGTTCTGGCAAACAGGCTGCCAATGAAATCCGGAAGCAGAGGATCTGAAACAGTCTCCAGCGTGTCATGTAAGCCGTGACGGGCCGAAGATAGGCAAAGAAGTCAGGTCTGCCTCTGACCCCCTGCTTATTGTTTAAATAGCAGAGCACCTATAGGAACAGCGCCCACAGCAAGGAGGTCACAGAGGAGCGAAGTACTGAACCGGACTCTGTCGCTCGAGCGCTACCTAGCAACGGCAGCTCTCCCCCTTGCAACAGGGGCGAGCTTTCCCTCCCAACCAATCAGCGCGCGCCTTTGTTTGTTTCTTTTGCCCGCCTCCAGTCAGAAGCGGCGTTTCAGTTAGATGTTGAAACTGCGACTCTCCCCTCGCTTTCTGCTGAGATCAGGTGATTGACAGCGTGGCTTGTAAAAGACTGGAAGGCTTCAGTAACGGCTATTACCGTTAAATTGACTCTGTAAGGGTCTCTACTCGTTCCGTGGCTTGAGAATCCGTGAAGGGGGGCGCGGGGAATTCCACGTTACTTTCCTAATACACAGTTGTACTATTGAACAATTTAATATTTTGGTTGGGGGAAATCTCAGCCCTGAATTCTGAGTCGTATAAACAGCCTCGGAAAAGCTTTTAACTATTTTGTCCCTGAGACATCTGTGTTTGTATAGCATATCGCCCACATGGCCTACTGAAAAGACCAGTCCTTCCTGTGGGTCCTCAAAACCAGAAGCCCTTACTCTGAAAAGCTACAGTTTCTTAGTTCTTTTCCTTCGTATCACTAACTTGTTAGAGTCTAGTTATAAAAGAGGTGAGGTGGGGGTGGGGAGCTAGGGGAGCCTGCAAACTGGAGGTATTAAAATGTCCCAAAAATGTAATGTCATAACAGGCCCTAAACCAATCTGGTACTCCAAGATTACTTCTGCAACTGCAGATTTTGGCAGAGAACCTGTCTTACCTCCTTTCAGAGATTTACAGGGTGGAGTTGTTCCAGTGTATAATTATTAAAATCAAAGAACTAGTCTCTTCTATATCTTAGAAATTTGATAATGGTTAAATTCCCAAATCTTTACCCATCAGAGACCATCTCCTTCTCCAAGTGCTGTGGTACAGAAACTGTTTAAAAACACAGGGAGAAGGTCTACAAAAACTGAAATTTAATTAAACATATTTTCTGTACTTATATTCCAGCTGTTCATATGTGTTGCTCTCAGACAAGAACATTAAGTCTGTTTGATTGAGCTCCTCTATCTTAGAGGTCTCTCATTAAGTCAGACATAGACAGCCAGTTCTCTCCCAAATATAAAAGGTTATATCCCCCCCCCGGTCCATTGTGATACACTTTAGCTATATATTGGAACAAATATACACAAGAGTTGAAAGGTTGACAGATTTCTTCAAAGAAGAATCTTTTGAAGAAGAACCTGCAGTTTTAGAAAGTGAAGTGAAAGCTGCGTTCAAATCAATTGGGAGAAACAAATCACCAGGAGTAGATATCAACAGAGCTATTTCAAGCTACAGAAATAGAGTCCATCAAATGCTTGACAAGAATATGCCAACAAATATGGAAAATAAAACAATGACCCACAGACTGGGAATGTTCAATCTACATTCCAATTGCAAAAACAGGAGATGTCAAAGACTGCAGCAACTATTGGACCATCACATTAATTTATCACGTGAGAAAATTGATGCTAAAAAAGACTGCAACCATAAATGGAATGAGAAATGCCAGATGTTCAAGCTGGATTCAGAAAAAAGAAGAGGCACTAGAGATCCTGTTGCAAATTTACATTGGTTACTGGAGCATACGAGAGAATTTAAAAAAATCAATTTGTGTTTCATAGATTAAGCAAAGCTTTTGACTGTGTGGATCATGCAAAGCTGTGGGTGGTTTTAAAAGAAATGGACTTGCCACAACATCATTGTTTTGATGCGCAACCTATACTCTGGCCAAAAGGGTACTGTTAGGACAGAATATGAAGGAAAATAATGGTTTCTAATTGGCAAAAGTGTCAAACCAGGATGTATTTCATCTCCTTGTTTCTTCAGTCTATATGCAGAACATATTATAAGGAAAGCTGGATTTGATTTAGATGAAGGTGGAATGAAAATTGGTGAGGGAGGAACATTAACAGTTTGAGATATGCAGATGATACCACATTACTAGCAAAAAATAGAAAAGGCTTGAAACAACTACTGATGGTTAAAGCAGAAAGTGCCAAAGCAGGATTACAGCTGAACATCAAGAAGACAAAAGTAATGACTACTGAGGAATTATGCCATTTCAAGGTTGACAATGGAGAAATTGAAATTGTTCCAAATTTTCTATTCCTTAGCTCAATCATCAACCAAAAGGGAGACTGCAATGAAGAAATCAGAAGGAAATTGAGACTGGAAAGGGCTGCCATGAAGGAGTTAGAAAAGATCCTTAAGGATGTGTTGCTGGAGACCAAGATCAAGATTATTCATACCCTAGTATTCCACATCACTATGCATGGGTGTGAAAGTAGGACAATGAAGAAATCTGACAGTGAGAAAGTTGATTCATTTGAAATGTGGTGTTGGAGTAGAGCTATACGGATACCATGGACTGCCAACAAGACACGTAAGTGGGTTCTAGATGAAATTAAGCTTGACCTCTCCCTAGAAGCTAAAATGACTAAACTGAGGCTGTCGTACTTTGGACACATCATGAGAAGGCAAGAGTCACTGGAAAAGGCAATAATGCTAGGAAAAGTTGAAGTCAGCAGGAAAAGAGGAAAACCCAACATGAGATGGTTTAATTCCATAAAGAAGCCATGGGCCTCAATTTGCAAGACCTGAGCAAGGCTGTCAACAGTAGGACATTTTGAGGTCATTAATTCACAAGGTTGCCAAAAGTTGAAAGTGACGTGACAGCACAGTTAACCGTAATGGGATGAAAAGGAAGGTTTCACCAGAGAAATGCAAGAAGTATGAAGCAGAGTAGGTCCCACTGTAGACACTACAGGTGCTTTTAATCAAGGTTTTGCAGAAGCCTTTTTGATATGTAGTCTCAATATTGTGTCTGTGTTTTTAATATTTTCTATTACCTCAGCCATTTTTTATTATTTCAAGATCAAACAGGAAGAAATTTGATTGGTCATATAGGCTATATTATCTTCTCTCATAAAAATACAAAGTTATAAAAAGTTATTACTGACATTCTTAGTTACCCACAGTGTGGAGTCAAGGGGTTTGCAGAGGCTGAAGCGGTGGTGAGTGATGATCATGTCGATTGAAGATCCAGCCAGAAGACAGACCTCTTCAGAGAGCCCACGGATGTGGTTTGTGTGAGTAACAGTCATGGCTAGTCTCCAGCATCCTTTCTTCATATAGCAATGCTTGGCATGTGCAACATAAAGAAGATAGTTTGACTGCTTTATTTCCTGTTGGTTGGGGGAAAATAAGAGGGAAAGGAGGGGCAAACTTGTACAAATTTATTTTGAAACACTAGGAGAGGACCATCCAGCTTCATCCCCTGTAACATTTGATCTATCTGTACTCTTGGGATTTTGGTGTGGCAAACTCTGTAGAACAGGAAGAGAACAGTGCTCTTCCCTCCAGCTTCTTAGCCTATTTCCCCCCTCAGTGTATAAAGAGATTGTAGGCATTGTGGGGGGATTTACAGCGCTGTGGTTGTTCACATCTATGATTTAGGGACTATAGCAAAAGCACCTGCCTGAGATTCTGGAAAGCTGCTGCCAGTCTGAGTGGACAGTACTGACCTTGATGGACCATAAGGTGGCTTCATGTGTGTTTTCTTTAGGTTCCCAGTGCCCAACAAGACATCACTGGGAAAATGTCACCAAGATTCAAATTCTGATGTGAATTAGGGGAGCTCTACTGTGATATAATTTTACTATTATACTGGAGTGTCAGTCACATCCATGAGATTCTGGGGAGAAATATGTTAAAATGCAAATTTGGTTTGTGTTGAAGTCCACCCATTGGGATCAGAGGAGCCTTAGAGGTGGATGGACAATCCCACAGTGAAATCCAAATAAATAGCAGTATGATAATTCTGAGTTCAGGACATTATATGCATTCTAAATATGAAACATTACATTTATTGACTGATTATGACACCGTCCTGAAAAAGCTCACAAATAAAGCTGCAAAAATAATATGTGTGATCCAAACTAGAGCCCACCGAGCAAAGCAATTATCACTTCCTATTTACATAGTGCTATAGATTGTCCAGAGGGATTTGGTAATAATTCTTACAACAAACTTGTAAATTCGGCTAGTATTGTTCCAGTATTCCAGATGGGAGGGATGAGACTGAGAACAGTTTGCCTAAGGTTAGCGAATGACTTTATGGCAGAGACAAGATTTCAACCAAGTGGTAGCTTAATCCCTACACTTTACCAGTTGAAGAATTAATTACCTAGATGGTCTGTTGGGAGCTGACCTATGTAAAGGAAGAGACAGACAGAAACATGCCTGTTTTCATATAAGGAGGAGCACTATGAGTTCTGCATTCTGTTTTCTAGGTCTTGTGATTTTCTTTGACAGTTCTGTTCTGAATTGTAGTCCTGATTTTCTTGTAAGCTTCTTAATTGTTTCTTGAGGCACAATGCTATTATTCAGTGGCTGTATAATGAGTAGGTTGAGCCGTAGTGACTTGCCAAAACCACCCAGTAAGCTTTGTGCAGGAGCATCCAAACCAAACTCCAATCACTGCACAGATCTTTAGCAATTAACATGAAACTTCATGCTTCCCCCCCCCCCCCATGGTGTATTCCTTGGCATAGTTTGGCTCCTGCCACTGACAGATTGAACAAATGATTTCCAGAGCAGTTCCCTCACCTCAGAAGCACCTTCATATGCTTACCTTGTAACACACACACACAAACACGCAGAACAGTCACTTCCATTGAAGTGAATGGAAGACTGTTAGAGGCAGGGAGCTGAATTCAAGTGCATCAGAGCTCCTGAATTCACAAGAGCTTTTATATTCACAAAAGCCTTGTGCACGTCTTATTTCCCTACTTGGCCAGACTGGAGTTTCTGTCATATCCGCAGACCTGTCTGGCTTGAATTTCCTTATTTTTGTTTTAATCTTGTATAATTTACAGTGCTGTTTCAGTTGCAATTGTGATGGTCAGGTTTAATGTGTCCCTCCCTGTCACCATTTGAGGGATGTAAAAGAAATCTTCAGGTTCATTGGTTTGATTTGAAATATGGTATTTCAAATGTGTGTGTGTTTTAGCCGTGGTATGTATACTTGAGCGCAGAACTTCATAAGCTTTGTTTTGACAAATGCACAGTGTCTTTCTAAGTACAGGCTCACCCTTCTAAACGCATTAACGTCAGTGGACTTAGAAGGGTGTAACTCTGCTTAGGATGACATGGTAAATTTGATTTGGGGAAAAAGTGCGCTAAATGATGACTTCATAATGCAGTGGTTGGGATCTGTTCTCTCCATATATTCATGGTTCTGAAATCATATGTGGATCACCTGATTAGATTGCTTGAGGTTAAAAACATGATTTTTTTTCAATATTAATTTTGTGAAGCTTCCCTCTATTTCCTCTCCAACAAATTCTTGTCGTTATTTTACCATTCATTGACTTATTGTACTTTGTGCACGAAGCCAAAGATTTGAGACCCACAATTGACAAGTTTTCAATCATGGAGGAAAGCAAGACTACTTGCACAATATCTCCAACACTGTGCATTCTGTAGGAATGACCAGTGTTTTGAACCAGTCCTACCAAGTTTACAATATTAAAAATCAACAGCATCAGAGCATATGCATGCTTCCGGCTTTTTTTATGCTGCAAAAAGCTTAAAATAGTATTGAAGCCACCTGATTTTTCAATCAACAGCCAGTGGGAACAGCTGGAGACCCAGAACACCTCCATGTCCAGCACCTTTGATGGACATGGAGCAAAGGGGTGGGGGTGTAGGCCACAGGCCCAGCAACAACAGTGGAGAGGCTGACTGAGGAATCCCTGAACCCATTCTCTTGCAGAAAAAGATTTCACACCTCCCCATGGAGCACATGCTGAGGAGGGCTCAGGTGACAGAGACTTGGACATTATGAATCCAAAGCCGGGTGGGCAGGCGGGCTGCAGTGCTAATGCCACAGAACCCCCCCCCCCCCAAGAGCTGTTAACTGAACCATTGGAAGATCCCGGAAGAACCCATTTGCACCTGACATGGAATCCTTGGCACCTTGTTGCGGGTGTGCTTGCATGTGTTATTTTCTGCTGCATGTGGATGTCCAACAGGTACAGCTCTGGCTACGAATGTTGACCCTCCGCTTCACCCATAGACTTCCCCGTAGAACTGGCCTAGCCTCAGAAAGGATCGAGAGTACACACTACTGAACCTGTAGGTCCTCCACCTGAATGCACAGACGCATCAGGAGAATGAGGACTGTTTTCTCCCAGAAGACTGGAAGGTGGAAACTGAGACTTAAAGCTCCCTTGCCTCTACAGCCCCCCTCCAATAAAGTGTTTTGTTCAATCACAACTGTGTTGTTCTGACTCTGTTGGGGGGGGGCTTTGGAGGGGAAAGATGGAGCCTAATGGGCCAGCAGATGCCTAAAGCTGTCTGTGGAGTTGATGGAGCTATTCCTTCAAATGGTGGTGGAGCTTCGGACCTAGGGGTGCCCGGGTCTGCCACAGAACTAAGGGACTTAAGCCTAAAGTGCAAACAGTACCTGGAGCCCCTGCAGGGTGCAAGGTGTTATCTATGCAGACAAAGCAGTGGTATAGGGCCCTGGGCCGCTGTGCAGAGAGACAGGAAGGCTAAGATGAAGGATGGTCAAACATGTCCAGAAGATTGGGGGCACATTGGGAACAGCCTCTATGGGTCCTAGGGCAGGGAATGTGGAGTCCCTGTACAGAGAGTTGGGTGGGAGGTTGAAGAGGAAGGAACCGGCAGCCAGGGAAGGTTTCTAGTCACCCTAAGCATTGAAAGGTTGTGTTTCAGCAATGGGAAACTAAGCTAGTCAATTTCAAGGGGCCTAGGAATATGGAGGTCTGGAGGGGCCAAGCAGCTCCCATGATACTTGGCCCCATTTGGGTATGCTAATGAAGGGACAGAGGGAAATAAAGATGCAGAGATTGGAAATTGTAAAGGGCTGTTTGCAAAAGGAATCAGGGCTATACCCTTTGCGTGTGTCAGGCTTCTGACTGGCCACAATGGATAAAATGCCACCCTAACAATATACATGCTCCAAACAGAGGCGGATCTACTGTGAAATTAATGAAGCTTAAGCTTCAGGGCCCCCAATCCTGGAGGGGCCCCGAAGCAACTTTTTTTTAATGAGTGAATTTCTCTACAAAATCGATGTAGTTTTTTAGTGATAGAATAATAAGCCAATGGGTTGAAGTACTTAATATTGACTTTAGAATATGCTCTAATACAGGCCCTAGGGAGGCCTATATTAAAGTAGTTACCAGGCCTACATCTCCCAGGTACCCTCTGAGCCTTGTGATTGGTGGAAGAGGATTTGGATGGAAAGCTAGGGCCAATCAGGGGTAAGGGAGTGGTGCCTGGGGAGAAGGAATAAAATGCCTTGCCTGAAAAGGGAGGGGGTTCACTCCTAGGGAGCAGGCTGGGGAGAGGCTGCTGCAGACGGAGGGATCCCTCATCCAGGAAGGGGTGAGTTAGACTGAGGCCTAGTGCCAGAAGACGGCTAGGGACAGTGAAGATAGATGTGTTAGGGTTTTTGTTTGATTGCCTGCTTTTACTGGTTTTGTCGTCCTATTGTGGCTTGCGTTATCATTATTATTAGACCTTTTAAATAAACTGTTTTTTACTCTGCCCTGGGATCTCATGCCTCATTTGGTCACCTAGAAAGTATACCCTGTTGGGAGAAGAAGCAGCCAGGGGCAGGGAGGGTTCTCTGGGCCTTCTTGAGTTAGGCTCACACCAGAGTGGTGGCAGCTACTGAAGATCTCCATTCCTCTCTCTTACCTGACAGCAGGTAACAACAATCATAATAAAATCATACATATCTAAAATTAATAAGTAATCAATAAAATCCATAAAACCATTCAATACAGTTAACAAGATGGTACTCATATAATTACAGGGCCGTTGGAGGCCCAGCCAAGCAGCCAAATCCTCATATCAGAAGCCCCGAGGGAGAGGAGAGGCCAGTAACAATAACAACCTGTGGTTGCCCTCAATTGTAGGCCTGGCGGAAAAGCTCTGTTTTACAGGCCCTGCAGAACTTCTGAAGGTCCCATAGGGCCCTGATGATACTTGGAAGAACATTCCATCAGGCTGGGGCCAGGGCCGAAAAAACCCTGGCCCTCGTTGAGGAAAACCGCACACTTTTAGAGAATGAACCAATACTTTTTTCCACACATTGATGTTGGGTGGTATGGCTTTCATTCCTCCAAATTTTCTTTTTGTTCTTTTTTGGTAAGTTTTTGATTATATCTTTGCTAGTGTTTAGTGTTAAAGATGTATAGGTCAAGGTGTGTTTGTAAACTTAGTCCATAGTTAGCATGGATGATATTTTTATGTGTATATTTCTACAGGTTTCGTTAACTAGCAACTAGTCCTTTAGTACCCATATTTACCAAGGTATTTCTGTTTTCTAGCATATATTTTTTATATTTCACTTATTCAGTTAAGCTTTTTGGAAGAGGCAGACCTGGATTATTTCTCATTTACTGAATTTCTAGTGGTAGAAGTCTTTTTAGACAGTTCAACATAAGTATTCATGTGGGTCATGTTGAGGGTAATGCCTTTACAATGGTTGACCCAAGTCTTTCTTCCTCATGGCATCTTCTGTCTTCCCCAGTGCCATCTACTGCATTTTTATATAACTATTATTTTGCTTCTACAACATTTTTTATTCACACCAGTTAATGACACATGAGATAACCCAGTACAGCAATTTTAATCAAAATCTGAGCTGCAGTACTTAATTTATTAAAAAGCTGTGGTGATCTGCCATAGAACAACCCCACTGAAGAAGATAACAGCGGTTACCCAGACCTTCTTGCTGGTGGGAAGGGGATCACTGTATGGACCATTTTCAAGGACTCTACCCCACCACCCTGTTCTCCACCATTTGGGCCTCAAGGTCCTTGCAAGGACCTTGTTGCCCTATTGCTGGTTGCAAAGGGGCCCCCATAACAGTTCAAGCTTCAGGGCCCCAAAAATGTAGGTCCGCCACTGGCTCCAAATGGGTGGTTGGCCAGTTTTCAATTACCTCATTTCCATTTCAGGGCCAGTGCCCTCTGAGCTAGGAGAACCCACTGACAGTGAGGTAGGTTCACAGGGGAATGCTCCATAGAGGCAACAGCCATCTGTACAGATGTGCAATTTTTTCCAGGACCCCCTGGCTTCTGCAGATGTCCTTTAGGCAACAGAAACAATTGCCTAGGCACTGAAGCAGAATATTTGCTCTTCACTGATCTTGGGAATTCCTAGCTCTGAAGTCACTGAAGTCCCATCCCCTTTTCAGGGAAACCAACCATAAATAAAAACAGAACAGAACATTCTGTGGTGAGTCTTGGCAAGCCCCCCCCCCCCGCCCGCCTCCAGAGGGTACCCATGGCCATCCTCATTGGGCATCTGGGCAGCCTCTCTGAGGGACCTGGCTGTGCAGCACCATACCCTTGGAGGGGTGAGGGCCACATCTCCTGTCTCCCTTCACAACCCCCCAGCCCCCAGTTTATATGGGCAGCTGTGGCCAGGCTGTGTAGATGGAAAGCTGAGGGTTCTTGGGCGGGAGTGCATGTCCACACGGAGTCCTCCTTTCTAACGGATACCCTTTTCAAGTGTCCTGGGCGCAGTGTGTGTCCATCCATAGGAAGGGGGTCAGAAAGTGAGGGGAAGGGTTGCCAGCTCCAGTGGACATGCCCCTGAGGATTTGGGGGATGGAACCTGGTGGGGACAGGGACCTCAGTGGGGTACCTTGCCACAGAGTCCACCCACTGGATCAGCCATGGTCTTCGGGGGAACTGATCTCTGCATTGTACCCTGCTGAGGTCCCTCCAAGAATTTCCAATCCAGAGTCGGCAACCCTATGAGACAGGCAAGCAGGATGTGATTTTAAATCTGACTTTGAATATCTATATTATTTTAGAAAATGTTTTATATTACAAGAATGTTTGAATAACCAGCAGCAGTATATACACATCAGTATTTCATGGTACCCTGAAATACAAATATGAATACTCTCTGAACAAAACAGCCCGTGCAGTTATTGTTCCATAGTAGCCTTAGTGCAAAGGCCTTAGTTAGCAGATCAATAAAAGTAATACAGTAATTAAATGCAACAAACTGTGTGGAAACTATAACTAGGTATCACCATATCTTTCAAGACATCTCTGGATAGTTAAAAAAATGAGAAGCAGGCCAAGCAATGAAAAGCAGGGATGTATTTTTCAATTCTGCCATACAAAACAAACACATTTTTGTGCAAAAGATTTTGAAAGACTTACTGTCAAGTGTCCAAAATGTAGCCTATGTTTATGTGTGTAACCAATAAAAAAACTATTTAGTCTGAATTGCAATAAACACAGTATTAAAAAAATTACAGTGGTTTCAAAATAATCCAGACTGGTTATACCTGAATAGATTTCAGTAATACAAATGCAATGTTTTCTAATAAAAAGTTAACTCTAATTCACATTATTTGAAATGACATACAAAAGTTATCATAAACAATTCCAGAGAAAATGTTGTATATATCTGATGGAATGTCAATGTCCCATTTCAAGGTTATCATTACAAATGTTACGTGTTTACCTGAAATAATAAATATTCTTAGGCAAATTGATTGTCTACTATAAAATAAGAATTTAAAGATTTTTTAATTAGAGGGTTGCATAGCAACAACAAGATACAAAGTTCTATTGCAACTACAGATATAGAGTCAAGAAATATAATTTTTCAGTCATTTATTTTATGCAGTGCTGTCATGTATTTGAGAGAGGCATTCTAAGCAGGTCTCACCCTACTTAGGTCTATTCAGTGGGGCTTACTCCTACCAAAGTTTTCTTAGGATTGCACTGTTAGCAGATATTCTGATGCTTCTTGTAGTCCAGCTTTATCTTACTTGTACAATTCTATGCTATGAACACATTTTATGCCATATACATTTTGAGTTCATGCATCAATTTACATTCATCATTAGGTAGGCATAATCTTTGCTAAGGATCAAAATCTGTATTATATGACCAAACCACTACTTACTTTCCCAATCTATTTTTCACACTGAAAAGGAGCCATGGGATTGGAAGGGGCAAACTAGATGGGGGCCATGGCACAGAGGGAAAGGGATTTAACCATTCCCTCCCACCACATGCTGTTTCCCCAGTAGAAAGCTGGTATTAGCTATTGTGAGCTGGGGTTGGTGTAATAAGATAAGTATCTGCAGTATCAATCTTTTTCCTACACCGTAGCTAACAGAAATCTGGGTAGAATGAAATGGAGATTATTTCAACTGGAAAAACAACATAATGGAAAAGTTAATTCTCCCTCCCCCTCTTGATTGAATCCCCCTCCCTTGCAGCTATTTTGTAGGCTTTATCAAGAGATCTGATTATGAATTTTCCATGTAATGCATAGTTTGCCCCTTAAAATAACATATCCACTTATTATTCAAATTGGACTTCAATGTGTCTGAAAAAACATTCTTGTCTAAAATGGATGCAAATGTTTGTCATTTTGATTTGAAATTGTGCATCCACTAGTTTTATGTGGATGGCGTTTCCAGAGAGAAATATTATGTCAATTCTCACCATGCACCACTAGGCTGAAATCAAAACAATGTTATCAATGTCTTTGGCTTCTCCTAGCTTAGTTGATCATGTACTTGCTCATCTTTTGATGAAGGATGCCCATAGCACATGAAATAAAACAAGAGTCAAACCACCACAGTTCAGGAGTGTAGCAAAGGTTCAAACGAGACAACATGTTGGAAGAACTCCAGAACATTTTTAACGGTTAAAAATGAGCCATTTTCTTGACCCACAAAGATATAATGAGAGCTGTATTTTTCCCTTTAGGAAAACGGAATATGCTTCCCTGACTGGAGTAAGTAGCAAGTCCAAGGAAGGGGGTAACTGATCCCTTCTTCCTGACCAATGTTTTAATTGTTTTCTTTCGGTCTTTGTATGTATTTTAGTTCCTTGACCTGGACAACCTAGGCTAGCCTGATCTCGTCAGATCTCAGAAGCTAAGCAAGGTTGACCCTGGCAAGTATTTGTATGGGAGCCCTCTAAGGAATACCAGGGTCATGACACAGAGACAGGAAATGGCAAACTACCTCTGAATGTCTCTTGCCTTGAAAACCTCACAAGGGGTCAGCATAAGTCAGAAGTGACTTGATGGCAAAAAAAGTTATATTTTAGTTTTGTTTTTAATTGTTTTAATGATGTGTGGGTTTTTGGGAGGTGATAATGGTTTTAAAATGTGATTTCATTATGTATGTTTTAATGTGTTACCTGCCTTGGTGGTCCTTGTAAGGGCAAAAAGGTGGGATATAATTTTTGTAAAATAAAATAAATAAAAATAAACTGAGGCAGGAAAATGGCATGGGGAAAGAATTAAGCCCTCCCAATGGTCATTTATGCAGGGGAAATTTGTGTTTAGTTTGCTGCAGTTTTCTTTTCCGAATTCTCAAACATCATATGCATGAGGGACCCCCCCCCAATTCCAGGAGTATCTTGTGATTAATTAGGCATCCCCAGTGAATCACAGAGCTTCTGAGCCCCTCCCCCTGAAAACGGAGCCTTGTTGCACTTTACTTGGAGGGGGTGGGTCAGCTCTTAAAGGGACTGCGTGTGCTTTTGCTGGGTATTCCTCCCCACCTTTCTTCAACAGCTCCCTGCTGGGAGCTGCCTTCCAATCTTTGCAACCTTATTCAGTGTCTTCATGCACATTTCATGAAGGTTTAACTCCCTCTTTTGTGTGGGAGGGAGAAACCAAAATGGGTGTGGGGAGAGAAACCCGAAGTTAAGAGCTATGCATGGAAATAGGGGGATTTTGCGTTGTTCTTGCCTTGAAGCATTATTTAAATTTGTCCTAAAACAGGATCCTAGAACTGCAGAGGAAGAACGAGGCCAGAGCAAAGTCACGTCTGAAGGTTGGTAAAATCACAAATAATGCAAAAGAAGCCTTGAAGCAGTCCAGCAGGGACTGCGAACTAAATACCCCTGCATAAATGGCCAATGCCTCAGTCCTGATCCACATTACCCAACTCCTAATGTTGCTGCTGTATATTAACAAATCTTTCAGAGTCTCATCTTGTTTTACTGTAACTGTTCTGAGCACTTGGCCATCACACTTCATTCGTAACAATGAAAATATTAATACATATGTTTAGAATAATAAGGCTGCTGAGGCAAAAGCCACTTGATTAAAATTACTGTGATTAAATAAAAGGTGTCACAGACAAGTTTCTTCTTTAAAAAATCACATAAAGTCTTTACCCCTCACTTATTTAAAATTTTGCCCGACTACCTGTAAATTACATGTATAATGATGTCATTTTTTAAAAAAATCTGGTTGGCACCTCTTTATTATGTTAAGAACAAATAAACTTCACAGAAGATACTTATTGCAAATGTCTCTTTATACAACCAGAAGAATCTCCAATAAAATATTTGAATATAAATCTCCTCTACAATTTTCTAGTCCATATGGTAAAATGTTTTATTTACAAAGGCCTGACATTTACATCTCTGCTGAAATCACAGATTCGTTATGTCCATGAATATTGGAGTCTCCTAATAAAGATCCCTGTTTGGAGTCAATTTTGTAAGGTTTCTGAGTTTTGTTTCCAAACACGGTTATACTAATCCCGCTTGGATGATTTGGCATTGACACATGAGAGAGCAAAGGAATATTTGCATCCTGATTGGATCCTGAAGAGGGCAAACTAGTCACATGACCGGTGCTAGTTGATCCACTTGCACTGCTTGGTGAACGGCTCTTTGGTGGAGGACAGTGTTGAATTACCCTTGGTGGGCCTGCAGGCTGATAGTGAGCAGCTGGAAAAGCTGCATATCCAGGAGGAATAGGATACCCATTGATTGGAATAAAGCGCTGGTTTTGAGGCATTGGTGGGCCAATGAATCCTGCAATTTGGCCTTGTGGTATACCCTGTGCTGTGAACATGAAGTTAGGATACCTTGGGTTACTTAGGTTGCTAACTGGGCTTGCACTAAGAGAAGTTGTTTGAGTGGTAGCATTTCCACCAGAAGGAGTAGTGGAACTAGTATGACTCGATAGCCCTTCCCAAGATCGCAGCCTAGCATGGATATCTTTGAATCTTGGTCTCCGAGATGGCAGCTCATGCCAGCATTCTGTCATTAAGTTGTACATTCTGGGAGGGCAGTCTTCTGAACATGGTAAAAGTTGTCGTTTCCTTACCATTTCTATAACTTCTTGGTTGCTAAATCCATAATAGGGTTGGAGACCAAAGCTGAAAATCTCCCACAGCACAACACCAAAGGACCAGATATCTGAATCAGAAGAGAACTTGCCAAACAAAATTGCTTCGGGCGGCATCCAGCGAATGGGCAAGAGAGATTTGTTTTGCACTCTGTAATAATCTGAAGAGTATATTTCTCTTGACAATCCTAGATCAGAAATCTTTACACAGAGATGTTCCCCAATCAAAATATTGCGAGCAGCCAGATCCTTATGGACGAAAAAATGACTTGATAAGTATTCCATCCCTGCTGCAATCTGGACTGCTATGTGCAAGAAATCCCCATGATCCAGACTGGATTTTACAGTGCCATCTTCATCACTACTACATCCAACATCTGAATGTGGTGACCTCATAATAAGAAATTCATGGAGGTCCCCTTGGTTCATGTACTCAAAAAGCATGCAGACTGGTTGCTCCTGAGTCACAACACCGAGGAGACAAACAATGTTAGGGTGATGGAGCTCTGCCATCAAAGAGGCTTCCTGCTGAAACTCTGCCCACTGCTGTGGATTGCTGCAGTCCTTGAGAGTCTTGATTGCAACCAGCTGAGCATGGTCCATGCCTGGTAGATAAAGATGTCCCTTGTAGATTTTGCCAACGACACATTCACCCAACTCTTCCATAAAACGGACAGCAGAAAGAGGCAGTTCTTTAGCTTTGCTCTGTTAAAAAGAAGACAACAGATGTCAAAGGTCATTTTGGGCTCATCTCACACTGCCATAGGTCTGAAACTATAGGAAGCAATTGGATCAGAGTGCAACAGTGTTTCTCAAGAAGACTTCATAGTCTTCGCCTGCTCTATAAGGAAGTTGGATATGCCATCTCCAGTTTATATGTAGGATTTAAAAAATAACATTCTGATACACGTGAACTTTCTTGTTTTTGCAAGAAGTAGGTGACAACAGTAATTAAGTGGGAACTCAATGGCCAGGGCCTATAGGAAACCGAGTGACACCTTTCCTACTACTCTCTTGAGTTACAGATCACTGCAGTTCTGCCAAAACAGTATAGCAGAAAAGGGAGTGGGGGCGGAATCTGCTATGCATTATTATCATTTAAAAATGACACTCAGATCTGAATTCCAATTTTCTTGACCACTTACAAATTTTAGATAAAAACTGTGAATTAATGTATTGCAGAGGCCTTTAAACAAGCAGCCAGTTGACTGTGTAGTGATGGCAGGAAATTAGCTGTATTGTTGAGAAACAGATGGTTTATATTATACAAATCCTTTAGGCTAAAACTTGTTTAGGTCTGGCATATTGTAAATTATATTTTAGTAATGAAAGTGAAATGACCTCTGTCTAACCTCAGGCTGGGTTTGTCTGTTTCAGCCAACCTAGTGGAAAACTATGTTAAGAAAATGAAGTTATAGAGTTTTGGCAGGAAGGGGGTTCATTTTAAGTTAAGCAGTTATAAATCTGCTTAGTTTTTGTTTGACAAGTATTTGTCATATGGTGATGCACAAAATGCAAAGACGTGTAAAACACATATAAGGCATCATGCCTAAGTAAACCAAGAACAAAGGGAATCCAGCAGGGACACCCCAGCTCCATCAGTGACTTCTATTAGATAGGTGACGAGAGTGGATACAATTTATTACATTACATAAGGTACTTAAAGCTGCAATCCTAAGAGCGCTTTCTTGGGAGTAAGCCTCACTGACTAAAATTGAGCTGATATCTGAGTATACTTGCTTAGCTTGGTTCCCTAAGTCTCTTACATAAACCCAAGATTTTAGTCCCAGTGTTAACATTTTGCATGGAAACAATAAACATATATATCTAAACACAAGACAGTGCCACATTCGAAGAAGCTTTTCTATATTTTACATAAGGTCAACATTTGGTATTTGAGGAAAATCATAGCAAAATTATCTCTTATTTTAATATGTATTTATAAAAGTCAGTCAGCTACAGGCAACAATTAGGAAATGTATAAGTAAACAGTAAGCCTATATCCTCTCCGGGTTAACTCCTAGGGCACTGAGTGCGCCATTCTTCCCATCCCATCTCTTTTTGCTTATTCCCCGTCCCCAGTTGTCCTCAACTTTGCATGCACCATACAGAACAATGAACATTGCAAAGTCTTCATCAGGGTATTACTATGAGTGGGATCACCTTAAAAACATAATTTTATATATATATAGGTATTTTTTTCCTGCATACCTAGGGATTATTTCCAGTATGCAGAAATTCCCACCTGGTCTGTGGTAATCCCTGTTTTGCTTTTCTACTGTAAACACTCAGCATGACCCAAGATGAAATGGAGAGGAAGGATTTGGAACTGAAGCCCCTCCCCAGTCTTTCTCAAGCATTCTCTGAGCTCTCGGGCTTCGGTCGTGTAATTTGTCATCCCCCTTTCTGTCCTTTGACACTCAGTGACTCTCAACATTCCATCTCTTCTCAAGGGTTTATTTTTTTGCAGAGGTCTTCCTTTCTCTTTTGCTTAATTTACAAGGGTTGGTTTCCCCCCCCCACCTTTCTGGGGCATTCCCTGAATAAATAGACCTATTCCCACCCTGGTCTGCCAGTAATTTGGTTTTGCTGCCTTCATAACTGGCACAGAAACCAGCCATCTTAGCATTAGATACAGTGATGATGTAACAAAAGTGGAAGAGACCAAAGTGCTAAATATTCTTTTGAGATAAAAATAGTTTTCACATAAGTAATTAAGCATTTTATTCTCTGGAGCATTTGTTTGGTTGTACCTTTGGTTTGTATGCATTTAGCATAGACATCTCTACATTCTGCCCTCTGACATGCTTGGGCTGTCTTTGAACAGGTGGGGAGGAAGACTTCTGGTTGTTGCGACAAATACAGATGAAAAAAAAGAGCAAGGCAATAGCCAGAGGAATTGTAACACTTGGCACCAGAATATACAGGATTTCCATTTTATTCTTCTCCTTGGAGTCCTTCGTGTCTAATTCAGAAAAACAAAAAAGCATGAATGACTACAGTAATGGGCAGAAAAACATAAAATCATATACAAAAAACGAATCCTTGTAATATTTTTGTAAGCCACTTTAAACCATGAGGAAAGAAAGGCAGGGTATAAAAGTTTTAATGAATAAATAAATAAAGCCATGTTGAGCAAATTATGTTGAACCAGCTTTTATTTAAAGGCATTCACTTTTTTCTGTTCGTTTATTTTCTTGTCTGAATAAGTCATATTACAAGAGCTCTGTTTCAACTAGCTATCCCTGTTATTCCTCTGAATCCTGTTCACTTTGATCTTCCAGGTGAGGAACCAGGTCAGATCCTACCACCTTTCCACTGACATAAAAAGACCATTCCCTCATTTCCCCTTATCTCAGCAGCCTCTTTTGACTCCTGAAAAGGTATGCCAGGGTCTAAGCCAGTGGTTCTCAACCTTTTTTGAGTCGCGACCCCCTTTTACAATTGCCAAGTAACCTGCGACCCTGTGACATTTGCATACATTTGCATAAATGACATTTTCAATACGATAAAGAAAACACATTTGTTTTTTTGGCAGTCCAGGTTATCCATATATGTAATTACTTTAAATTTTAAAGTTTAAAACAAACAAGCAAACGGTACTACCATCTGTTGCGCAGCGGCTGTGACTGTGTGGCGTGGCAACCTTTCCTGGCATGGAGGAAAGAGTGCCTCTGAGCATGCACTGCGTTCCTTGTCCTCCCCTCTCTCCCCAAAAACTCTTCCAAGCAGGCCGGGGCTCTCGCGAGGAAACCCCCTCTCTTGTGACTGGGACACTGCTTGTGCACAGAACTGCAGTTATTCCTCAAAGCAGAGCTCCGTTTAATCACCTCACGACAGCGAAGGGCCAGGAAAGAGCCGAGGGCCGCTTATCCCGCTCAGACTTTTCGCGCCTTTTTCTCCCCTCCACCAGTCACCGCTCCTTCTGCGCCTCACCAAACCCACGTGCTCGAGGGGGAATATGATGTGGCACAAGAGCATAGGAATTCAGGACTTTTCGCGCCTTTTTCTCCCCTCCGCCAGTCACCCCTCCTTCTGCATCTCACCGAACCTGTGCGCTCAAGGGGAAAATCCCGAACTGCGCATGCACCTCGACTCTCTCCCCCTTGGCCTTGCCAGAGCGGAACTGATGACTCAAGGTAGAGCGGAACTGGTGACTCAGGGCAGAAAAGTGAAGCCGCACTACAGACGTGCGCACTTGGATTCCAGGCTGAAGCTCCCGCCCCACCCGAGTGCGGCTAAAAGTAAAAACAACGTGGCTGTAGCGGCCTCAAGGGGGACCGCCCTCTTTTCCTCCGAGACCTGAACTGGCCGAGCCAGGGAAGCTTCCTTGGCCTCCCACACATCCCGCCGCGTCATCCGCCCGGCGCAGGTGCGAACGCGCCCAGGGCTGGCCCGCCCGCCTCTCAGCTGAGCGGCGGGGCTACAGCTGGTGTGTAGCGGCATGCCGCCACATCTCTGCAGCCCGGCTCCTTCCGGCTGTCGGTCGGCCGGTTCCTCGCCTCTCTGCTTGGGGTCTTCCCTGCCCTTGCAGACGGATCAGGGTTACGGGGCGTCTGGGTTAGTCCTGGACAGCCCGGGATGGGGGATGTCCCAGGACAGTGGCGGCGACCCCCCAGAAAGCACTTTGTGACCCCCAAGGGTTCTCACAGGTTGAGAACCACTGGTCTAAGCAAACTTCATGGACAAGTAACCAAGCAGGATGTCACGACTGCAGCCAGGAAGGGAATTGGACAAGATTACCCCTCTTTTCTCTTGCGCCACCAGTGAGCTGATCAGATTCAGCACCCTGTTTGGGAAAAGCTTCTTAAAAAGTCAATATGATTGCATACAATGTATTAAATAACTACAGAGTATCAAGTGAATTTTGTGGAGCACTTCTTAAATGCCCTAAAAAAATTATCTTTATGAACACACACACACACACCATGTAAATGCTTAAGACTTTGTCAATGAGCAATGAAGGTTGATGATGATTATCTTTATTAGTGTTGGATTTCATGTACGGTATTTATAAAAGATCTGATACATGCCAGGGGCCTTGTAGGGTGTTCCAGCACTGAAGACTTGACAGTAGTTAAGAAATGAGGTAAGCTTGGCAAAAAGAAATCTCCACCCAAACTGACTGTGGCTGGCCGGCAATGGGAGACAAACAAGGATTTTGAAGCACTAAATGAAGGGCTAATTGAATTTTTCAAGCTGTATTCTGGCACAGCGGCACTTTTTGCAGCTCAAAACCTCCTTTCTAGGGGAAAAAAGTAAAGCCAGTTGTTTTCTTTGCAAAACGTGGGCTTCTATAAGCAACATCATACAAATGACCGCCACGTAGCCTATAGGATGGCTAGCTGCCTATGAATCCCTTCTGCACTAGTAAAATTTAGCTGAAGCTTTCTGACTGTATTGGGAAACAGCCAACAATTTCAGAAAGCCAGATAGGTATCTAATAACTTGGCCAAGCCAAATTAGATGGAATGTTATCTCTATCTTTTAGGTAAAAGCTGCATGTTAACACAGAGTATTTTAGAAGCCAGTATTATTTGGAACACTGTTGATTATGAGTCAGCACTGCCTTACTTATATGAGCCCCTTTTTTCTAAAATTCAGCTGTAGGCTTTTTCTGTTTTTTCTTTACTTCACTTTGCTGCTACAGAGCAAAAGAACAGCTTCGTTTTCTGAATCTAGTTTCATTCTTATGGCATCAATATGGCAGTCTTTTTTTGTTTTGTTTTTGCAGAAAAGTCACCTCTGACTTATGGCAACCCCTTGTGGGGGTTTCAAGGCAAGAGACATTCAGAGGTAGTTTGCCATTGCCTGCCTCTGTCCCACACCCGATATTCCTTGGAGGTCTCCCATCCAAATACCTGCCAGGGTCAACCCTGCTTAGCTTCTGAGATCTGACAGAATCAGGATACCTGCCCCCATATTTATGTTTGTTCGAATGCACGGCTTTCAATATATCTGACTTACAAATGCCAGTAATTTAATTAGCTTCATCTTCTTACTGAATTTTCGGAACAATGCATTATGTACCCATTTGAAACTCCATTGATTAATATTGTTATTGATAACATGAATTTTGAACATTCAAGGGACCTTACATACATTATCTTAGTAAGTGCTACAACGACTCCACGAGGTATGCCAGTATCAACTGGAAGCCTCTTGTCTCAGTCTTGCATATGAGGCTGCCTTACAATGCATCATATCGTCAAGCCAAATCCTGCCTTCTACAGCTCACAGCAGCTCTTCAAGGCACCAGCAGAGGCCTTGTTCCTGTGACAGGCAATTCTGAGTGAGGAACACCTCCAACTGAGGCAGAAAAGCAGAGGGCTCTTCTATTTCACCAAAGGAAGATAACATATTGGGGAGAGGGGAGGGAAAGAAATTCAAATTGTTTTTTTTATTTTAATGAATGGTTTATGGACCTTATGATAAGTGGTATATGAATCTAATAAATAATATGGTACTCACTCCACAGTTGGAGTAGGAGTTGGTTTTTATATGCCGACTTTTTCTACTACTTAAGGGAGAATCAATCCAGCTTACAATCACCTTCCCTTCCCCACAACAGACACCCTGTGAGGTAGGTGGGGGCTGAGAGAGCTCTAAGAGCAGTGACTAGCCCAAGGTCACCCAGCTGGCTTCATATGGAGGAGTGGGGAAAGCAACCCGGTTCACCAGATTAGCGTCCGCCGCTCATGTGGAGTGGGGAATCAAATCCGGTTCTCCAGATATAAGTCCACTGCTCCAAACCACTGCTCTTAACCACTACACCACACTAGGCTCTCACACACAGAGAGCCACATTCACTATTACCTCCAACTAAAAGAAACAGATGACTGCTGTACACCCTGCACCTTACCCCACCAAACACACACATACAGTAATAAATGAATATTAAATATATAACTATAACCTTTTAAATTACCAGAGTACCTCTGTCCATGTATGGTTGTCTCTCCCACCATGGTTGACCCTTAGCCAACCTTTGTGTATCTGGAGTAAGGAGAAGGATTTGCCTCTCAGCCTTCTTGCTCTTTCCTCAGCATGAAGGAGGCACAGCAGCTCAAGTGAGAGAGTGAGACTACCAAGGTGTCCATAGAGAGCAAGCTGGCTGTGGAGAAAGGGGAGAAACCACCAGCACCACACTGTTGTCTACTTCCTGTTTTCCCAAGTGGCTACTATGGTGATGGTGGTTTTATTCTCTCTTCCCCACCGCATACTTGCCCTTCTCCTAGTAGCTGCCTGTGTGCCAGGATGAGAGAGCAGAGGTTGTGGAGAAGGGTAGGGGTGGTTGAAGGCAATGGGCCCTTCCATCCTTGGCATGAGGCCAAGGTCTGAGCTCAGGAAGGCTTGCAGTTTGCCCTTCTTCCAGTGCCTGTGGTGGTGGCTGTATCAAATCACTTCCCAACCACAAGCCCTACTGGGCAATGGTGTTGCCCACTTTCCTATAACATAGGTTAGGTGCCACAGTGGTGAATGGTGCTTAGAAGAGTCACAGGCGGCATGTCAAAGAGTGACATGTGGCTCCTGAGCCACTGGGTATCACTCACATAATACAATATAACTGCCTTTCAATTCAGATTATGGCACCAGAAGAAGTTGGGAGCACCCTGAAGTGAAGTACATGGAATACTTCAAATCAAATGCTTGAGCAGGAGATAGAGAGCAAATGGAAGAAGCAATATTTTTATTACAACTATAGTAGAAACTCTGAGACTGCAGATGGGTTGCCAAATCAAGGAACTACTGAGAGTTCATGGAGATGCTGAACTATTTTAAAACCATCAATTTTATGAGTCAATCGATTACATTTTTGGGCAGACTACATGGTTCTCATCTTTCTCACTTTATCCTAGTAGAAAAGGGCAAGAGTCCAGTAGCACCTTAAAGACTAACAAAAATATTTTCTGATAGGGTATGAGCTTTCGTGAGCCACAGCTCACTTCTTCAGATACCCTTTTCTACTACTGCAGACAGACTAACACGGCTACCCACTGTGAATTCACTTTATCCTGTGAGGTATGTCAAGATGAGAGTGGGGTTGGGCTGCAATCAACAACTGAGTTTCATGACTGAGTGGGGATTTGATCCACATCACCCCAGTGCTTATCTGG